>NC_077227.1:535092555-535405382 GCF_027887165.1 Monodelphis domestica | reverse complement strand
GCAGACTTAGAGAACAGAAGACCCCAGACCTGAAATCCATGGAAGCAGCAATAGCTTCTGGAGCAAAACCCCGTTATTCAGAAGTTGTAATGAGAAATAAGCATTATACCACATGATGCCAGGCTCTAGCATTATCTAGTGAAAAAGGGACAAATTTCGGAGGTACCCCAGGGTAGAAACATGAGGGCATAACCATAAAGGAAAAAAAGGGAGATGGTAGAAAGGGAAATGAAAACTTTAAAATTTAATGGTGGAGAAAGAGATAGTTGGGCAAGATGCCAAGGGAAGCAACTTAAGTACAAAACAAAAAGCTATAATTGAGATGGAGAGTGAAATTGCACAGTTAATAACAGACATGAAACATGACATTTATACTTCACAATACATGGGCACACAAAACTGCATGGAGAAAAGCAAGGCACAGTTTAAATTCTTTTTGGAAAATTTTTTAGCTTTCAGAATGCATCTAGGCAGGGAAAGATCAAATGAGGCTAGCAAATCTTTCAAACAGCACCTTAAGTATAGAGACCATTCTGACAAGATAGCCAAACAACACATTGTTACAAGAGACTTTGGAGCTGAAAAATTTATACATCTAAGAGGGGAAAGAAAGGGAACTGAGGGGAGAACTAACTTAAATGCAAAAGTCAAAGACTTTTACCCACAAAATCCTATAACACTCAAAGATACCAGTCCTGGGGATGGGCTTAGTACAGATCAATATCAAACTTCCAATGACTTTCTATTCCCTGAACCAGAGATTGTAAAACAATTTAAGGGAGTGGGAACAGAAGAGTCTTTGATAGTGAGACCTCATTCAAGCAGTTCTCAAACTGAAATTAATACAAACACAAACCTTTCCTATGCATAAGCTGTTAGCTCACAGACAGCAGTGGTCCAAAGTGATACAAGTGCATTACAAACCTTGGGACAAGAAAGTAAAGATGATAATAGAAAATCTGTGTATGTAAACACCATAATAGCTAATTTATAAGAAACTCCAGAACCATATCTTGGGACAGAAGTGGGAGAACAAAAGCACAAACCTCTCGCTGATATAGGGGCAAGTGGATCTGTATTGAAGTAATTCCCAGAAGATACCATCATAGAGGGAATGGTTTCTATATCAACAGATTCACAAGAGGGAGTAGATACACAAGAACCTGATCCAAAAGATATGGTAGAACCTGGACACTCTAGTAACACAATTGCAGATCTGCAGGAAGCAGTAAACCCACAAGAATCAATTTTGTCACCACAGAACTCAGAATTAGAGCACATTACTGGTCAACAGTTAGAAAAAGAATTGGGAAATATAGAAATCACTGAAATAGAGTCAGCCACACAACCTGGGTTAACAACACCTGACACAAAATTACAACAGGTCACTGTATGAAAGCTAATGAAAAACCTGGAAAGTACAGAAATCAATGACCAAGAGTCAGATTCAGACCCAGATGATACAGTACCAAATGGTACAATAATAATTAAACAAAACAGTGATGAAGAACAGGAACCTTATGAGTACATTAAGCTTTATGATAAAGTTCATAAAGATTTAGATGAATGGGATACAAATTGGCATAGTGAACACCTGAATTCAGAACAAGCAAACTTTTCTGATTCTAATTCTGATTCAGCAATTGAAAACATAGGAAACTCATTATCAGTACAGGAAATACAGTATATTACAGGAGTCAGTAGTTTTGAAGAGTTTTGTAAGAAATGTGACTTAGGGGACAGTGACACTGAATTGGAAGTAATGTGATAGAGAACTTGGTAGTAGGACTGATTTGAGATCTATAGGGTAGCAAACAAAATGAAACCTTATAAGAACCTAGACTGGTACTAGGCATAAGATCTGACACATGATCCACAAAGAAACCTTAATCAAATCAGTAAAATCCCGAAACCCATAATGACAAGCCCTGGCTGAAAAAGAAAAAGAACTGGGACAAGTCCATGAACCCCAGTAAATGTAGATGAAAAACTTCCAAGATGATATTGGAGCATCTTACCCAAACAAAAGTTATTGCATGAAACTGAAATAGAATAATGCCCAAGAGAGATAGTATAAATTTGGGTTAGTTAGATCAGGGGGGATTAGTGTAACCTGTGAAACACAGGAGAAGCAGTTGCTTGTGGAACCTGGGAGTTTATTTGGGTGGATTTAGAATCCCTTAGAATTATTAAACCTATATATGAATTTCAATCTCAAGCCTAGAATAAATATCATTAACCTCTACAATCAACCACATAGGAATAGAATGATCACCTTACAATTACACATTAAGAAAGATACCTACGTTCTTTACAAAAGAAAAAAAAATCTCACTTGCACACATGAGGATGGCACAAACATCCTATATAAAGTTTCACTCACATGCATCAAACTATTCCCTCTTACATGCACACACATGTTAATCTTACACACATGCATGATTCCGAAGTTCAGGATACCTGAGATCATCTTTCAAGGTGAGACGACAGGCAAGTATGTATTCTGTAAAGGAGAAGGCACCCTGGACCTGTGACAAACTTCAAGCAACACCAAAGGATGGAAGATACATGGACAACTGGAAAAAACTTTGAATCAAAGACTTTATGGGAAATGAACTTCGAGAAAATGGGTCAGGAAAGATTAATCACTGATCATATTAACTTCACATATAGGGAAGTACATCCACATATACATTAGAATAAATTTGCATCCACCATGACATATCTAGAACATGAACACATTTCATATTGACATTAGGGGCTGTGCCTTAAATAAGGACAACCCATAAATTGTATATTTGTAAATAAATCTCTAGTACCAGAAGATGTATATGTATATATGTATATAAATAATATGTGAAATATGTAAATGTGCAAAAATAGCAGGCATATATATATATATATATATATATAGCATAATAATGATCTCATCAACGAATATAGATGAAGAGGAAAGAGTTGAAATACTAACAGTTAATAGACAGGGACAGAGTTTAGGGTGGAAAAGCGAATAATGTAACTAGAAAGGTAACATAGGGACAGAATAAATCAGATTTCATTAGATACAAGTTAATATACACATATATTCCTATAAATGTTATGAATTTTTACATTGCTTTTAGTATTATATAAGGCATAGGATAGTTCAATTTTACTTAAGATTTATATTTTATATTGATTGCTATAGGAATGATTTTTGTATTAAGAAATTGTAATATTGTAAAAATTTTGTTGGCACATAATCCTAACCCTCTTCTCACATCTCAGTCTTAGTATAAGATAGGAATTTAGATTAGCAAATAGACAGATTAGGATAAGATTTATTATTTTGGGAGGGGGAGGTTAGATGGGGGCAATAAGTAGCATAGATAGATTAGAATAGACATAGAAGATAAGTAACTTACATATATATATATAAATATATAAAATATATAAATAAGACACAGAAGATAAGGTGGCACCATGCGAACAACAGGTAATGGAGGATTTGTGATAGAGGCTGGCACTAAAGAAAAAATGCCAGACTGAAAAGTATGTGAAATTGATCACCTTGATGGGGGAGGAGCCCTAGGAGTGAATTTCCTGAAGAGAGAAGACTTTGGCTGGAGAGCAGTGAGGATCTCTTGGTCTTGAGACATCGAAGAGAGAACGTGGATAAAGACTTTATCTTGAGGGTTACCCATTTTTCCTGCTGGTGACTGGAAATGTTTCCCTCCAACACTTTCTAATTGAAGGGACTTTCTGAAGAGAAACTTGAGCAGACTTTACCTCAGCTCCTGTTGCCCAGCTGTGAGTCAACCTGACTTTCTCAGGGGGGCTCAGGCTGCTAAGGCCCGAGTTTCCCCCCCCCCCCAACTTGAGGAGGGAGGAAAAGGATTTAGATAGAGATAGGGACTCCCTTTTCCCACTTTCCTTTTCCCATTCTTCTCTGCCAGTTATTTCCTTTTGTAGTACCTGATTGGGTTAACATTAAAAAGTTATCTGTTCCCCAAGCTGATTGTGAGTGAACGGATCAAGGGGAAACCTTTTTGGTCTCGAGTAGTGGAGGGGGGACAAGAGGGACAAGAGTGAATTGGGAAGAGCAGCATTGGCTAAGGAAAGGTGGTTCTCGTTTTTTCTCCCTCTCTCATACCATGTTACAAACCTCCCTTGGGGAACATCCCTCCTTTCTTTCTCTTTTTATTTTTTTAAGACACCAGCAAGCATTGGTTTTTCTGTCCCTCTTCTATTTCCCTCTTCTATCTAACTATTGTAGTTTCCTCTTAGAAGATGAAGTTATGTATGCACCTGCAGTTAGAAAATTTGGAGGTGCAGGATGATTATGTTTAGTGATTAATTGGGGAGACTAGTGTCCCAATTATCATCAGGGGAGATTGTGAACTTTAGATTACTCCACCCTACTTAGTCTAACAAAATCAGCAATGTCTACACCCATACTTAAGGATTAGATTACTCCACCCTACTTAGTTGAACAGAATCAAGAATGTCTACACCTATACTTAAGGATTAGATTACTCCACCCTACTTAGTCTAACAAAATCAGGAGTGTCTACACCCAAACTTAAGGATTAAGTATTTAGGAGGATGGCCTATGACAGACATGTGGTAGCAAATGACAAATCAGAAACAACTGGCAGACCCCTGGGCTGTCCTAAGTCAAGCCTAAGATACCATGGTACATGTGAGACACAGGAAAGTGATATAAAACCATCTATATATTTCGCATGATTTCCTCTCTCGGGCCTCTTTGGCAGTGGAGAGGTGGCTGGTGGCAGCATGCTGAGCATCTTGGCATCTTTGTATGGCTGCAGCTATTGTCCAGTTCGGCAGTGAGTTATCTTTGATACTATACTGGGTAAAGCTGAGTAGCCTAGTTGGAGTTTAGGCTGATCCTTTCCTCTTTTACCTTCTAAAACTATCCCCTTAGAAGCCTCTAATCTTCTTCATAAACCTTGTGGTAGAGGACTTTGAACTCTTCCTGGCACAGGTCATCCAGGAGAAATCCTATACCCTTTCCCTCTCTCTTCTCCTTTATTTCTTCCCCCTAAATTGTTTAAATCACCATAGAGTTTCAAAACTGACTTGGGTATTTTTATTTGAGATATTCCTTGGTGACCAAATTAATTTAGTTTAGCTCACAACCATAAAATTATCTTTACAACAAACAGACAAAAGTATGAAAAAAAGTTACATACAGGATAAATAAAAAAAAAAGTTAAAAGTGGTGAAACAGTAGAATATAGAGAAGTTGGTAGACTTCCTTCATGAGTTGGGATTTTTAGCAGGGACTTAAAAGGAGCCAAGGAAGGCAGTAGGCAAAGATGAGGAAAGAGAATATTCCAGGAATAGAGGACAACCAGACAAAATGTTCAGAGGTGAGCGATAAAAGATTTCTTTGCAGAACAGCAAGGAAGATTGAGACAGGCAAACCTACCAGCAGGCTATGAAATAGTCCAGACATGAGGTGATAAGGGTCTACACTGTCATGTGATATATATTTGAGAGATATTATAAAGGTGAAATAGACAATTCCTGGCAACAGATTGGTTATGGGAGTAGAAGAAGGTGAGAGATAGTGAGGGATCCAAGATGACTCCTAGGTTGCAAGCCTTAAGGACTGAGAGGATGGCATTGCCCTCTACCATAAGAGAGAGATGTGGGAGGAAGTTTTGGGGAAAAGATAATAAGTTCTATTTCAGTTATGTTGAATTTAAGATGTCTACTGTATATTCCATTTTAGATATCTGAAAGGCCATGTGAGGCTTTTGCTGAGACATGATGTAAACCAGTGAAGGAAGCAAAGGTGAGATGGGAGATAGTTCCAGATATAGGGATGATTAGAGAAAATGCCTAGAGAGGTGAGATGGGATATTTGTGTGATGAACAGGAAAAAGCCCAGTTTCACAGCTTTGTAGACCATGTGGTAGGGAAAGGTAGTATTGGGATGAGTTTTAAAAAAGGGCTTTAGAAGACCAAGAGAGCATTTTGTATTTGAACTTGAGGGAAATAGGGAGCCATTGGAGTTTATTGAATTGGGTGGGGAGTAACATAATAATACATGTGTGTTAGGAAGATCAATCTGACAGCTGATGCATTGAATGCTAAGAGACACTTGGAGCAGTCAGACCAAACAGCAGTCTATATAAACTGGGTCCATAATTGGCTAGGAGGATTAATTGCATTGCATTATATTTGGTAAATTTTGTAGTCCATTTATCAACTCCATAATTTTTCCTAAAGCAAATCACATATTTTTTTTAAATTGCCATTATTCTGTTGATCTTATATTAATAGAAGCTACAGTATCCAAAGAATTAAAAGCATGGGTACCTCAAAGATAACAGAGATGAGAATTCAGAATGGGAAGGGGGAGTCATGTATAAGTAAGCTAGATTTTACATTTGAAGAATTGTGCAGAAGTGGCCTAGAGGGTATAATCAGAGAGATGTAAAATTATAAAAATTTGATTTTATAGTGAAAGTAGGGAATAAAAAGCCCACATGCTTCATTGGTAACCAGCCTCCCAGCATAAAGCATAGACTGGTTGGGAAGGATTTATGGAAGAGTATGGATGGGAGTAATAAAGAATAAAAAGTGTAAATAGGTTTAGAGATATACCAGTAGAGGAAATGCTCCCATAGATGAGATGACTCAATAACAGAAATATCAAAATGATTTTACTTCTGTAGAATTTCCATTAAATTCCTCATCCTCTTTTCTCTTTATCAGTGAGGCCTCTCAAATTGCATCTGACCTCATGGGAGAAACACAGTACTAATAAGATGAGACCCAAAAGAGAAATTTAATAAGGTCACATAAATGAATGTATAAGAACTAAGTCCATGCACCCTGTAGGGACCAAATTTAGAGTGGTAGAAGATAAAAGAACAAACTCAAATTGTGGCTTTAAAAAGCTTCCAAGGCAATTTCTCAGAAGGATAGAAACAGGAAGGAGAATGTAAGTACCAGCAGAGAATGATAGGTCTCATCTCTAAGAAGCAATATTCTTCACTCATCCAGATGCTACCATCTCTGCTCTGAGGAATTTTTCCCTAGTACCTTCTTCAGAGCCCCCACCACATCCTTGTTCCTCAGGCTGTAGATAAGAGGATTTAGGGCAGGAGTGATAATGGTGTAGAACACAGACAGGATATTGTCCTGCCTAGGGCTGTGGTAGGCACTGGGCAGGACATACATGAATATGGCAGCTCCATAGTATAGCCCAACTACTGTCAAGTGGGATGAACAGGTAAGGAGAGCTTTCTGTCTCCCCTGTGCTGAGGGCATGTGGAACACAGCAGATAAGACTAAAGTATATGATGCAACAATAGCAGAGAGGGGGATCAGGAGGAAGGTCACACCCATTGTGTATACCATTAGCTCATACTGAGATGTGTCAGCACATGCCAGCTTTAGTAACGGAAGGATTTCACAAAGCAGGTGATGGATCTCTTGGGTCCTACAGAAAGGGAAGTGCATTGTATAAATGGTATACACAAGGGCACTCAGAGATGCCAAGAGCCAGGATATAGCTACCATAGACCAGCAAACAGCTGGTCTCATTAATACCATATAATTCAGAGGGTAACGAATAGCCACGTAGCGGTCATATGCCATGAAAGCCAACAATATATCTTCTGCACCCCCAAGTGTCAGTGCCAAAAACATCTGAAGCCCACAACCTATAAAAGAAATAGTGTTTTGTCCACACAGGTAATCAACCAGTGTCTTGGGGGCAACAACGGATGTGAAGAGCAGATCCATAAGTGAGAGCTGGCTGAGCAAGAAGTACATGGGCATATGGAGCCGATTGTCCAAAGTGATCAAGAGGAGCAGGAGGCCATTACTAGCCATGGCAATCAGGTAGAGGAGTGTAATTACTGCACAGACAACCTCAGGAGACTTGCTGTCCTGTAGAATTCCAATGAGGAAAAAACTATTTACTAAGGTGGTATTCCAGAGTTCCATTCCACAGATTCTTCAATTTCCTGTAACCAGAAAGAGGCACAGTAAATATATATCCAAAATGACTCAGGGATTTTCTAATACTCAGAAGCCAGAATATATTGAAAGTTTCTTAGTTTAAAGTCAATGAATTTAAAACCTTCCCATCACACACAGGCAGCTATCACAGTGATGACACTGAGGTAGATTTCTGATTATTCTGTTTCCATTCTGAAAATGGAGTTATTGGCTTATGAATACACTGATCATCTCATCATGGGTATATATAAAGGGGTTTGACAGAGAGAGAATATAAACTGGAGGTTTTCTTATGTTGCTCTATCTTTGCCATATTTGCTTGAACCTTAGTTTCAATAAACAGGAGCCTTTTTCTTTTTCTTTCTTTAACTGTTTTATTTCCTTACCTTCAATGATGAATGAGTTCATGCCTTCTCATTCTTAAAAGTAAAAGCAACAAACTTTACTAAATTCTTTTAGCTGTGAGAATTAATGTTTCATCTTTCATGTACTGCATTATTTTTATATCAGGGTCCTGAATTATAAAGACTGACAATTACTTCCTGTAAGCTTGGGAGAATTCTTGAGAAAGGTCTCAGACTGAGCACCATTCAGTCTATAGATTTTTGAATTCTCTTTGTCCTGAGGAGTGTGGAATGTGGTCCTTTCCCAGACTCTGACAGAGGAAAAGTTCTATAATAATACTTTTCCAGTGAACATGACTCATTTATCTATGGGGATGAGCAGAGGTGAATAGCTTGATGGACCAACTCCTAATAAACTGATTGCCAATTAGAGATGTCTTGAGATGTTCACAGAAGGAGATTAAAAATTACCTCTCAAAAATGTATATGGGTACCTGGACCAGTATTGTCCATTGGTCTTATGATGGTTCAGAGTCATTTGACTATAATTAGGATGTCTTCACTGGCCAAATAATAAATTATTTTAAAACTTAAGAAAAATCTGTCTTGATATAATTTTAATCACTATTCATCCATGTTAGATATAGTTCTGTATTTCTCCTCCATATCTAAGCTGGACTTACTGAATAAATTATCTATATTCAGTGTCTCCACTTTTTTTCACTTATTCTTTCTAAATTTAGCATACCAGCTATATTAGCATCATGGAAGTATTATTTATGTATTGTGAATTTCAAAACTAATCCACCCTATTCAGACCATTCTTTAGAAGATCCTGTGTAGCTATTTCCTAATCAATAACAATAGAGATAATTGGAATAACAGAATCAGGTCCTGGAAATTACATTCTCCACCCTACTCAGTGTAACAAGATTAGGAAGTGCTGCAGCAAACTCAAGATTTAATTATTTGAGAATATGGCCTTCAACAGACATGTGAAAAAAAAAGGACACACCTCTGGGCAGTCCTAGGTCAAGTTAGAGCCACCATTGGCACATGTGAGATGCAGGAAGTGAGGTGGAGAACAGCCTCTGGAGTTCTTGGGACTTTCTGTGAGGAGGGCTGGAGTTCAGTTGGAGGCTGGTGCTTGAGGTTGGAGAAGCCCCACAGACTGCTTTCCTTCAGATTGGTCACATGAATAATAAGGACCAATTACTTTCCTTGCTTTGACTATCCAAGACCTTAACTCCCACTTTGGCTCAGCCTGAGCCAGAGTGGTTCTGAGTTAAACTTCTTTCCTTCTCTCCCTTTTTCCTTTTGTCTCTTGTCTCTCTCTCTCTCTCTAATACTTTCTTCCTCCTGTTGTAATTAAAACACCATAAAAATTTGGCAGCTGACTTGAGTGTTACATTTAGGAATTACATAAGTGAATTCCTTGGAGACCTTAAATTAATATATCAGTCTTTTAAAGTGATTTCAATATCACAGTATTGATATTGTATCCTCTGTATTCATTTACCAGACTCATGGCCATGTTACTTATTGATTATTGTATTGCCAGATCTTCAGTCAAAAGAATGGAAGAATTCCTGAGCAAGATATTATTTGCCACAGGGTCCTAGCTCACACCTTGTTAGACCACATTCCTTTCCAAGTCACATGTTTGATTAACCTCCTCCTCTTTTGATTACGTGATTGTCAATTGAGCCAATGTTAAAGCCTATGACATGTCACATGTTCATTAGTTACCTCCCACTCCACATTCCTAAACTCTCCAATAAAAGTTTGAGTGCACCTGTGGAGCATCCTCTCAATTCCATCAGAGGAGCATGGCAACATGTAGCTCATAATTTTTAACTCCTTATCTATGAGTCTTTATTCCTTTGTCTCTCTATTTCTCTCCTCTATCCATTTTCCCTCAATTTCCAATCTCGTTCTTAGGTGTCCACCCATGAGAATTTCAAGATGTAACTACAGGTTACATTTTGGTGCCCAATGTGGTATAAATCACCTGAGGAGATGTATTGGGGTTCAAGATTGGAGAGGGATCAGCAGACCTGCACTTGGCCAGTGAGGTGAGTTGCTGTTCCATTCTGGAATATGGGTAGAAAACCTGTCTTATCATACTGTGAGGTCTTTAAGACTAGGAATTAAGATCTCAGAACTTTAGCTTCAGGGGTTACTTGAAGTTATCTTGAAATGTTGTCCTAACTTTCCAGAACAAGGAATAGTTACTAAACAAGAAGGGTACTTAATAGGGCAAGCTGTGAAATGAAGTAAAAAATAAAAAAGACAGAATATTACCAGCAATTTGGATCACATGGAATCTTGTCAGAATACTGCACAACATGTGGAGAGTTGAGCTGTTTCTTAGTTTCCACCCCCACCTTCTACTAATTCTACTAACATTTACATATCACTATTGCTCTTTCAACTTTTATGGCTTTAACTGACTATATATCTATTCATTCCCTACTCCCTTACTTGAGGCTGCTGCCGAAGCTGAAATTAGGTCTGACCTTCCCTTCCCTTTAGGAGGATTCTCTTTGTCCTCCCTTCCCCCCACTCCTCCTGAATTTCAACCTCCTCCTCCAGGAAAACCTAATGCAGGATTACAATCATCTTCACTCTGGAGAAGAAAGCAGGTAAAACAGCTTCTCCAAGAGAAATTAGAGATAATTCTGAGAATGCAGAAGTAAATTTAGAACAGCCTAATAATGTTGCATTCCTGACTCCTAAAGAGATCAAGAGCAGGGTAATTCAGTATGATAATGAAGCTCCCAACACTGAGGAGCTGCGGGACAAGGTAAGCAAGCAATCTCTAAGGCCAGATCATTGGTATCAATTGAATCTAAAGCTTATTGCAGAAGATTTCTTAACTTGAAAACTGCTATTTCAAAAGTTATGCAAGGAACAACCTAGAAAAATTAAGGAAATCCATGTGCCCATTACCTATGAGGAATTAACTGGTACCAATAAATTTGGAAGTCTTAATAGGTAATTGTTATATTCAGAACAATGCTTTAATCACATTGGACTAGCTGCTAAAAGAGCATGGCAAATCTTAACTAAACAATGTAATGTTAAAGAGTTCTTTGAGGAGACAATTCCTCACAAAAAGGCTGTAAGAACATGCCAAGACATAAAAACTTCAGTCCGATGACAGATCAGTTTAAAAAAGAGAACACGTGTTTGCTTTGCCTAACACAAAGCTGGACATTTTAAATGATCATGTCCCAAATTAAAGCTGAGATGGTTTCCTGAATTTTTCAAAGAATGTCTCACAGAACAGCATTGGGTCACACCGTATCTACTGAGACCACAGGCCTAAACAATATTTAAACACTGGTGAAATAATCCTGAGCTACTTTAAAATTCAGGATACCAAAGAAAAGGCTAGTGATTCCAAAAAGGTTAAAACAGGCAGAAATTTTGCTATCAAGCAAATAGCCAGAGCAACAGGCTTTTCTTTATTAGCCAAGCTGGCGCAATTTTAGCATCTCAAAAGGGGATCTGGGAGACTCCTATAAATTTCTTTAAAACAGTCCCAGAGAATCCAGGGCCAACTATTGTTTAAAAGCAAAAGTATCATTCCTCAGAATTTACAAATTTTAAGCACTGTTAGGGAGAGATACAAATCACAACTGAAGTTTTTCACATTTTTGCAACTTATAATTAAAAAAAAAGTATACACCTGATTTTTTTAAACAGATCTTTGCTAAAAGATGGAGTTAATATGAAGTCAAATTTAAAATCAAATAGCTCAGATTTATATTGGACATGGCAAGTTAGAAAATTGGAAAAAATCTATTATATTTCTTTATAGGGAAAGTAAAAATTTTTCTGATATTTTTCATATACCATAGTTATTTGGACAAGAGATATTTTTTCTGTAATGAATTTTAGTCTAAATTTTAGTATAACTTTAAGTTAAGTACCACAGTGCAAATAAAATTTTTAAGGCTTTAATTGACTTTTTTATATAAAATTATATTATATAAATTATATAATTATATGAAATTTTATAACACACATTTACTCTGACATGAACCTCCCTTGACCTATCTATGAGTGAATTTCAAAAGTAAATGGACTAGCAGCCACTGCTTTTTGGCAAGCAGATAATTTGCACTCACTACTATATCAGAGTGCCAGATCTATTGAACCTCAATATTCTATACAAACAAGTGAAATTACTTGGCAGTGAAAATTTTGTGGAATATATAGTCACTCCTTCACTTCAAAGAGTTAACTACAGAATGTTAAGAACTGCACAATTTTGGCAAAGGGATGCATTACAATATGATCCTATTGTAAAAATTGAAAAATAATATGCGATTGGAGATAATTACTCTCATGATGTATGAGCTAAAGCTCAAAATGAAGAAGTATGCAAAGTTATTGCACATCTTTTAAATAATATTACACATTTGGCCATTCCAAAACAGTTTAAAAAATTGGAATAATAGTCCTTCTACTAGCAATAGATGGGCTAACTTGGACAAATCATGAAACATCTATCATAAGACTGGTATTCCAGAAAATTCTTAAAAACAATCAGTTGGAGAACGGGCTAAAAGAAATTTAAAAGGCCAAATTCAAAATAAAAAAGGATATATTTTCAGTCACATTCTAACTGAATAAGACTCAATAAGTCTTTCACTTGAAGTCGAGATTTTGCTTCTATTTTTGCAGATACCAGAAATCCATGGAAGAAAACCAAAGTCATCAAGCATTTCCAAATAAGTCAGCCCAGAGAGAGGATTACAAGAAATTAATAAGTTAGATCAACTTGTATATGAACAAGAAGCTGTAGAAATTGCTTCTAAATGAAAAGAAACTTAATCTTCTATTAACCCCCAAAATTGGTTTGGCAGAATTAATTTTATAAACATAAGCAATATCATATTCTTGGTTGTGATATTGATTGGTTTATTTATACAAAAGAAGAGGTTTAAATAAGGCTTATCTCAGAAATATGTAGCCGGAAGTTACAATTTCACTTCATTCTCATCATTCTTGTTGTTTAAAAAATGATATAAAGCAACAACCAATCAGAATGTAATGTTTATGGGAATATTAGGACTTTTTAAAATTTCCATTAATTATTGTATTAATGTTTTTGTAAAGCTCTTCATGATGAAAATTTTTGCACACTTACAATATGAATTTTATTCAAATTGAATTAGGGAAATAGAAATCATTTTTGAATGAAAATTCTTGTATTACACATTGGCTTAGCTAAAGAAATGCCATGTGAAATGTGAACCATGAGTTTAAAATTTTGTATTAATTTTATTTTTATTTTCCCTGATTATTTTTTCAGATTATTTTCCCATATATTTTCTTTTAAGTACTAGAAGTACATTGAAAGTAGTATTAATATTATGATCCTGAAATATGAGTTAAAAATACCTATAAGCTTTACTATACATACTTACCCAAAAGCTTGAGACTGTAGGAACCTGCAAGAATTTGTTAAACCTCATGGGACTAATGTGAGTTATTTTGTCTGATTGCAGAAGAAGGGATTGCAATGGATACATTACACTTTGCCAGGAAGCCTAAGGCATAGAAGGGCCTATAATCCATTGAGATGGATAAATATTGGTTGCTAAGGTTGGAAGTAAAAGGCCACGATGTTTTGACACCCTCAAACACAGGTCAGCCTGGTACCAAAGTTCCAATCAAATATCTATGTGGCTTGGCTTCAATATCCCAAAGAATGTGCATGATCAGGCCAAGGGAAAGGAGGGACTTCCCTCTCATCTCAAACCATAGTCCCTTTTTTTAGATTTAAAAGTCTGGCAAACTTCTTACAGTCCTGGCTGAACATGGGTAAAATGTTATATTATTGCACCTGTCCTAGAGGACTATGGAACTGATCACATTAATTTAGGATGACTAGTGAGTTAAGAACATTTTTATTTTTATTATTGGTCTTACAAAAAATTTTTTTAAATTTAATTTTGCTATTTGATTTAGAATTCATTTTTATTTGTTATTTTTTCTATACTCATTACTATTTTTTATTGTTGGTGTTTGGTTTATAATTTCTTTTTACCATAATACACTCTTGTTTTAATTTTTAAACAAAAAGAGGGATATGTAGCATACCAGGTATATTAGCATCATGGAAGTATTATTGATGTATTGATATCGTATCCTATGTGAAAACATAGGATACGATATCAATACGTCAATGATACCAGACTCATGACCATATTACTTATTGATTATTGTATTGCCAAATCTTCAGTCCAAAGGACAAAAGAATTCTTGAGCAGGACATTATTTGCCACAGGGTCCTAGCTCACACCTTGTTAGACCACATTCCTTTCCAAGTCACATGTTTGATTAACCTCCTCCTCTTTTAATTACGTGATTGTCAATTGAGCCAATGTTAAAGCCTATGACATGTCACATGTTCATTAGTTACCTCCCACTCCACATTCCTAAACTCTCCAATAAAAGTTTGAGGGTGCCTGTGGAACATCCTCTCAATTCCATCAGAGGAGCATGGAAACATGTAGCTCATAATTTTTAACTCCTTGTCTCTGAGTCTTTATTCCTCTGTCTTTCTCTGTCTCTCCTTTATCCAATCTCCTTTATTCCAATCTCCTTAGGTGTCCACCCACGAGAATTTCAAGATGTGACTATAGGAGGTTACACTAAACAATGTAATATATTTTCTGACCCCTCAATGCAAGTGAAAATATTTTCCCCAAAGTTAAAAGTTGTCTCTTAATTGCCAAATCTTACAACATCCTCACAGTCTTTAACCTGCATGACTTCTCTGCAACATTTAAAACTGGTGGCCATAATTACCCACTGAGAACTTCTTTCCTCTCAATATTTAGGACACTAGTTTCTCCTAATTCCTCTGCTGGTCTGAGGTGTTCTTTTCCATAGCCTTTGTAGATGATTGTCCATGTTACTCCTCTTACTTATGGATATATCTAGATATGTCCTGGACCATCTTCTCTTTACTATTTTTACTCTTTAACTCTGTGACCTTAACAATTTCCATGGGTATGACTGTCATGTATTTATGTATTTACTTTATGTATTTACCATCTCTGGCTTCCACACCTATATAATCAGCCATTAGTCTCTCTTGAGTTCTACAGCAATAATTACTTATCATACATTTCAATTTGGATATTGTAGGCATCTCAAAGTTGGGTCTAAAATGGAGCCCATTGTTCTTTCCCCAAGCTCATTTTTATTGTGATCTTCACTTTTATCATCACGACCATCACTGTTCTTCCAGTCACCTAGTTTTGCAGTCCTGGTGCCATTCTTGACTCCTCAGTCTCACTCTCTATATCTAATCCCAAACTTGCTACAATCTTCATAACCTCTATCACAAGCTACCTTCTGTTGTATGTTCCCACACAGCTACCACTATTTCTGGCCAATATCTCATCTCAACAAACTATTTCAACATAGTCCTTTGTCATTTCTCTGACTTAAGTCCCTCATCACTCTAATACAACCTCCACAAAGTCATGCAAGTGATTTTCCTATAGCCAGTTCTGACCATTTCACTTTTGCCTTCAGACAATAAATTCTAGTCGTACCTCATTTGCTTCTAGGATTTATATAATGCTTTAAATCTGAAGGGAATTTTACAAATATTACCTCACTTTATCTTACCAATGACCTTGGAGGTGTTATGACTATCTCTACTTTACAAATGATGAAACTGAGCTTGACAGGTTGCTCAGGATCACACAGCTAGTAATGGCTTTTAAGATAAATTTGAACTCAAGGCTTGCTGACCCCAAACCCAGTGCTATATCTATTGAGGCAGTTAGCTCCCTAAACTTAACTACCCAACCAAGAACTACTGTTTGTCATTGAGAGCCCTTTGCGATCATCCCTCCCCCACTTCTTACCTATTTTCCAATCTTACACATTGTTCTTCTTTATAGACTTTGTGGTCCAGATATACTGACCTTATTGTTCCTCACACAAAATGCTCTCTCTTTGCTCTCTGCCTTTATCCTATCTATCCCCCTTCTAAAAAACTGTCTTCTTACCTTTTCCTATTGTGACCTGATCCCAGATTTCCTTCAAATCATCACCTATTACATTAAACCTTTCTTGATCCTCCCAATTGACAGTGTTTTCCCACTCGAAATTAACTTGTATACATTTTGTGTATATTTAGATCATATTTATACATCTATATATCTGTAGATATCTCTTTATATGCTGGTATCAATAGATAGAGTGTTCTGGAGGTTTTCATGTATATCCAGGCCACACAGACTTTCTCCACTGTTGGATGTAAGTTCCTTGAAGGCAGGTATGCTTGCAATTTGTCTTTGTCTTCCCAGTGTTAAGCGGAGCACCTGACATAGAGGAGGTGCTAAATAAGTGCTTGTAAAAGGATTAATTATTTTTTAGAAACCACACATGACTGAAGAATCTGTTTACAAAGATCAAGGACTGAGGAAGACTAATTACAGTAGGCTGAATGCAGGGTTCTGTGGTTCCTTTCTCAGTGACTGGCCCGTTTGCATATTTGTGACTATAATCTCATGCAATTTGGTTGTTCATATTATAATTAGAATGGTGATGATAACTACATTCTACAGATACATAAGCAAAAGTATAATAACTAATGATATTCTACGCAACAAATGGATTAAAAGCAAAGCAACAATTACAATAAAAATATAAATATCATTTTGTTTATGATAGCAGTGAAGTAAGACCAATATTTGAAGTAAGACTATAACTAAAACATTTATATATCTAAAAACAAATATAAAGAAAAAGAAAAGGTATTGACTAAGCATGCAGTATTAAATAGCTAGAAAAAAACTGATAATCCCCAAAATTGCACAAAATAATCAACTTTAAAAACAAGGGAAAAGTTAATTGAATTAAAATTCTATTATACTGATAACAAAGAGGTTTTTTTAGTGCTTTTTTGTTGTTTTTACCAAGACTAATAACATTGATAAAAAATGATAGCTAATTTGGCCAAAAAAAAAAAGAGTAGAAAATTGAGCTACAACAAAATGTAAATTAGTATAAAAATTACAAGAATGAGAGACAGGAATAAAGGCTAATGCTGCTAAGCTAATTTCATTTTTAATATCTATGTTCTGCTCTGGTCGTCATATGGCTAAAATATTTAGAAATTAAATTCTCCAAAAATTTTTAAATTACAATTTTCTGGTTGGTACTGGAAAGATAATGTAAAATACAATGCATTACAAATAGAGGATTATGAAAGGAAAGTGGAATAATGTATACTATCATTAAATTTATAAATGAACAACTTTTGATTAACTTATAAAAGAAGATGGACAAGAATCTCTAGGATCAGATTAAAAAACCAATTTGTAGTCTGCATTATTGGTGTCTGCATTACTATGAATATTAGTGGTATCACAGATCCATTTGAATACAGATTAAAATAAGAATTTAAAGAAGGTAGATAAGAATCTTTTTTAAAAATTAAGAATCCAAATTAAATAGGAAACAGAAATGCTTAATAATTCCATAATCCAGCTCCAAAAGAATAAAGATGCCTAGATCAATTGGATTTTCAAGTGGATGCTGAGCATTCCCAATTGCTTTAAGTATTCCTCATAAATAGGGTTTCTAGTCAACTCATCATGCAGACTACTCTCCTTTCAATGTGTTTGAGTTCCTCAACATCTTTAACAAAAAGTGCCCTAAACTACAAACTATATTAGTCATGATCTACCAAGAGCAAAGAAGAATAAAATTGATTTCTCATCCCCCCACATACAGTGTAATTATAATGTGCTGACTTTAGGCAACTTAAAAAATTTTGAACTGCAGATTTTATATATTTTAATTCTTCTTTCTGGTTTAAAATTTTAAATTGGCTTTCCTACTTCATCCTAGAAGTTTCTGTGACACTGTAGACTTTGTTTCAGTTGCTATTATTTTTCCCAGCTATGATATGAATTCTAGCCCAATAGTGGTGATGATCATAGCAGTGATATTAAAAAGGATTGATGTAGTGTTCTGCATTTGAATAAACTTTGAGATTGGACATCTAGGAGGAAGAAAGTGAGAATGGAATGAAAGGATATCAATGGCATATCTGCCTATATTTAACTCTTATATTTAATGCCATTATAAGATTCTCCAAAAACTTGAGTGAATTTTAAGCAATCAAAACTTTTAAATTCACTAAGACTTTCAGGAAACTTGAATTCTGTATTGTTGCATATACTTTAAACTGTTGCCTTATACTCTTTTTAGCATCATATGATCACAAGATTATAGATTTAGAACTAGAAACAAGCCAAACGTCATGAGTTAGGAGAACTGGTTCCTGCTTCCAACTCTCACCAGGATGATTAAGGAACCATTAATGCTCTACCCTTAGACTCATTAATGGGAATATAATAATAAAGAAGGGTCATAGCCCAATAAATTAATCAACAAGAATTTATTAACCACATGCCATATGTCAAATTTTGAGCTAAGTGCTGGGGATATAAAAATATGTTAAATAATGCCTTCTCTAGTGAATGGAGGGGAGGAAAGGAGGGAGATACCTGGGAACTTTAGTGTGACAAAAATAAATAAACAAATGTGGCATAATAAATGTGAAAAGAAATAGTCAATCAACTTGTACTCAAGGAGCTTAATTCTAAACAGGGTTAAAAGGGGGAATATGAAAATCCTGTGCCAGCAGTTTCTTTATTCTTCTGTCCTTCCCCTTTTAGCATTTCTTTCCTTAATTTGGGAGACAAAAAATAGATTTCAGATCCTAATCTCTTCTTCTACCAAACCTCTCATTATTTCATCATAGGACATGCAGAGATTAAAATACCACACAGGTTCTGGAAACCTTGAATCTCTCACTTACCTCTGATGGAGAAAGGTCTGTTCCCAAATGCACAAGTGACTTTGCAGATAGTTGAAAAGGTGAGATTGCCAAACAGTGGCCTAAGAGGAAGACTTTTTCTACCAATGATAAGTGGGGAATGGGATTTCTAGGACCTGATAGTCAGGGACCTTTTCTTTCTTTAGGGACTATCTGTCTTTCTGATAACTACAGTGGACATATTCAGGAAGCTGTAAACCCTGGACTCATTCTCACCTCCAAGAATGATTCTAGAGAGTATCCCCCTTTGTCTTTCTTTTATACAGAAGAAAGGAACCTTAACCTGCTTCTCTAGTCTTGCTCCTTCTGAGCCAGCTCCTACACTCAGGCAATATGCAGAGATTTTTGAGTGTAGAAGCTTGGAACATACCAGGGCTTGGGGAAAATCAAATAGAGTGGGAAGCAGAATAGATGAAGTGATAGAGAATCCAATGGAAAGCCTTCAATACTCAAGCCTCATTAAAAATAATCTGGGAAAGAGTTAGCCAATGCCCTGTTCCTGGGAAAGTTGTTTTCATTGCTTCTTTGTATGCCTCCACCCATTTCGAATTTGTAGTTCAGCTCACATCAGCAAGGAATACCCCCATTGAGATGACATCAGCAGGCATGGATTTGTCCACTGGGGTCCAGGAGTTTAATGGATCCCAGAAGGCATGTATCCTGGCCACATGCCACTACTTATATCATTTACTAAATAATAAGGAATCTCAGGTCTTAAGCAATCCATTTGGATCATTAAGTTTAGAACTTTCTTCAATTATGTATGGTTAAGATTATTAGTTTTTATGGAATTAACAGATTATCACTTTATTTACCTCATATTATTATTATCTGCTTCTTAGAATTGACCACTAGTTTGTGTCTTGACTTCGCTCTTCTCTCCCTTTTTATTAACATTTATCTCTCAAGAATGTTTGTATACATGAACATTTATGCTTCTGTGGGAATATGTGTGTTCATGTTAGCTATTTTCTGCGAGCTTAATGTTTAAAATTAGTGTTGCTTGTTTCAGGAACAAAATTTAGAATAGTTTACTGGAAAATTATTTAGTCTCTATGATCATATGTTACAATGTAGTTCATCAGTTTGTAACTTGGGGTCTGTGAAGGCTGGGATCTCAGTAATCCTATATATTTAATGACATGCACTTTAAAACATGATTCTGGGAAGGGGTTCATGAGCTTCAGTAGACTTCCAAAGGGGAGATTCCTCAACATGACATACACAAAAAAGGTTAAGAATCTCTTGCATAGTGGAGAGACCATTAAAGTAAAAGGGAAAAACAAAACAAAACAAAACAATACACATGAGGTTTAGTGTAGTTTCTCATACTTTTTAGCTCTCTGACCTTGAGTAAATCACTTAATATCAATAAATCAGCTATTTCACCTTATAAGGATGTTGTGAGAAAAATGCTTTATAAACATTAAAAGCATAGCAGGCATTGTTTGGTTTGTTCAATGTTTATATGTGACTTGATTTTTAGAGGCTATTTCCTACTTTAATCTAGGCAAAATAATTTGAAAATATTTATTTCATTTATGCTTTCAAACATTCTTATGTTATAATTTCTGACAGTTTCATTTACTTTTTTACTAGTTGTGAATTCTCCCTTTTTATTTTATTCTGTACTTTATTTTGCCTTCTTTCTTCAAAAAAAAAATCAAAGTTAAAATGGTGTCCATCTTATGAGCTCTTTCAAATACCTAAATCTTAGTTTTATTTATCAATTAAAAGACTTTTTTTTTTCAAATTTGATTATTGGAACCAGAGAGCAAAGTACAGACTAAAAAACAACAACAAATAGTCATCTAAATAGAAGAAACTAAGAAATAATATGCTCTCATAAATATTCATTGGCAAATAGAATTCCCTGATCAAAGAGAAGAGACAGAAAATATCCAGGAAGATTCAGATCATATATTCTAGAGAATTTCAATTAGAATTTTTCAGGATTACATTTACTCTACAAGAATAAGAAGAAGTGAGTAGAATACACTACAACAAATACAAACGAAATTGACATAGAACTAGTAGAATTTCTAGTACTGTTTAAAATAATAAAGAAAATGTGTATTGTTAATTTTCTGTTGCACAACTTAATAAAACAATTTAGGGGAAGAAATTGCAATTCAACAGAATCAGTGACATTCAAGAATTTCTACTGATAAAAATTGGGACAGTATTGAAAATATACTTTCAGTGGAAAAGGAAACCTTAAGAAAGGTAAATAAGTACAAAATATTTAAAATGGCTAAGTGATGACCAATTTTGTATATTTGTTATTATGATTTTTTAGGAAAGGGTAAAGGAAGATTATACACAAGGAAAGAATCACATATAAATAAAATTAATTTATTAACAAAGAAGAGAAAGATAAGGGAGGATAAAGGGAAAGGGTTTGCATCTGACTTATTCCAGTTATTAAGCCCACTATCTAACTACCTTAAACTAAATACCTAAGTTTCCTAAGGTAAGTCCAATAGGGAACTAGATTTCTCACACACAGACGGTCCTTGGTGGGTAGGTACAGGAATCTAGCTGAGTCCTCAGATGTCCTAGAGAAGAGAGGTTCTTCCAATTCCACTCCAATTCCTCCAATTCCAGGATCTTGGTCAAGATCCTGGTCTATACCCAATAAAGTCAGGGGAGGAGATGGTAGTCCAGTTGGCGATGGTGGTTTATATTGCTAAGTGTGAGCTTCTTTCTGTCTCTCCCAAAAAGTGACTTGATGTTTCAACTAGACTGGCTTGTATCAGCTACAATGCCATGACTTAGGACTTCTGTGTTTTGGGGTTTGTTTGGGTTTTTTTTTTGCCTGCTTTGTTTAGATCATCTTTTTAGAGATACCAGTTAGGTGAAAGGTTAGGAAAATACAAAATACTCCTAAACTTACTGGTTACTGATTCTAATTCAAGAAACATTTATTAAGCACCTATTAGGGGTGCCCAGGGAGGGGGTAGTATCTCTAGTATGGAGGGCTTGTTGTGCCCTCCTAGGGCGGCTCTCCAGCCTCTGACCCCAACCTGACACCCAGCTTTCACTTGTGGCTCCCAGTAGCTGCTATCATGAGGCAGGGGCCACACTGAGGGAACGGCTTCGACAGGCCGGCTAAACCTTGTGAGGGTAGCCATTGGGTCGTCGTGGACCCCTGGTGAACCAGGGCTTTGCTCACCCAGCATGTGAAGACTGCTTCGGCGGAACAGACAGAAGAAACCAATAAGAAGGTTCAACAGCTGAGATGGCGACGTAGCAAAGCACTGTGGAGTGCTTAGGGCATGTTGGAGCACAAAGGACAACACGGCCATCCAGTGCAGCTGAGGAAGTCTCCAGGTGTAATGATTTTTCGTGCCATTGGACCCAGGCTTCCAACGCCGAGAGAGTGGGACTGTCTCTGTGCATCGACTTTTCCATTTAAATCTCCTTCACGCACAAATGTTTTTGTGCACACTCATCTACATCACAGAGGAAAGCTCACAAAGACAACCATCATCCTTGGTTACTGAGAGACGACTACTACTATGTTATGCTGTTTAACTAGTGTTATGTCAGTGTTACTGTTATGTTAGTGTTATGTTACTTTTGCATACTTACCACTACTTCAGATCTTCTGCTACAGACAAAAGAATGGTTGCCATAAACTGTGACCGCGAAAATATCGTTTTCAAGATTGTGAATTGCCCAAACTGTAAAAGATAATTTTTAGCGTCTTGATTTTATATAAAAAATAAGTGGTCACCATGGGGAAAATTCCCAAATATGAAATACCCAAGTCAGATGGGGTTTATGGAGATTTTAATTAATATAAATGAAGGAATTAAGGGAAGGGAGAGAGAAAAAGTAAGAGGAAATAATAGGAAGGCTAGGGCTTAGGCCAACGGCCTAGGCCTTTCTTTTAAGAGAGAAAAATAAATCAGTCTTTAATCACTCACCATAAGATTGTCCCAAACAAAACTCTAGTGTTCAGAGAGACCCTCCAGTTAAGCTTAGGAAGCTGAACTCCATTCAGCCACCAAGAGAGAGCTTCCTCTGACTCCTGACCTCCAATTCAGCTTTGGCAAGCTGAACTAAGTTCAGAGACCTTCTGACCTCCTTTTTAAGAGAATTTTCTCCTATGTCACCTCCCCTAAGTTTTCACATCTACCAATCACAGTAGACGTTTTCCATAGGACTGACCATTCTTAATTCACATCTTGTTATCACCTTCTCTGGGTAGACTAAAACTTCTGAATATTTCACATCTCTTTGCTAAGTTTGCCCTTTTAGTGATTAATTTAACCTTCATTGGTACTTAGCATCCTTTTGTATTAGATCTAAAAATAGACCTAGCTTAAGGGCTTTTGCCTCACTATAAGTATGAGTTAAGTACTTTTTCATTGTTCAGTAAAGAGTTTACAACTTTATCTTTCCCTAAAGTATGCCTAAGTATGGGTGGAGTAATTTTAATGTTCTCACATACATTCCTGTCTAAGTACCTCCATTGTTTAAAATGGGGAATAGCCTTAACCAAATGTTCTAAGGTAGAGTCTGAGAAATTTTAAGATTCACACTTCCTTTTCTTCTCATCTCTTCTTGATTGAGGAATTCTTTATCTCCAACTCCATGGTAGTAAATATATTTATGAATGTTTGTGAATATGTTATGTTGTTTTTGTGTTATAATTCATTACACCAAAGTTTAATCCATTAGTTCATTAATTACTTGATCCTCTTCATTATAAATTCCTTTCAAAGTCATTATCTCAATATTTATAAGTCCTTTCAGTCTTTTAACAATATTCATTAATTTCCTGACTCTTCCTCCTCATCTGCATTGTCCTCTTCCAAATGTCCTCTTCCACTGGAATGGTCCTCTCCTTACTGATCTTTCTGAATACAGACTCAATTTATCCTATGATTCTCAGATTTCACAATTTCTTCTTCTTCAATTTCTTCTTCAATGATTTGTATATTTTCATTACTAATACCATTTGATAATTTTATATGAGAACAATGATACCATGAATCTGTAGCCAAAACTTTTACTGAAGATAGAGAAACTAACAAAATTGTGTAAGGACTGACCCAACTCTCTTGTGTTGCTGATGTTTTAGCAAAATTTTTGACATGTACCATATCTCCTGATTTGAAATTATGGAGAGAATAATCCAATGAACCAGCTTGGATGAATATTACCATATCATGTAATTCTTTAAGACATTGTTGTAAAGCACTTAAGTATGAAGCAAGTTCATAATCTCCTAAGAGATATGTAGACTGTCTTAGAAGTTTTTGCCAGTAATGGAGCATGTCCAAAGAGCATTTCATAGGATGATAGATGCAAATCTGCTCTTGGTCTAATACATAGGTAAAACAAAGCTATGGAAAGGATATCTGGTCATTTTAGATGAGTTTCAGCATAGATTTTCCCCACCATAGTCTTGAGTTCCCTATTTACATGCTCCACTTGACCTGAACTTTGTGGATGATAAGGAACATGATATTTGAGTGTTATTCCTAGATTCTCATAGACTTCTTTTCAGAATATCTTGGGTGAAATGAGATCCCTTATCAGAGTCTATGATAAGTGGTACTCCAAATCTAGGAATAATTTCCTTAATCAATACTTTTTGATGAAAATGCTTCAGGCCATTTAGTTAATCTGTCCACAATTACCAGACAAAACTTGTATCTTCCAGCTTTTGGCATGCTGATGTAATGAATATGTAGACTTTCAAATGGACAATATGCTAAAGGTATACCATCTAAACCTTTCTGTCTGAATGCCCCTTGGTTGAATTTTTGGCAAACAGAACAACTTGTACAAATCTTATTTGCTGCAGTACTTATTCCAGGAGCTACTCATTGCCTATTTACAGAGTCAACTACAACTTGGGTAACAAAACGACTCTTTGTGTGGATGGCTGTACACAAATAGATATATAAATCTTTTGGTAATAGCAGGTTTCTAGTGTCTGCAACCCATATTCCTTGTTCTTTCCTTACTCTGAATTTCTCCTTCCACTTTTGAATTTTGAGTCTACATAAGCTTTTTCTAGATCATCAGATTCAATAGTTGACAAATTCATTACATACACTGGAGCATTCCAGGCTGCATACTTAGCAGTTATAGAAGCTCTGTGATTTCCTTTAGAGACTGAATCTCTGCCATAAGTATGACTTCTACATTGGATCACCGCTAGCTGTTTAGGTTTTTTGATAGCATCCAACAACTCAGTTATAATTTCTGCATGAGCAATTGGTTTTCCCAATACAGTAATAAAACCTTGTTTTCAGATATGACCTGTAGCATGACATGCAGAAAATGCATAATGAGTGTCTGTATAAATATTTGCACTTTTATCATCAGCTAGAAGACAGGCTTGCTTCAAAGTGACCAACTCTGCCCTTTGAGCACTAATGTTTCTAGGTAATGAGCCCATACCACAGTATCTCAAATTCTGTGACAACTGCAGCACCCGTACATCTAATTCCATTACACATATATGAAGATCCATCAGTGAATGACACCAAGTCTAGATTTCTAATAGGAGAGTCTTTTAAATCAATCCTAGGTATACCCACTAGATCTACTACTTCTACACACTTCTGTAATGGTTCACCATTCTTTGGAAAATCAGGAATAAGTGTAGCTGGATTTAATACACTACACCATCTCAACTAGATGTTTTCACTACCAAGGAGAATAATTTCATACTTAAAAATTCATTGATCTGAATAAGCTTAAGTACAAAATTTCCTCATTACTGATTCTATTTGATGTGAACAATATACAGTCAATGGAGATCCCAAAAATAAATCTGCTGACTTCTGGACTAACACAGCTGTAGATGCTACACATATTAGACAAAGAACTGTACCAGCAGTTATTGGATCAAGCTGACAACTATACTATCCAATTGGATGATTAATTTCTCCTCAAGTCTGTGTCAGGGCCCCAGAATCAGAACCTTTAGTCTCATTAACAAATAGTTGAAATGGTTTTGTGTAGTCTGGGATACCCAAAGCTATAACAGATAAAATGGCTTCTTTAAGCTTACTTAAGGCTTTCAGATGTTCAGGTTTTAGTTTCAGAGGTTCTGGTTCTTTATTTCTGGTTAAATCTGTTAGACACTTTGTTAATTTACTATATCCAGGTATTCATTGCCTTCAGAAATGAATTGTTCCTAAGCAAAAGATAAACTATGGGAGTGGAAACACCGAGGAAAAGCAACTGCCTGAATACAGTGGTTGAGGGGACATGACAGAGGAGAGACTCTAAATGAACACTCTAATGCAAATATTATCAACATAGCAATGGGTTCAAATCAAGAAAACATGTAATGCCCAGTGGATTTACGCGTCGACTATGGGGAGGTGGGGGGGAGGAAAAGAAAATGATCTATGTCGTTAATGAATAATGCTTGGAAACGATCAAATAAAATATTAAAAAAAAAAACCGGAGGCTCAGAGAAAGGAAATAACGTGTTTGTAGTCACTGGATGAATAAAGTTGAAGTCAGTGAAAAAAAAAAAAGACTGTCTGCCCTTTGATCCAGTCAATGCACTTGCTGGGTTTGTACCCCAAAGAGATAATAAGGAAAAAGACATGTACAAGAATATTGATAGCTGCGCTCTTTGTGGTGGCAAAAAATTGGAAAATGAGGGGATGCCCTTCAATTGGGGAATGGCTGAACAAACTGTGGTATCTGTTGGTGGTGGAATACTATTGTGCTCAAAGGAATAATGAACTGGAGGGATTCCATGTGAACTGGAACGACCTCCAGAAACTGATGCAGAGTGAAAGCAGCAGAATCAGGAAAACATTGTACACAGAGACAGATACACTGTAGCACAATCAAATGTAATGGACTTCTCTACTAGCAGCAATGAAATGATCCAGGACAATTCTGAGAGACTTATGAGAAAGGACACTATCCACATCCAGAGAAAGAACTGTGGGAGTAAAAACATATAAGAAAAACAACTGCTTGATCACAAGGGTCTAGATGGGGATAGGACTGGGGATGTAGACTCTAATTGATCACCCTAATGCATAATATGGAAATAGGTCTTAATCAATAACACATGTAAAACACAGTGGAATTGCTCATTAGCTATGGTGGGTGGGGTGGGAGGAGGGGAGGGAAAGAACATGAATCATGTAAACATGGAAAAATATTCTAAATTAATTAATTAAATAAAAATTTCAATTAAAAAAAAAGAAATGAGTTGTTCCAAGAACAGCTCTGAGTTGCTTTTTGGACTTAGGGGTACTCCATTTCTGAATATCTGCTATTCTTTCTATTTGATACTTCTGGAACCCTCTGATAACACAAATCCAAGATATTGCACTCAAGGCAAAATCCATTGTAATTTTTCCTTGGAGATTTTATGCCCACAATTATATAATTCTATCAAAAGAATTTTGCTAACTCTTAGACATATTTTAGCATTTGGGGATGCAAGGAGAATATCATCCATGAACTGCATTATTTTACTTTCCTTGAATGTTATAGTTTTTAGATCTCTATTTAAAATTTGTGAGAATTGGCTCGGCAAATTGGTATACCCCTGTGGAAGATGAATCCATGTTTACTTATTTTTTTCCCCCATGTAAAAGAAAAGATCTTTTGAGAATCCTTGTGAACTGGTATAGAGAAAAATGTTGAGCATAAATCGACCATGGTGAAATATCTTGCCTGACTTGGAATGGAAGAAATTATAGCAGCTTGACTTGGTACAATAGGTTGTATCTTTATCACTTAATCATTTACCTCTCTTAAGTACTGTATGAATCTATATACCACTTTGCCATTTTGATCTAACTTTGGGTTTTTGATTGGAAGTATAGGTCTATTATATTCTGAGAAGCAATGTATTATGATCCCTTGTTGGATTAGGGATTCAATGATTGGTCTGATGCCCTCTATTGCTTCTTTATTAAGGGATATTGAGGTACACAAGGAATTGGTCCTTCCTTAGTCCTCACCCTTAAAGTAGTAACTGATTTCAATAGACCTACATTTGTGGAAGACTTTGACCATGAATATTCAGGGATATCCTCAAGTATAGGATAGATTGAATTCAAGTTATCATCTGTACTGACTGAATCTAAGAATAGCAATGGAAAAGCTTTCAGAGATTCTTCTGGTAGATGTAATGAAATATCACCAGTATCAGTACATTGGATTGTTGCTCATAATTTACACAATAAATCGCTACCTAGAAGATTCATGAGACAGTCTGGCATACAAAGAAATGCTTGCTCCACAGATAAAAGACCTTTAAAGTAATAATTTTTGGTTGTAATTTTGCTACTCTCTCTCTGGTTTACCAATAGCTCCTATTACTCCCATTGTACCAGCAGCTCTACAATTCTTAGGAAAACTGCAAAACTGACTTACTGGCTCCAGTATCAAGCAGAAGATCATAAATATGGTCACCTATAGTAACAGATACATATGGTTCTGTACTGTTTGGAGGTTGAAAATTTTCCAATACTGGGCAAGCACAGTAACATCAGAACAAAGCTCAGTCATTTTCTGTCCATCCAAGTTTACATCTGCTTGAACTACATGGTATTCCCAGGATTTTGCATCTTTAACTCCATTATCAGCTTTATCACTTCTCCCTTTGGTTCTTATAATCTCTATCTTGATATCATTGTTTACATTTACAATTTCATTATCATTATCCAGTTTATAATCTTCATTATTTTCCCTTATTTTACATTCATTAGAATTTTCTACTAATTTTACACTACAATTTCCTTTTCCCTACAATTATTAACATTAATTACAGTGTCCTTTGATTCAATCAATTCATCTTCATTAATCTTATTACTAGTACACTCATTTTCATTTACTCTCAGTTCATTATTCCTTGATTTACATACAGAAGAACAGTGGGTAAACCTTCATAAGGAACAAGCTCCTTTGCTCTGATCAACTATAATAATATGACTATATTTAGGCCTTGCTCTAGACTTAACCCAGTCCTGCATTATGCTCAAATTTTGTGCTTGAGCTCCCTGACAGCAGGCATTCTGACATATATTTCCATTATTTCTTCTTGAGTATTTATTATTATTCCAGTCATTATTGTTATTATTCTAGTTATTATTATCCCAATTATTTTGCTTATTAAATCCTCCATACCTCTTTAATTGTCTGGAAAACTGACCTCTGTATCTACATTCCTTTACAAAATGACTGATTTATTGCAGAGGAAACAACATTGGGGACCTGATCTTCTGATCCTACATTTATAATAGTTGTTATTAGGTTTCATAGATCTTAATGTAGCCACTGCCTTAACCTCTTTAATATCACTTTCTCTAGATTTTCCTTCTGCTTCCTTTAATTTTCTTTTAGGATCTTCCATCACTGTATCTCTCTCCTCATATTTATCCTCACTATCTGTGCACAAGAATGTAGCCTTTCTTCTAATATCTTCTAGTTCCATCTCCTCCCAATCAGGATAATTGTTTTTAAAGAATAATTTTATCTTAGGGATAGAATTTTTCACAAAGATCATTTTTATATGTGCTATTGTTCCCTCTTCAAGAACATCCATGTTTATGTATGTCTCAGCAGCTTCAGTGATTTGGTCAAGCAATGATGTTGGTGTTTCAGTGGCTTTCTGTTTAATCCCTTCAAACTTGGACCATGCATTTGGTCTCTTAGTATGTCTAACCATAACCTCTAGAATTGCCTGCCTAGCTTCCTTCATCCTGGCATACGGGACTTTGATGTTCCTGTCTGTGTCATTATAATTTTCTAGCCATGGTGTTAACAAAGGATCCTGCCTAGTTTCCTCTATGAACTTATTCTTTTCCCTTTTTGTTAAAAACTCTTTCATTAACAGGGGAAAATCATTATAACCAGGATCAAATACATCAATAGTTCTCCTCATTTCCTTAATTACCCTATTGGATTTTTCAATAAAGCTAGGTGTTCTCTTTTTTATAGATTCCAAGTCCTCAGATGTAAACCTCTTATGAGTTTTAACTGGAATATCTCATCCCTTGAAACTAATGGGAGATCTCTTAATGGGAATAAAGTAACCATTCCTTCAGCCACTTCGTTCTGTAATCTATTTAAATTTCCAGTTATATCAGTGTTTTCTTTTGCCCCCAAACCATATTCAGTATTCATATATCTTTTTTCTTTCATATATAATTCCATCTGGTCCAGTTGTTGCTTCATGAGTGTAGCCATTTGTTTAAGCTCAGAAGCCTTAGTTAACCAAACCATTGTAATTTTAAACCAGTTACATACAGACAAATACATAGTATGGGGATATGGGACAAGACAGTCTGAACAGTAATAGATATACATGGTTTCATCCACTTATAGTCCAGGAGTGTCCAGGAAAGATCAGATCTTCACCTGGGAGGCTTCACTTTCAGGTCAAGACCATTCATTGACCACCTGCTCCTTTCAACAACTTTGAATCCTGACCCAGTGGAATCCAGGTCTCTCAATCATACTCTTGCTTCCCTTGTTACATATCCTGAGATGTACACTATCCCTAAGGGTTAATTAAAAAAAGAGAGAGAGAAAACCTATAGGTTCGAATGTTAAAATATTTGGGGCAAAATAACCAAAGGAAAGATGTTGGAAGAAAAGGAAATTTTTAAAATGTAATGAATAGGGGAAAAAAGCTACTAAAATAGAGGTGGAACATGATCTAAATGTAGCAGAGAATCTCAAGAGCTTCACTCTTACTTGGGCAGATCAATGAAAATGAAAGCCATGTAGTGGTTGTAATATGGTGAAATAGAAGAAGTAGGGTTTTGGGATAGGCTGGAGAGGGAAAAATGGTTAAGGGGAAAGATAAAGTAATAAGGGGGGAGAGATGGACTCAGTTAAAAGAAAGAGAAGGAATGTTTTAAGAATTTGTTTGAGAGAAAAATAAAGAATTGTAATTACTAAACTAAATGTTGAGCTCACACAAAACAAATTGATGAACTCATATATTCATCTGCATATTTAATGAAATAGTTAAACCATTCACTTGTTTTTCTTTTTTTCTTTTTGAAAGAGAGATACCAAATGATCCAAGTCAAAACTGATAAGGTGGAATGAACAACAAATGAGGAAGAAATTAAAATATCAAGAAATGATTATATTCAATTATATGCTAGCAAAACTGAAAACATTTTTTTAAAATGGCCATTTTTAGAGGAAATGTAGCTACAAAGTAGTTTGTGTAAAAAATGAACAAATGTCCTCTAGTGAATTACAAATATAACAGGAGTCAATATTTTGATGTGACAGAAAGTGGTATTTCAATAAACTAAAATGCATTCATAGTTTTTTTGGTCTAAGTACTTCTAGTACCTGTACAAATCACAACCCCATTTATACATTTATACCTACTCCTTTTATGTATTCTCCATAAAATTCTATAAGTTCCCTAAGCTTGAGGTCATTTTACTCTCTTATTCAATAAACTCTGTTGGCTCCTCATTACACCTAGGATCAAATATAAATTTCTCTATTTGATGTTAAAATCTTTTCATGTCTTGGTCATTTGATAACTTTCTTCTTATGCATTACTTTACCCTATTCAGTCAATAGTCCATCCATAATGTCACTGCTTGTTCCTCCTCTGATAAGACATTCCAATTCTTTTCTCCCTGCCCTTATATTGTTTCTTCCCCTCCCCCTAATAAACTCTTAAAACCCCTGTGTCCATTCAAGACTCAACTAAAAGAGAACCTTCCCAGTCTTTATTTCTTAGCCCTCTTAGATGACCTTTTTATTATCTCTGTATCTATCATAAGCACTCTCCCAATATTTCTGATTCAAAAAGGAACCTTTCTCACAATAGTTTCTATCCTTAGTTTCTTCAAACACACAACTATGAATTTAATTGATTCTATGTCTTACATCTTTAGGTTTTTGCACTGATCTATTTTTTCTATTTTTAGTTACCAAAGACTTTTGATAATTATTACTTCAGATAGAGTTTGAGATCTGGTAATAGGCCCCTTTCAATCTTATTGATAAGTTGATATAGCACAAAATCCAGAAATTAATTGAGGCAATACTTTAAAAAAATTTTTTTTATACTAATGTGATTCAACCATGAACAGTGAATGCCTCTAATGTATTTTCTTCCATTTCTCAAGGAATATTTTGTAGCTCAATTTATTTGAGGTTCAAGTTTACCTTGCTATATTAATTCCAAGATATTTCTATTCCCTGTAGTATTAGTTTAAATGGGGTTTATCTTATATTTTTTTCTGGTTTTGGTTTATACTCTACAAATGCTGATGGTTTTTGTGGATTGATTTTTTTATATAGCTATTTTCTTAAGCAATTATCATCATTGCTTTCTGGACAAGTTCTATGTGGTTTTCTAAGATCATCTATAAATATGAATAATTATATGCCTTCTTTGTCAGTATTTTCTATATTTAATTTTTTTCTCTTGTTTTACTGATATGGATAGTGAAATGTTTTTGCACCATAGAAACCATGTTTCTGACATCTCTGGGGTATGTGTTTTGACATATAGCAGAAAATTAACCAATATTCTAAATTCTAAAAAAACTAAATAAACTAAATTATTTTCTTTTTGACAAGGTAGCACTTGAAACTTAAACCACATCAAATCACATTACGTTGCTCATGTTGAATACTCCAGGCACCTCCTCAGCTTTTCCTTGCATATGTGGTATAAATCCAACATGGTCATAATAAATGTGTCTTTATATTTCTGGAATTAATTTGTTAAGATGTTGCTTTAACCTCAATATTCATGAATAAAATAGATCAATAGTTTCCTTTCTTTGCTTTATTCCTTCCTGGTATAAGGATCAAGGTTATACTTGTCTCATAGTAGTATAGGTTTTGGATTTGCTCTCTCAACTCATATTCAGTCTTGTAAGTTGAGTCCCTAGAGGGTGGCTTACCATATCCCCACTGAATGTTCTAGGAGATTTCTAGGGTTTTTTTTCTAATACCATAGCTCATAAGAGCCCACCTGTTTGGCTCCCCCATTTGGTTTAGTATCAATTAGTCGGTTAGACTTAATTAACTTTTAGGGAAAATATATTTACTAAGATGGCAGAGTAAAAACAGTTAGTCAAAATATGACTCCCACCCTATAATAATTTTAAGAACATACTTTTCCACAAGTACATACATATAGAGATCCATCCACTGTTCTCTCTAAGAGTCCAAGGGTGTCTCTGTTTAAATGTGATGATCTGGTCAAATAATGGAGATGAGAAACACTATGTGTTCAGACCCATGTATGTAGGCATTACACACAGGGCTCTGCCATAGTGACAAGGTTCATTTATTATATAGGTTTTCAGGTACATACTTCTTTGACACACAATCAATTTTCTACATATGTGACATTCTACATTATGATTGGATATTATCAAATCACCTAAACAATACTCTTGTGATGTTACTACAACAAAGAATTCTGTGATCATTTACTTCCACAACACTCTTTGATGTATATGAATAATGTAAATAAAGTCATTTGTAAGTTAGTACTACTTGACCTGCTGAGAGATTCATTGTGTTTTTGATCAGCTTTCACTATCAATCACAATTTTTTGGGAGATGAATAACAAAACATCTTCTTATCTAGGTGTAAAGATAAAGGGTGACTTAAAGCAGACCAGTTTGGGAGTTTTCCTCAATTTACAAGGTCTGTTTTTCTTGTGTTACTTTGAAGTGCCTAGCAATGCTGCCTGGTTTCTGTTCATCAACAAATTCATTGGAGTGTGATGACTGTAAGGAAAGATTCATTATGGTGCTCAAGCATTTGGCCAGTTTTTATTATAGTTCCTTAGAGAGCATCTTGTGCTTGAGAAAGGAGGGGTTATGGGCAACAATCTTTGGACTTTAATTCTGTAATTGCAGTCTTTTTGGGGTAATAATCTAGGGGAATTAAAGTAGAGTATATATATATTGATCCTATAAGTATTTGCTATCATATTATTTCTCCTATATTGGGGAGAGATTAATAATCACAACAAGGCCATTAGTGGGGGAAGTTGGAGAGAGAAGTCACAGAAAGGGGGTTAGTGGGGGGCTTTTTATTCTCAAGGAGGGGCTGCTTTGCAGCTTCTGGCTTCCCATTGTGACCATGTCAGCCAGAGGGGGTCTGTTGACACCCTGCACATACAGAGTCTAGGGGAAGAGTAGGATCAAGCTTAGAGCACTCATGTGGTAAAGGAATTATTCACAGTTCTTGGTAAATTGCTTCCATTCATGGGAGCATTCATGAGGTTTCCTTTATGTACACTGTAACCTTCTTCTGAGTTCTTGGTCAAGTCCTTAAGCTGCCTTAATTGTGTCTATTTTGTCATCACCTCCTGATGTGGATAGGACTTGATATTCAGGCAATACACCTAGTGTGCCAATGAGAAATCTAAAGTCTGTGTTCCCTTGAAGTTCAAAAGGTCCTCCCTTGGTCAAAGGTAGTGAGAGTAGACATGCGCCCCTTTTTTTTACTTTCCAAGGGAGGCACTCTCAGGTGACTGGCTAGAAATGATTTCACCTCCTGACTGGACCAGTTCTTCATTACCTGGGTTTTTAACTGATTAGTTGTTTTATAAAAACCCCATGGGAGATGGTTGAGTTTCCTCAATCAATCCAATTATATTGCCTGGGTAGATTAATTTTATTTCTTCCTAATAGATACAGAAATGTTCACACTTATTTCTTGCCATTGATTAATCAATTTAATAGGAGGGTTCTGATATAATTATGTAATTAATCAATATAATCATGTAATTAAGGTGATTATTTAAAGTTAGGTACAGGTTTTTTTTTAACTCTTACTTTCTGTCTTAGAATCAATACTAAGTATTGGTTCCAAGGGAGAACCGTGGTAAAGGCTAGGCAATTGAGAGATTGTTGATTTGCCCAGGGTCACACAGTTAGGAAGTGTTTGAGGCTAGATTTAAACCCAGGACCTCCCATCTTTAGGCTTGACTGTATCTACTGAGGCTCTTAGCAGCACCCAGGTGATTTTTTGATGCCTTGAAAAGAATTTGGTAAAGTGCCTTCTTTCTAAATTAGTGAAAATAATTTTAAAGCAGATATTTTAATTTCTACTTTAAAAGCTTAATATTACTTGGAAATTTATAAATTTAAAGCTGGTGACTCTAGTTACCCAATGAAACATCAAAACCTGATAATCTTTCTCTTTCTTTGAAATGGTTTTTGAGTTTTTGCCTAGGAGTGAGAAAATGAAATGAGTCTCTTCAGAAAAAGGAATATCACAATAATAGGACTTAATCATTGATCATGATCATCTCCTTGGTATCTTTGACCCTTGGTCCTTTAGGCAGTATTAATGGGATTCAACATGGGTATGAGAACATACATTTGAATGAAATAAATTTGTTGAAGTTGAAGGAAGAAATGGCTAGAGACTGAACATGTGTGAAGATTATTATTTTTTGTTCTTTGTTCTCAAAGAGGACCATATCATGGGATGATATCTTGACTTACTATCAGATTTAAGTGATACAGAGTAGTATAAAGTCATCAGTCTCACCCTCTCTTCCAGAGTCATCAAAATTCAGTGGCAAGACAAAAGTAGGATGATTGACAGTGGTTCAGGATGCAGTGAATGATCTTCATGTCTTTGATGTCTGACCAAGCTTTCATTGCTCCACAGTACTTGCTTTTGATGTCTTCCTGGTCATTGGGAGAAATTGTTCTCATTCAACCATTCTTTTGGGAAAAGTCATTATATGCTTTGGGTAGAGATCTCTCTACTTCACCATTGGATTTGTGGCCTTTAAGTTACCATAAACTTGGTTTAACTGGGGTGCAGTCACTGTGGCAGCTACAACTTCTTGGAGTCACAGGGGAGAGTTAGGTGAAAGGTAGACACCAGAGTGGATGAGCAGCTCTGAAAAGAGCTCATCAAACCTTCATACCAGAGATTCTACTTGGGTCCTCCCTGAACACCCCATACAACCCTATGCCACCCTGGATGCCCCTTATCTGATTTGATCTTAGAAGTTAAACAGATTTGAGTCTGGTGAGTACTTGGAATGGTTAGTACTGGATAGTACCTGGGAATACCAGTATGAAAATTATAGTCATATAGATGGAGAAGATATTGCACTATCCAGCAGCTGTAGGACAGCAGAGGTAAAGAAGCCAGTAGGAGAGCAGAGTACCTCAGGAAGAAGACAAATGGACGATAATAGCTAGTCTTCCATCAAGCAGTGAAAAAGTTCTTGCAGGACAGTTTGAAGATGGAAAAAAAAAAACATCACAGAAAATGTGGTTTAAAACATCGTTACCTTAGAAAGCAAGAGGTAAAATGAAATGACCTTGATTACAGCAATACAAAAACCATATCCCCAAGGTCAAACAATCAGCCAGACATGGCACTCCATGATCTTGCTTAAAGCTTAGTAAACTGGAAGTCAACCTACCACATACCAAAAAGGAAAGAGAATAACATCTAAACTAATCTACAAATTTAATATGACAGTCAAAGGATCAAGAACATACATTATTGAATCCAACACAATAAGAATAAAATTATCTGTCAGAGCAAAGTCTTCATGTTTCCCAGTTGCTAAAATCTCTGTACTGAGGGGCCTTTCCCTAGAACTTTCTTTAGGGCTCCCAGAACATCTTTGTTCCTCAGACTGTAGATTAGAGGATTCAGGGCTGGAGTGACAATGGTGTAGAACACAGACAGGATATTGTCCTGATGAGGGCTGTGGTAGGCAGTAGGCAGGACATACATGAACATGGCAGCTCCATAATAGAGCCCAACCACTGTCAGATGGGATGAACAAGTAAGCAAAGCTTTCTCTTTCCCCTGTGTTGGTGGCATATGGAACACAGCAGTCAAGACTAAGGCATAGGAAGCAAAGATGGCAGAGAGGGGCATCAAAAGGAAGGTCACACCAGTTGTATATAGAATGAACTTGTACTGTGAAGTTTCAGCACATGCCAGCTTCAGCAGTGGAGGGATCTCACAGAGCAGGTGGTGAATCTCCCGGGATTTACAGAAAGGGAAATGCATGGTGTAGATGGTGTGCACAAGGGCATTCAGAGATGCTAAAAGCCAAGATGTAGCAACCATGGACCAGCAAATCTTTGGTCTCATAATAACCATGTAGGTCAGAGGGTGACGGATGGCCACATAGCGGTCATAGGCCATGAAAGCTAACAGAATATCTTCTGCACCCCCAAGTGTCAGTGCTAGAAACATCTGAAGCCCACAGCCTGTAAAGGATATGGTGTTTTGTCCACAAAGGTAATTTACCAATGTCTTGGGGGCAACAACAGATGTGAAGAGCAGATCCATAAGTGAGAGCTGGCTGAGCAAGAAGTACATAGGCACATGGAGCCTATTATCGGTAATAATCAACAGCAGTAGGAGACTATTAGTGGCCATGGCTACCAAATAAAAGAATATGATTATGACACACACCAGCTGAGGGGACCTGCTATCCTGTATAATTCCAATGAGGAAGAAACCGTTTACTAGAGTGGTGTTCCAGAATTCCATTTCACAGATTGCTCAATTTCCTAAATCAGATAGGCTCAATGACTGTGTATCCCAAATGACTCTGGAGTCTTCCAAGTCTTTGAAGCTAGAACACATGAAAGGTTTCTTATTTTAAAAACAATGAATTGAGAACCTCCTCATTGTACCTAGATGCCAATCACACTGAGGTAGCCTTCTTATTATATCCATTTCCACTCAGATAATGGAGCTGATATGCTTATAAATAACCCACTAAAAATGACAGCTTTCAGGGAGATTAACAGGTGGGGAATATACAAATGGAGGCTTTTTTTAGTGTAACTGTTAAAAGTCTCTTGTTATACTTTCCAGAACCTTGACTTTAAATAGACATGAAAGCAAGAATCTTGTCTTTATTTTTAAATTTTCTGTATCTATTATATTTGCTCCTTATTTAAAGATATATGACTTCATGTTTTCTCATTTTTAAAAACAAAAATCTTACTAAATCCTAGCATCGTTGTTAGATATGGACTTATATCTCTATTTCTTAGCCAAACTCATTTAATATACTGCTAACACTCAGTGCTTCCATTTCTTCAACTTTCACTTTCTAAATTCTCTGCAATATAGCTCTGACCACACCACTCAACAGAAATAGTTCTTTCCAAAGTTATGAGAACCTGATGACCTCTTCTTAGTCCTCATCCTTGACCTTTCTACAACATGTTGATCATTATCTCCAGATAACTTCTCCTCTTGTGATTTTTATGGTATTGTTTTCTCCTGGTTCTTCTACTAGTATGACCAGGTCTTTTCAGTCTTCTATGATGAATCATCATGCCATACACCCTAATTGTGGGTGTACCCTAAGGCCCTTCCCTGGACTTTTTTCTCGTTCCAAAGATTATCTCATCATCACCCATAAGTACAATTATAATCGTTGGCTTCCAAATAAAGCCCTAATTTCTCCTGCTGCATTTTCACATCAAGGTTTGCCTAGTAGACATTTCTAATGGGATATCCTACAGACATCTCAAAATCAATTATTTCCCCTATTGCTTATAAACTTCTTATTATTTTCAAGGGCTTTACTATCCTTTTGGACACAAAAGTTTGTAAGGTTCAACTCTTCATTCTCAATAACTCCATATTTCCAATTAGTTGCCAAATTTGGCTATATATCCTTTATATGTTTTATTCTCTCTACTAATACAACCATCACACAATTTCAGGACTTTATCACATACCAATGAGCTCTCATATTAACCTTGTATATAGGCTTTCTTCCTAAAGTACTAACTTATTCTAATCCATCCTCTATTCAGTCATCCAAGCCATTTCCCCAAAATACATATTCGATCATGTCACAGTCTTCCCCCACCCCATGAGCTCCAATGGCTTCCTAATGATTCTAAATTTGTCCTAGCATTCTTTACAACTGGAGACCTTCCATACTTTCCATATTTTTTACATTTCACTCTGCTCCACAGCTTCTATGGTCCAGAGATTCTGGCAGCACTTCCTTAAACAGAATATTCTGTCTCCTATCTCTGTGTCTTTCCACTGACTGACCTCCTTCTTTGGAATATCACCATAATTCATTTTCTTATAATCCTCAGGTTCCTATAAGCAGTTTATTTTTTAAAAAAATTATTTTTTGCTTATTTGTTTTCAAATACTGCTTTACACATGAAATCTTTTCTGACACTCCAAACTGACAGTTTTCTCCCTTATCAAACTATTGCCAGTTAATTTTGCATGTATTTTGTAATTATGTGAGTATATGTTGTCTGCCAAATCTAGCCCACAGGCCTGTTTTTGTTCAACCAAGCTAAAATTGGTTTTTACATTTTAGAATAAAGTTTAATTCCATTTAAACATGAAAAAAAATTAGCTCACTGAAAGATAAATTCAGCCCTCCAACTTTGGTTTACTAATTCTTGGGCAGATCAAGGACTGAGGAGGACTAATTTTTGTAGGTTGAGTGCAGTTCTATAGATCCTGTTTCATTAATTAGCCTGTTTTCACTATTGTGACTATAATCTAGTGCATAATATTTGTTCATACTTTAATAAGCATTATGATGATGTCTAGATATACAGATACATATATAAAAGTAAACTAGATAATGATATTCTAAACAATGAATGGGTCAAAGAACTAACCACTAATTATGTTATAAATATTAAAAGTCATTATGTTCCAGAGGCTGATATATATTAAAACAGAAGCCTGCTATTTTGAACTATAGCTTAAGCATTTTAATATGTAAAAACACAGATCAAGATGAAAGAAGGAGGAAGCTGGGTGGCTCAGTAAATTGAGAGCCAGGCCTAGAGATGGGAGGTCCTATGTTCAAATCTGGCCTCAGATATTTCCTAGCTGTGTGACCCTGGGCAAGTCACTTAACCACTATGGCCTAGCCCTTACCACTCTTCTGCCTTAGAACCAATATATAGTATTAATTCTAAGATGGAAGGTAAGGTTTTTAATTTTAAAAAAAGAAAGAAAGAGTATTAACTTGTATACATTGTTTTAAATAAATAGAAAATCCACAAATTATCAATCTAAACAAGTAAAAATAATTAATTTAGAATACCAAAGTCAACATAAATAAAATTAGAAATAAAGAATATTATATTGATAAGAAAAAACTGGGATATTTTATGCAAAGATTTATGTAAGTGATAAAATGTTAACAAATTTAACAAAAAGAGAGGAAAATAAAATTAACAAAATAAAAACAATGAATATATAACAGAAGAAATAAAGAAAATTATCAGAAATAACTACATCCAATTATAAGACTTATGATTATATTCTTATGGCTAAATATCCAGAGAAAATTACAGTTTTGAAATAACTTGAATTATCCAAAGATAATGAAATGACACAAGATAGTTGTGAATAGATTACAATACCTTACAACTAGAGACTTATGAAGAAGAATTGGAATAAAAAGGTGTCATCAATCTCAAAGTTCCAAGTGAAAAACAAGATAGACTGGTCACATAGCAATATTGAGGCCTCTATGCTTCTTCCTATCCATGTGATATCAAGAAAAAAACCTGATTATTGAGTTGTATTTATATGGCAATTCAGTGGAAGAAAATGATCAATACTCTTACAGAATAGTCAATCAAAGATCACTTATTGTCTGCATTATTAATAAAAATACTTACTTTAATTAAATTATAGATCTATTTGGGTATGTTGGAAAATGAGAATACAAAATAAAATTATTGAATTAATAATGTAAAATTACAAATTAAGTAGGCAGAAAAAGAGATCCTCAGTGATTCACATCAAAAGAAATAAAGTCTGTAATAACTTGGGTACCCAAGAATGAAGATCTCTGGTCCAGATGGATGTGCAATGCTATCAAATATTTTTAAAATCACCAAGTCTTATTGTTTCTAAATGGTTCTTTACAACATACAGAAAAGGCACTCTATTAATCTCCTGTTATGGGGCAAATATAATTCTGATATCCAAACCAGGGAGTAGTAAAGCAGATAAAGAAAAAATATCTCCATATGCAATATGCAAATGTTTAAATATAATTTTAGCAAAAAAAACATAGCAAAGAAATTCAAATACTCATTTTGATCAATTTAGATTTATATCAGGATGAAGGATTTGTTCAACATTAGTAAAGCAATATGAGAAGCAGAATGACATAGAGGAGAGGGGACCACTCTGAATCCAGAATGATTTCCATGTTATTTCTTCGACACATATTGCATGTGTGACTCTGGGTGAAACACTAGGCAACTAATTAAGATGTACAAAGCACTGTGATAACCAGGAAAGATTCAAAGAAAGTTGAAAATAGTCCTGGTTACCATGGAGCTTACATTTTAATGGAGGTGACAATAATTAAATAAACAAATTATGTACAAGGTTTATTCAAGGCAATTTCTGTTGGAAAGCACTAAAAATGGGTTGGACAGTTAGCAGAGAAGATATTAATATGATTTGGTAGAAGGAATTTACTCATTAGGGTATTCCCAATCCAAATGAAATCACAACTGGAGCTTCTCTCTCTTTTCCTTGATAAAGCAATTAGCCTAAGTAATCACATATGGCAGAACTTTGTAAATATTTTAGAACAGTAAATTACAAAGAAAATTTAAAGCTTAAAAACAATCAACATAATAGCTTTTGCAAAATATGTGTAAATTCACAAAATTACCACAATTTCTGAATATTAGTAAAAAGTATGAAGAAATTCTGATGAAAATAATTGCAAAATTAATCTTGGAGTTAAACTACTAACATGCCATTATGACTTATTTAAACACAGTAAGAAACACTATTAAAACAAGTGAAAAACTAAATATTTATAGACAATGAATATTTGTGGTTGTCATACCATTATAACAAAATTTCTTCACAAATTCAGAAATAGCAGTACTCAAACTACCAGGGAGATACTTTATAGTACTCAATGAAATAAAAAAAAAAACTTATATTGATGTTGTGTAGGTATTATAATAAAAAAGATAAACTATTTCAAGGACAATGGTGCAAAGAAATAAAAATGTGATACCAATTCCAGATCTCAAATTGAAAAGCATTAATTATTAAAACTAATTTGTAGTGGTCAAAACATACAAAAATAATTAAGCAGATTTGGATAAACAAGATCTATATGCACATATTAATTGGAACCCAGCATCTCAATATTAAGTTATAGAACATGAACTATGGAATGAGGTTTGGCAAGAACTTTATTTGACAAGAACTGTTTGAAAAACTGAAAGCAGTTTGATGGAAAATAGAGTATGTTGGTTAACATCACATGCTTAATACTACATTACATCCTAAATAAATAAATTATCCATCTGTCACATTGTTAAAAATTAGAGAATGAAAATAAAGAAGGCACTCTCTAAAGTCCTTTTAAGAGACAAGTATGGCTCTCATATCAAAATCACAAGTATGGTAGGGGAAGAATTCACAACCAAATAAGGGGTAGAGGAGAGGACAAAACCAAAATAAAGATTTTAATCAGGAAATTATAGAGCTTTAGCACCAACAGACTCATAACTCAGATAAGAAAAGAAATTATGGATTTTGGAGTAAAACATCTATGCAGGTTCTCAGTTAAAAATTAAAAATACAAAATGCTAAGGCAATTAGCACAATCCTATAAGACAAAGGAATTTACTTCAATAATAATATAGTAGCCAAAGGATATAAACAAAGAATTTTCCAAAGAAGGAATGGAAATGATCAACAACCATGTAACACAATGATTGAAGCAGTAATAACAATGGAAAGGATAATTTAAATAAAAGGTTTCATCCTACACAAAACAAATCAACAAAAGTAGCAAAAGATGGAAAAAGTCAACATTAGAAATGTGGAAATACAAAAACATCTATTACATGTTGATAGAGTTTTGCAGTTTTCTGACTTTTCTGGAAAACATCTTGGAATTATGAGAAAAAGATACTAAAGTATTCACATCTTTTGATTTGTTGACCTCATTAGTGAGTTTTTATATCAAAGTGATATTTTATGTCAAAAAATGTCTCATCCCAAAATAATTATAGAAACTGTATTTGTAGACAGGAAAGCTGAAAACTATATATATGTTCAGTAAATGAATAATGGACGAACTAACTAATTAATTTATATTGATATACTTGAACTTTATTATATCACAAAATGAGCAAGAAGAATTAAAAGACACATAGAAAGATGTAAAGGAATCAATAAAAAAGAACAGCATAAAGTGTCTCAATATAAATTAAGACATACCAAAAAGGATTAAATTTCAGATAAAAAGTAGTGATGAATGTTGGTTTCTAAAAACTAAGGTTAAAATATATTTCTTTCCTTTTTATTATGGAATAGTGAACTATAAAAACAAAAGTTATATGTGTTGTTAATGTTATTGGGTGGCTCTGTTTGTTTTTTATAGGATGCTACTATGTGTATAGTAGTGATTTTGCAAATAATACATTAAAGTTAATTGTATTAATAAAAATGAATGACCACAACCTGACACCCACCACACACTAACTGAATGAAAGAGATTATTGTTATTTGAGGAAAGAGAAATATGACCAATTGGGAAATTGGAACTTGAAAGCATACCTTTTAAAACCTAAGTTCCAATTGCATTTTTTGGTAATGCTCTATATTTTTACCTTATCCTGTCTCTGTTAAGGGCTGGGAAAGAGAGAATGTGCAGGGTGTTTTTAAAATTTTTTTTATTTTGTTTTTCCTTCATAGGTCAACGTTTTGAATAGGGACATTTAGGATACCAAAGGAGATTAAGGAGAAGTGGGCAAGTATTATAGGATGAAGGATTCTTAAAATGTAAGGAATTGTTTCCCAATGTATGTCTAGGATTCAGAAAGCCAAAGTCACTGAATATTATACCTGAAAGAGATTTTAGGAAACTGAAATATTAAGATGAGCTAGAGGAAAAATGAGAAAAAATAATATAATATACATATATTTATAGCTAAAATAATAATAACAGGCAACATTTATAAAGAAGTTATGTGCCAGAAACTGTGCTAAATATTTTTAAATGATTATCTCATTCATAGTTGTATTTATTTTGGACCTGTTGGTATTTCATCTCCCTTTAGAGATACATAATGTCCTAGACTAAAGGGGGCAATATAACCATTATATTCTGTCTTGGTTAGACTAGAGCCAAACTCTTTATTTTACAGAAAAGTAAACTAAAGCCCAGACATGTAAATTGATTTGCCTAAGGTAATTCATCAAATAAGGGACAGTTGATTTCCATATATCCACAGCCTTTAATATGCTGGGAGTAGAGGGGAGGGAATATCAAGAAGCAAATTGTCAACATTGAATTCCCACATCTAAGAAATAGTATTAGTGACTGAAGGATAACATTTATTTCTTCTGACGGGGAGAATCTTGCTAGATCAATGTAATCTAGGGGACGAGAAACCAAGAAAGAGATAGACTTATACCTTCCCTTGATGGAAATAAGTCAATTTGGGGAGAGCTAGAAAGACTAATAGAAAAGTCGTACAGTTTGGGAGTCTTAAGGAATAATATAAAGTGAAGAAGGGGCGACTTCTTGCCTTAATCACCTCTCACTTGGGCAATACTAGCAATTTCCTTGCTGTTTCCCCCATTTCACTCTCTCCTCCAATCCATCATTACTATCACCACTAAAACAATATCTCCAAAGTATAAGAACAACAGTATCAATTCCCTGATCTAAAACACTTGGCAGTTCTCTGCTGCCTAAAGAATAAAACATGAACACCTAATCACTTTGATTAAGGCCATCCACACTTTGACTTCTCCTTATAATACATCTTCACATTTTCTCTTTTATAGCTAAATGGCTCAATTCCAATCAAGCTAATGTCATGCTATTGTCTTTGATATGCATGAATTTATATCTGCTGTCCACAATTGCTATAATATACTATCTCAGTTCAAATACTTTTATCTTAGTTTAGTGCTTCGCCTCTTTTGATTCTCTGCAGTTTATCTGGGACATATGTTTCTGTATACAATTATTTCCATGTTGTCTCCCCCACTAGACCATGAGCTTCTTGAGAACAAGGTATAATACATGATTGTAATGGAATATTATTATGTTTTAAGAAATGATGAGCAGGAGAAGCTCAGAAAAACCTGGAAAGACTTATATGAACTCTAGCAAAATGAAGTAAGTGGAACCAGGAGAGCATGTACACAGTAAGAGCAAAACTGTATGATGAACAGCTGTGAATAACTGAGATATCCTCAGCAATACAATGATTCAAAACAATACCAAAGGACTCATGATTAAAAAGCACCATCTGTTTCCAGAGAAAGAACTGATGAAGTCTGAATCAGACCAAAGCAATTTTAAAAATTTTTCTTAAATTTTTAAATTTGAGTTTCCTCCTCTAAAAAGAACAATATGGAAAAATACTTTACGTGATTGCACATGTAAAATTAATATCAGCTTACTATCCCAGCAGGGTGGAGGGAAAAGAAGGAAGGAGAATATTTGATACTTAGAATTCATATAAAAATGTTGGAAACTGTTTTTACATGTAATTGAGGAAAATAAAGTTAAATTAAAATGTAACAATATGGTCACCTTTGTCACAAAATAAGTCAGAAGATGAAAATGTCTTCCAAAGAAAGATAAAAAACTAAACTAGAATGATTGGATAATTTCATATAGTTGGAAGATGATAAAAGACCATGCATATTTGTGTTAACAGAGTTTCTGATTCAGGCATTTTACTTTCTTTTTTGTTTGGGTTTCTTAGGTCAGAGAGTTGGCACATTCCAACATTAACCCTATGAACCAGATACTGACAAATAAAATAAAAATTCCTAAGAGAAAGAAGAAAAAAAAACAGCAAGAAAGAAGTGCAGCCAAATCAATACAGGATTCTATAATCAAATAGAGATTTGGAGGTACTATAATTGGACACAGCTCACCATTAGCTCAGGAGAAAAATATTAGTTATACTGAATTTACAATATAATGAACAGAATTTAGAAGATTAAAATAAAAATCAAGAAAAGACATTAACAATTATATAGTGAATATATAAAAACTTTTCTAAAATATCAGAGTTTAAGTACTACTTCTCTAGGGTTGGAGAATATCTATCCTTCCATTACCTCAACTGTAAAAATGAAGACTAATATTTGCAAAACAGCATTATATTTGAATGGGAGCTCGCATGTTTAGAGTCAAATCAATGTAAAGATTTTGTTCAAAGGTACTGAAGGATGGGCATGGAAGTGGAACCAAATAAGTGTCTATAGTTTGTCCGTGTAAGAATGCATCTAATGTGTGGTTTTTATAACACAAATGAGGAAGTTAGTTAAACATTTATTTGGTACTAAAAATCATTCAAGTTTCTATGAAGAAGAGAGAGTGTGTTCCACAGGGAGATGCACATTTTTTGAGGGAGTTAAGATAGGAACATGGAGCACAGAACAATTCTTGAAAGTGAATCAAATGATAAAATGACAAGAATTGAGAGTATCCAGAATACAATGGAAATATAAAAATTAAGTTCTTACAGTAGTATTTAGGAAGAAAATTGCTGGCACCAACAGTGAAAATGAACACTTACTGTTGTTTGTCATCCTTGAGAATTAGGAAGAGAGTTTTATGGTCTCTCTCTGTTATTATGGAGATAGAAATAGACTCCAATAGATATGTTAAATCTCAGTTTTAAGGGGCCTCAAATGTCATTTAATATAATACATTTTGCTTGTCCTTCATTTTGAAGAGAACCAATGACATTACTGAGTGATGTCTTGTGAAGTGAATTTAAGTGAAGCAGTTGCATAAAGTCATCAAGCTCACTCTCTGAGTCTTGAAGTCCAGTGGCAAGTCAAAAGTCAAAATAACTAGGAATGGCCTGGAATACAGTGAATGATCTTGGCATCTTTGGTATCTGACTAAGTTCTAAGCACTCTACAGTGTCTGCTTTATCTGCCTTCATGGCCATTGGAACAAATTCTTCTCATGTCTCCCTTCCACCAGGGGAGATCTTGGAATATTAGGAGATAACCTCCTAATTTATCAATGGGTTTGAAGCCCATTGGTTACCCATCTGTTTGCTGAGATAGTTTTACTGGTATGTGGCCACTGCACATGCTACAGCTTCTTGGAATCACAAGTTTAGGTTGGGTGAAAGTAGATACCAAAGGTGAGTGAGCAGTGCTGAAAAGAACTATGCAATCCCTCACACCAAAGGTGCTAGTCCTCCCTGAACAATCATATACCCCATCCAATGCATAATTGGCCAGGAATCCCCTCTGTATTGCTCCTGACATTTGGTCATCAAGACGATATTTGAAGATCTCCAGAAATTGAGGACTCACTATCTCCTGAAATAGTACATTTCACTTTTGGGCAATTGTAATTGTTAAATAATTTTTACTTACATTGAAACAAAATCTTCCTAGTTCTTTTCTTTCTAGTATTGGTTTTCATAATTCTCAACACAAAAAGGACAAAGTTAACCCTTTTCTGTTGTGACAACCCTTCAGAGACCCAATTACTCTCATATTCCCCCATGACCTCTCTCCAGCCTAAACATTTCCATTTGTTGCAATTGATCCTCATAGCTTATGGTCTTATATAATCACTATTCTCAATCCTCTTCTTTGGTATGTGTTTGAATTAGACATTGTCCTATTCTTTCCAAAATAATACCTTGAAATATATATTATTGTAGGTATCTCTTGTGAAGGGAGAAGAAGGATCAAATTTGTATCTTGTGGTATTAATTAATGTTATTAGTCATTTCCTCTGACATTTTGTGGGTTCTACACTCATGGTGATAATAATGGTGGTGATGATGTTGAAAATAAATGATGTGGTGGTTTGTATTTAAATGAATGTTGAAAAAAGGAGCCTGGAAAGAGGAGAGTGAGAGTGAAATGAAGGGATTTCAAGCATTTAAGTGCTGGGTTGTTACTGTTGTATTTTGTATTATTACTATTTCTCTTTAAACTTTTGCCTTCTGCTGCTCTTAATCATAGATTTATAGCTGAAAGGGACTGAATTAAAGATCACCTAGCCTAATGTATTGATGTAACAGATGAGAAAGGTGGACCCAGAAAGGTTAAACATTTAGCTCAAGGTCAAACAGGCATCTTGGTGTAAAGTGGAATCAAATTTGGAATCAGGTGAGACAGAGGACGCTCAGTTCAAATCATGGTCTAGCCAGTTGCTATATGTGTGACCATGGGTAAATTCCCTACACCTCCTTGAACCTCACTTCCTCAGCTGTAAAATGATGGTGCTTGATGAAATGATCTCTAAGATCTGTTCAACTTTTAAATCTCTGCTCTTGGTGACAGAACCAGGATTCAAATTTGTGTCCTAGAACTCCAAATCTAATGATTTCCTCTACTGTAGCACATTGGAATGTATAGTTCATTGATTTACTTTTCTTTTGCCAAATGAATGAATATTACTTAAATCTAGATCTTGTTTAAGTGGTCCATATGTTATCAGGTAAATAAGAATAAGGAATTCTATTATAATAGGATGAAATCTTATAATATTAGACTATAGGAACAAAATCATTTTTCATGGCTATATATAGTATAAATCCTCAATAAAGGACATACTAGCTTCTAGGATAAATGGAGTTGCTGAAAAACAGTATTTTTATGTTATTTCCCTCAAAAGAAAGCTTTGACCTTAAAAGGGGAGCATCAGGCATAAGATCAACCATTTCTGGAAGAAAGGACATTATCCCAATCAGAGTTGATAGTACAGAAGATCCATAAAGTCAGTGCATAGATATGCTCTATCTTTTACTGCTTTGAAATCTGACAGAAGATTTAGGTTCAAATCCTATAGCTGGCACTTGCCACTAGTCAAATTACTTAACTTCCCTGGGTCTCAGTTTCTTCATCTGTAAAATGAGGGAGTTGGATCAGATGGTTTACAACATTCTCTCTCTCTTCTCTTTTACTATACCTTTTTATTCCTTATCACAACACACACACACACACACACACACACACACACACACACACACACACAGATTTAAATTCCCCATAACTCCTCTAAGCCTACTACAAAACCCTTCACTTACCTCTGATAAAGAAACAGTGTTAGCCCCCAAACATATTGGCCACCTTGTTGTTAGTTGAAATCCTGAGACCATCAAATAGAAACCTGAGAGAAATAAAGTTTCTTTTCCAGCAATGATGAGGGGAGGATATGATTTTTAGGATCTCACTATGAAGGATAGATTTGTCTCTTAGGAGGAATTTGTATGGTGGCTACAGTGCACATGTATAGGGAAGTGAGGACTCTGGGACGTTTCTACTTCTAGCAAAAATTCTACGTAGCAGTGGTGCTACTTTTGTATTATTTACTGTCTATGAGGATGGAAATAAATTGTTTCTCCAGTCTTGATCTTTCTGAATCAGCTGCTCCAGTCAGGCAGTAAGAATCATTCGATTCTTGAATCTAGGAGCACTAAAAATGCCAATGATTTTGGGGAAAGGCAAACAGAGGGGAAAGAGTAGAGGAATTGACAGAGGGACCCAATGTAGAGCCTCTAATACCCAACCTCATAGGCTTCTGGGAAGGAATGTGTTAGTACCCTGTACCTAGGGAGTTGCCTCTGTTGTTCCTTCAGATGTCCCCTATCCAGTCTGGATCAGCCTGGCTCAGAGGGAAATACTCCCGCAGCTCACATAACATCACTATGAATTGGCTTGTCCAGCATCTAGGATTTTAATGAGTCCCCAAAGACAGTTTCTTGGCCATATGCCACTGACTCTTTACTTACTACCTGATGGAGAATCTCTGAGAAGATCTTTAGTATTCTTCTAAAACTTTAAGCTTGGAATCTTCTCTAATTATATGTCACTAAATCAAAATTTTTATGGAATCAACAGATGACCACTTTATTCACCTTATACCAGCACTCTCAGTTTATCTGAACTAACCACTCACTATCTATGTCATACATTTTCTGTCCTTTCTTATTTTATTACTTACCTCTTAGATACATTTCCATTTACATCTCTATTTTTCTGTGTTTTGTTGTTCTGTTGGTCCTTGTCAGTGATGTTAGCAGAGATTTGTGCTAAAAGTTTGAGGGAGGACAATTGTACTCACTTGACAATTTAAGTTCTATCTCAGGGTCACACAGGTTCCACTACCATTTCTTACTGTTGAATAGCAGTATGGTATGGGGCAGCTTTGGTGAAGGTATGACACACGTGCAGAGCCTGCACCTGGGGAGCTGTTTTGTCCCCCTGCCCTTTTCGAGTACTGAGGACATTTTTTGCATGCCTAGCCCTTCTGCCCAGCCATCCAAAGAAAGAACTTCCTCCCCTTGCTCTCTAGGGTAATCCAGGGGGCTCCCAGGCAGCTTAAAGTTGCAGTTTGGGCACCTGTACTTGAAAACCTTTGCCAGTGCTGAAGGAGAATGAACACTAGAGTCTGAGTGAAAAGATGTGGTTTTGAGCTCTAAGACTTACCTGATCACCTTTGGTAAGTCACTTAATATTTCTGATCTTCAATTTCCTTGGGAGCAAAATGGGAATAATTATACTTATCTTACATAATGTACAAGTTGTTGGGATGAAAACACTTTATAAATTTTTAAGATAAAGTTTAAAGATAAACTATAATTTTTTAATGAATAATATGAATAAGTAAATGAAACCATGGTGATATTTAAGTATAAGCTCATTTAGAATAGAACAAATAAAAGGAGAGGAATCAAGAAATTTGGACAATATAACCAACACATTGTAAGGAATTAAATTAAGGGTTTGACTAAATATGTGAGAATTCTAAATTAATATTGTGGTCACTGACTTAAAATATTGTAGCTCAAGTTAAAATCACTTTTAATAGCTTTTATTTATAAAAGGGTTGAAAGAGTGAAAGTAGAGAAATACAAAAAGAGGGTAGAGAAGATGTCAATCCTATTACACAAAATATTGCTCTGGTGCTTAACTCAGGCAGTCAGGGCTAGTTAACTCTTGACTGGAGGACCCAGAGGTCCCACCCACATGGCCTCCTCCAAGAAGGGAAGGCCTCTCCAAAATTAATCTCTCTCCAGACATCAGGAAAGGAAGGTCAGATACTCACTCACCCAAGAGACAGTCCAAGTCCCAAGGTACCTCCAAGAGGCAGGTCACCAGTCAAAGATGACTACCAAAGACAACAATGACAACATCCTCCAGAAGACTGCTTGCCAAAGACTCTCTCTAGTCAAAGAAGTTCAGGGATTTTTATAGTGACTTTTTGTCCCTTCTTCTCTTCACAGGGGCCAATCATAACTTCCAAATTGCCTAGCATTGCCCAAGGTGGGCAGAGTCTGTGGGATCCACTTCTTACTTCTGAAAGTGTTAACTCTTATCAAATAATTCACAAGTTTCAAACTGATTGAGTTATCATGCATTTTATCAAATGACTTGCTAACACTCCTACTTAGTTTTGAGTTCTGGAGTTATCATTCATTTTAGTAAGTGATTTGTGAATTATCTTACTTGATGGCTAACAAAGTGTTAACTCAAAATAGACAAAGAGAATAAAGAATTCCCTTTTACAACATTAATTGAGTTTGATAGTAAATTCAATGTTTTTTACCCATAGTTCCCCACCTCTATATGGAAGACAGAGAGGTAAAGTCTCTCATTTCTTCTCAAAGGCCAAACTTAGTTATTATAATTAAAAACATTAATTTTAGATTTTATTATTGTTTTAAAATCTGATTTAACAGCAGTCTATGCCAAGTACTTATAATTCCAAAATTTTCCATTAATTGTCCTGAATTTCTAAGACAATTTTCTATCACATTAATTTAGTTTTTCATAGATTTTCTTACTGTTTTATAAAATGCTATAAAATAACTCCTTGGCAATTTGATGGGCATAACATTTAAAATATAGATTAATAGTAGTAGTGTTGTCATTTTTATATATTGACATGACCTGGCCATGAGCATTGAATCTTCCTTCAGTTGTTCTTTATTTCTTTAAGGAGAACTGTAATTTAATTAAATCTTATATATTTTTATAGATCAGTCCTCAAGTTATATTATGCACTTCATAGTTATTTGGAATGAGTTTTTCCTTTCTGTTGTTTCTTGTGTTTTGTTATTATTATGTAGAAATACTGTTGATTTTTGAGGATTTGTTTTGTAGCCTGCAATTTTGCTATAGCCATTAATTGTTTCATTTAGTATCTTTGCTGATTCCCTAAGATTTTCCAAATAAACCATCATATCTGCAGCAAATGGGAATAGTTTTATCTCCTCTTCCCCTTTCTTTATTGCTTCAATTTCTTTCTCTGGTCTTATTGATAGTACTAGCATTTTCTGAACTATGTTAAATAATATTGGGGAGAATAGACATCCCTGTCTTACTTCTATATTTATTGTGAAAGTTTCAAATGTATTCTTTTTGCATATAAGGCTTCTTTTGGGGCTTAGGTAGATATATTTATGATATCAAAAAAAGGTCCCTCTATGTATACTTTATAGGGGTTTTAGGACACCAAGAGTATTTTGTAATTGTAATTACTTAAGTCTTAAATGTGTCAAAAGCAGGTCAACCATCTGATATTATGCCTCTAAGTGCTGTGGCATATATATGGCACAGTGGATACAACATTAACCCTGGAATCAGAAAGAGGAGTTCAAATAGAGCCTCAGATACTCACTATGTGGTACTGAATGAATCATTTGACTTCTTTCTGCCTCACTTTTCAAAAATGTAAAATGGGGATAACAGCATCTGTGTCCCTGGGTTGTTAAGAGTATCAAATGAAATAATATTTTCAAAGTGCTTAGCACAATGGCTGGCATGTATTAGACACTACATAAATTCTTATTCCATTCCTCCCCTATTTTGTACATTTTGTAGTATTTTGAATTAAATGTCCCTTTTTATTATTTTCTCTTGAGTAATATTCAGAAGGGTAATGATTTCTATGGATTGATTTATGTTTAATTATTTTTTCAAATGTAAAGTTGAGTTATAAATCATTTGAAGGTATAATCAAATCAAAGAATTCCCACATTCATTTGATTAATAAAATATAGAAATTGTTCACTAGTTTGATTATTTAAGAAAAAGGGAAACTGAGGCAATTGGGAAGCTCAGTGATTGAGAGTCAGACCAAGAAACTGGAGATTCTAGGTTCAGATCATACCTCAGACATTTCCTACCTATGTGATCCTGAGCAAGTCACTTAATTCCCATTGCCTAGACTTTACCATTCTTCTGCTTTGGAGTCAATATACAGTATTGGATTCTAATATGGAAGGTAAGCACTTTTTTTTTTAAGAGAAAGAAGGAAGCCTCATTATCAAGGTAAAAAACTTTAAGAGGCACAATAAAACAATGAAGAAGAAATAAACTAAAATGTCCTTGGTCAGGAGACTGAGAAAGAATTCTATATATTTCCCTAGTCTTCAAGAATTATCAAACTCCCCAAAATAAGAATCATGTGAAAGAAGTGGATTATAAGGGGAGGTTAATTTGTATTTGAGGGGGTTAAGACTTTCAGTACTAAGAGGAGGAAAGAGAGGAGAACCTCCTTTCTCAAAAGCGGGATTCAGGGGAGACAGCTGATGTTTAAGGTTGGCTCAGAGAGAGGAGAGGGGGTTTGAAGATTTTCCCCCTTCTGTCTTCCCTCCTTAGCTAAAACTGCTTTCCCCAATTTGCTCTTGTCCCTTTTCCTCTACTTGAGACCAAAGGGTCTCCCCTTGATCTGTTTACTCACATTCAGCTTGGGGAATAGATAACTTTTAATGTCAACTTAGTCAGATAATACAAAAGGAATAACTAGCATAGAAAGAATGGGAGAGGTAAGTGGGGAAAAGGGATCTCTGTCTCTATCTAAAACCCTTTGCCTCCCTCCTCCCCCTTTTGGGGGAAACTCAGGTCTTGGCAGCCTAAGCCCCCTGAGAGAAAGTCAGGTTGACTCACAGCTGGGCAACAGGATCTGAGGAAAAGTCTGCTCAGGTTTCTCTTCAGAAAGTCCCTTCAATTGGGAAGTGTTGGGGGGAAAGATTTCCAGTCACCAGAAGGAAAAGCATATAACCCTCAGAAGAAAGTCTTTTCCCAACTTCTCTCTTTGGCTTCTCAATACTGAGAGAAACCAACTCCTCTACCAGCCAGAGTTTCTTCTCCTCAAGATTCCAATCCCTTGGGGCCCTTCCTCCATGCAGGTGATCAGATTCACACACTCTTCAGCCTGGCACTTTTCTTTAGTGCCTCTGTCACAGAAATAAAGTAATTATATCTGACTTCATAGACCAAGACACCAGGAATACTAACAAGGTTAACCACTTAATGAATTAACAGAAAATCCGAAACCCTAATCGATAATGCATTTATTCAGAATCTATCTCTTCATATTCTGGTAGAGCAGAATAACCCAACTTTCTGCTTTACTTCTAATTTTGGTAACATTTGTTTTATTTGCACAAAACCTTTTCAATTTAATGTATTCAAAAATTATCCATTATACATTTCATGATGTTCTCCATCTCTTCTTAACTCACAAGTTGTTCTCATTCATAAATTTGATAGGCAATATGTTCCCTAGTCTAATATACTTATATCTCTTTTTATGTTTAGATTATGTAACTATTTTGATCTTATTTAATAAGCAGTTTAAGATATTGATCTATAACTAATTTCTGTTGAACTACTTTGTAATTGTCCTAAGAATTTTTACCAAAGGTTGATTTCTTATCCCCCAAACCTAGATTTATACTATTGTCAAATACAAGAGAATCATATTTATTTACCACTGTTTGTTGTGTCTGTTCTTTTCCATTGATCTACCTTTCTTAATCAGTATCAGATAGTTTTGATAATTACTGCTTTATAATACAATTTAAAATCTGGTAATGCTAGACCTCTTGCTTTTTTTCTTGATCTTTTGTTCTTCTGAGTGAATTTTCTTATTATTTTTTCTAATTCAATAAAATATTTTTGGTATCTTAATTGTAATGGCATTTAATAAATATATTAGATAAGACTGACATTTTAGTTATGTTGGCTTTGCCCATCCATGGGCAATTAATATTTTCCAATTATTTAGCTCTGACTCTATTTGACTAAAAAGTATTCTATAATTATGTTCATGCAGTTATTGGATTTATTTTTACCAGGTATACTCCTTGTATTTTATTTTATCTGTGGTTATTTAAAATGGAATAAAGAACTTTCTTTCTTAAAATATGTATGCAAGGTGAAAAAGATGAAATTTGAACATAAATAACAGAAGTGATGGTAGATGAACAGGCCTGAAATATTAAACCCAACAACCATCTCCTCCTTTTGTCTAATTCATGTTTTTATTGGTAATATACTTAAGAAATAAAGGGTATGTAAAGGGAAGGGGAAACAGAATTTATAGAGGAATTTATAGTGTATTCTAATCAAGAAAAAATTAAACAATAAAGGGAAAATGACTCCTGTACTTCTTCAGGAGGAAGAAGGACTACAGTCTACTGGGTAAGGTGACAAAAAGAAAGATTAAAACAAGGGGAAAAGTAGGAATTTTCAATTCAATGGCAAGAAGGGGTCCTACTGAAAGGGACTTTAATGGTAGGAAGGATTTTCTGTAATGGTAGATAAGGACCTTATATAATCTCAGGGCATTTAGTGTTGAGAAAATTACTATCTCTGAGAAAATGTGTTTTCATGGATAGCATCATGTCTCAAGGAAAGAATCAGAGTTTTAGGAAAAAGCTGATACTGAGAAGAATGAAAGGATCCAGAGGAGAGATATCATAGCAAATAGTGGAAAATAGCAATAGAGAGGTCAGAAAATAATAAAGAACTATAGAATCAGAGACAGAAAGAACTATACTAAAAGACATCATTTTATTTTTATTTATCATTATTATTTATCCCATGGAAGGAGGTAACTTCTAAGGTGCTTCTAGGAGTGAACCACAACAGAAATAACAGAAGAGGGGGGAAGTTTTACAAAGCAATAACATAGAAATTATTTTAAAGAGATATATTGAAACAGGTGTCTTAGAATCCTAATTCCACAAGGTACACAGAGAATTAAGAAGAAATAAACAATGATGAGTACCATGAATCAAGGAATAAGAATTTAGACTATAGAGAAAAGAATTGTAATTGAAGAAAAAAGACCTAAGGAGGGAAAATGAAGGGTATTTTCATTAAATATTTAACTGAAAAGAAAAAAAGAAAAAGAAAAAAGAAGGAATAACTAAATAACTAAATCAAAAGAAAGATAAAAGGTATTCAATAAGTTAAATGAAACTAAAGAATGAGATAACAAATGCTAAGTTTTTTGGTGTAAGGATAAGTAAAATAGAGCCTATGGGAATAGATTTACTTTAAGTAGGTTAAAAAAAATCAATCAACATCTATCTATAAGCATTGTACTAAACACTGGAAATAAGAAACAACTGCAATGCAATTATGACTAAATGAAAATAAATGAACAAAGCTTCATCTTTAAAGAAGAGGAATTTTAGAAATCCTTTAGAAATAAATCAACATTAAAGACCAATAGAGAAAAATATTAACTTGACTCTCACAATTTTAAATGTAATAGACCAAATAATACACTAAGATGAAAAATGGTGACATATTGAATAAGAAAACAAAACCTCACAAGTAACACATGAGGTCAGAGACATATGTAGAGTAAAAATGAGCAGATGGGACAAAATTTACTATGCATTGGATGACTTAAAAAGTGGGAGCTGCAATCATACTATCAATACAAAAGCAAAAAACGTAACAAGGAAACCACATCATACTAAAATGAAATGTAGATAAGAAATCAATATTATTACCAAACATTTATGCTCTAAATATCTATCTAAATAAAATTAAGTATCTAAATTTTCAAAGGAAAGACCTAATTGAATTAAAAGAATGTACAGACAGTAACAAAATAATAAGGGACTATTTACTCTCTCATCCCCACTTCCATGTTCAATCTGTTGTCAATTTCTGTCATTTCAACCTTCATGGCATCTTTTAAATATGCTCTCTTCTCCCTTCTTACATATGTGCAGATCCCCATCACCTCATTCGTGGACATTTTCATTAGCCTGCTGTTTGGACTTCCTACTTCAAATTTCTCCCCACTTATTCTGCACTAAGCTGTCAAATGGATCTTCCCAAGTTGAGATCTGATTATTCCACCTTTCTCCCTCTCTTCTATTCAATAAATCCTAGTAGCCTCTAATTTCTTCTAGTAGCAAATAAAAAATATGTTCAGATTTAAAAATCATTCATGAAATGGACTTTCTACTTTTCTAATATTCTTAATGCCTTACTTCCTTTCATTCATATCATCCAGTGTTACTGGGCTACTTGCTATTCCTTGGTCAAAAAACATTCAATCTCTACACTGCATTTTCTCTATTCCTCTTTCTTAGACATTAGTGACTTCTCAGGCTCATCTCTTGGTTCTCTTCAAATATCAACTAAAATCCCACTCTTTGCAGAAAGTCTTTTCCTGTTCTCCTCAAATTTAGCATTTCCTCCCTGAGATTATTTCTAATTTATCCTTGTATATATTTTATTTGAGAGGCAGCTAAATGGCTTGTTTCTGGGCCTGGAGTAAGGAAGGCCTGAATTTGAAACTGGCTTCAGACCACTTACTAGCTGTTTAAACCTAGGGAAGTCAACCTCTATTTGCCTTAATCTACTGGAGAAGGAGAAAGAAATGGCAAATCACTGCAGTGCCTTTGTCAAAAAACCCCATGGACAGTATTAACATGCTATGGCTCATGGAGTCCATGGAATTTATACATAGATATTAGTTTAGACTATGAGCTCCTTGAGAGCAGGGACTGCTTTTTCTTTTGTATAATGTGTTTTTTAACATTCATTAAACATTTTTTTTGAGGTTCAAATTCTATTGAGAGCTGGCCAATGCCTCAATGCCAAGGGTTGTTTTTCTGCCTGAGTGGGACAACTCAGGTGAATAATGAGGGGGGAGACAAATTCAGTTGCTCAGACCTTTGTGCTTAGGCATCACTGAGTTGTTCCGCCTTACACAGGGCTCATGTTTATAGTGAGTATATGCTTTTCTGGCACACAATCATTTTTCAACATACATGATCTTCTATAGATAATTGAATATACACACATTAACAAATTGCTTAATCAACATTCTGTGATCACATACCATGTTGCTACAACTGAAAAATTCATGATCAAGATAAATGATATGGATAAGGAAATCTGGAGGTTAGTTCCTCCTGACCTGTGGGATGATCAATTAAGGGGATCATTATTGTTGCTTTTGATCAGCTTTCATAATCAATCACAATTACTTAATAGATAGGGAACAAAACATTTCATAGCTGGGTACAGGGTTAGAGGGTAACTTAAAGCAGACCAGAATTAGGAATTTTCCTCAATTTCCAAGTTACATTTTTCTTGTGTTGCATCAAAGCACCTTAGCACTGTTGCCTGGTTATCATAAAAATAGAGAACCAGCAAAGTGTATCAGTAGCTTTTTCTTCAGAGGAATGATTGATGGGCCTGTGTGTTGGGCTAGCAGTGGGTATGTGGAAATAGAATGTAATTGTATTAAGAGAGAAAAGAGAGGGGGTAATGGGCAATGATCTTTTGGTTTTAATTTTGTGAATAATCTGGGGGTTTTAAAGTGGAACATTTGTGTGTTAACTCCATATGTTTTTGCTCTTATATTATTTCTCCTGTATTGGGGAGAGAACAATAACCATAACAATTTCATTAGAAAGGAAAGTTAGTGGGAGAAGTTACACAAAGGGGGCTGAGTAGGTGCTTCATCTTTTCTGAAGGCTGCTCTGCAGCCTTCATTTCCCAAATTGCGACTCTTTCAGATAGCGAAGGTATGACGACTCTCCACAAAATTCACTCCCTTCCTTCTGACCCCCTGAAAAAGCAAATAATATATCAAATATACACATGAAGTCATACAAAATATATTTCCATATTAGCCATGTTACAAAAAATAAAAAGTAAGAAACAAAGGAAGTGAAAAAAATACACTGATTTGCTCTCAGAATTTGTCATTTCTCTCATGAAGTGGATAGTGTTTTTCATCATGGCTCCTTTGGAATTGCCTTGGATTGTTGTCTTGATCAAAACAGAAATGTCTTTCTCAGTTTATCATTCACTACTATAAAATTGCTGTTAATGTGCACAGTGTTCTCCTGGTCTGCTTGCTTCACTTTGCATCACAATTCATATATATCTTCTCAGGTTTTTCTGAAACAATTGGAATGAGGACAGTTATCACCTTTCTTCAATGTTTAACTCAGTACCTGGTATGTTAGAATATACTTAATCAATGTCTCTTAATTTGAGATTGACCTCATTTGGTGTAACCAGATGAGATAGATGACATAATATGTATGAAATTTAATTTCTTAATTTAAAAACTGGCACATGACTTCTTAATTTAAAAACTTGCACATGACTTCCAAGTTTTTTCCAAATAGTTTGTGACCCAATGAACTCTGGATTCCTTCAGGTTTGCTTTCATTTCATAATTTGGCTAATTGAAATTATCAGGATGATTGAAAAAGAACTCAGGCTAATGATCCAAGGATATTGTAGGATTCAAAAGGAATTTGGTGCCACAATTCTGATAAAATTGTCCACTGAAGAACCTGCAAAAGTAGGATAAAAAAGAGTTGCAAAATAAAGACAATTTAATTCTGTGAGTTTTTGATACCTAGCTTGTTGATTGTGCCTACAAAATAACTAGTGTTGTGATCAGAAGGGCTGTGTGCCTTCTACAAGGTAGTTTCCATCTTTTAAATTTTTATTTATTTCTGTTTTTAAACCCCCACCCTCCATATTAAAAACAATATTGAAATTAGTTCCAAGACAGAAAAGCAGTAAGGGGTAGGCAATGGGAGTTAATTGATTTGCCCAGGTCACATAGCTAGAAAGTTTCTGAGGCCATTTTTGAACGCATGACTTCCTGTCTCCAGGCCTGGCTTTCAACCCACTGAGACAACTTTCTTACCTAGTTGAGAAAACAGATCAGCAGGTGACACCATCTCAGTGGTGACAGTCACTCACCTGATGGTTTTCAAAGTTTGCATCAGTGGCTTTGCTGTATCAAAGCCATAGTCCACATCAAAAAATTGTTTTTCTGGAGGAAGGTAGAATCAAGATGGTGGCTTAGAGGCAGTGAAAGTTCAGACCTCTGAAAAACCTTCCTTACTGATTATAAACTAAATTCTAGGGGACTGAAAATCAAATCTAACAACAAGACAGAGCCAAGGAATCCTCCTGCTGGACTCAACTTAAAAGATATGTCCCCAAAAGCCAGAATTTGAGAACACATGGGTTTAATGGGAAGGAAGAAGAAAGGTCCCAGGACCCCTCTGCCACTGTGAGAGGTAAGCCTCCAGAGGCAGATCGAACCTCTGGGCAGGCAAGGGTGCTGGTCTGGAGGGAGTAACTTGTGGACAAAGCTGTGGCAGTCTCAGAGCATTAAACACAGGCAGTGGGAAAGCTGTTAGAGAAGAAGTGCAGAGCACAGAAAGGGCAGCTTAGTTGCAGCAGCAGAGATACTCCATATTGCACCACCCTTCCAGGAGGTTTTGGCCTCAGGGCACATCCAGCAGCAGAGATACTACATATTGCACCACCCTTCCAGGAGGTTTTGGCCTCAGGGCACAACCCAGCTGGACTTAATCACTTCAAAGCCTTCAGAGGGCAGGGGAGCTCAAGCTCCAACACCCCTCCCCCACAGACTGCATTGAGAGATTTGCTGACAAAGCTCCAAGGTTGAAGGCTGACAGAAAAGCCCAAAAACACAAAAAAAATCAGAGGAACAAAAGCACAGGCAACTGCAGGGAGTAAAGAAGGGGGTAAATATGAGCAAAAAACAGAAAAAGAAAAAAGAAATTACAATCAACAGCTTCTATACAGGCAATGAACAAAGAGCAAATGGAACAGAGCAGGATGAGGGAATACCAAGCCAAAAAAGAAAAAGAAAAAGAAAGAAAAAGAAAAGAAACCCCAGAAAATTGGATACAGATTTCAGAAGAACTCAAAATACAATTCAAAACACAATTCATAGAGGTTGAAGACAACTGGGAAAAAACTAAAAAGCAAGATAAACCATCTGGAAACAGAAAACAGTGTCTTGAAAGCCAAAATTAATCAGCTTGAAAATGAGGCAAAGGAGATGAAAGACAAGGCAGAGAATATGAAAGATGACCTCCAAAGAAAATCAGACCAGAAGGAGAAGGATGACCAAAAAGCCAGGGAAGAAATCCAGTCTTTAAAATCCAGAATACAACAACTAGAAGCAAGCAACTTCACAAGGCAGCAGGACACTATAAAACAAAATCAAAAGAATGAAAAAATTGAGGAAAATATGAAGCACCTCATTTACAAAACAGAAAATTTAGAAAATCATTCCAGGAGAGACAATTTAAGAATCATTGGTGTATCAGAAGACCATGACAAAAGAAAAAGCCTGAACATAATCCTACAAGAAATTATCTAAGAAAACTACCCCAACATTCTAGAACAAGAGAGAAAAGTGTAGATTGAAAGAATCCACAGATCACCTCCTGTACTTAATCCCCAACTGACAATACCCAGGCATGTTATAGCCAAATTCAAGAACTATCAAACCAAGAAAAAAATATTACAAGCTTCTAAGAAGAAGTCGTTCAGATGCCATGGAACAATGGTGAGGATAACACAGGATCTGGCTGCATCTACACTGAAGTACCAAAAGGCATGGAATATGATATTCTGGAAAGCAAGGGAATTTTGTCTACAACCAATAATCAATTACCCAGCAAAACTGACTATATTCTAACAGGGGAAAGTATGGAAACTTGAAAAAAAATAGAAGAATTCCAAGCTTTTGTAAAGAAAAGACCAGGGGGGGAAACTGGGTGGCTCAGTGGATTGAGAGTCAGTTCTAGAGATGGGAGGTCCTAGGTTCAAATCTGGCCTCAGACACTTCCCAGCTGTGTGACCCTGGTCAAGTCACTTGACCCCCATTGCCTAGCCCTTACCACTCTTCTGCCTTGGAGCCAAGACGGAAGGTAAGGGTTTTAAAAAAAAAAAAGAAAAGACCAGACCTGATCAGAAAATTTGATGCCGAAGCACAGAACTCAAGAGAATCATCAAAAGGTAATTAAGAAAGAGGGTAAAAAGAAAAACAAAACAAAAAACACCCAATTTTTTAAAGAGACCCAATAAGTTAAAATGATATATTTCCCTATAAGAAAAGAGGTCATTGGTAACTCTTAAAAAATGTTATTATCACCTGGTAAGCTAGAAGAATTACACTTAGAGGGAACAGTGACAAACTCTATAGGATGAAATGCCAAGACATAAATATTTATATGGGTATATGTATGCATAAATACATATATATATATATATATATACACAACTAGAGCTAAAAAAGAGGTTAATACTAAAAGAAATTGGAAAAGAAACAAAAGGGGGTAAGTTTATATGTCACAAAGAAGTTCATGGTGGGAGTGGAGAGAACATCAATACACTGGAAGGGTAAAAAGGTTGCATATAGGAAATACTCAAAACATACATAAATTGAAATTGACTCATAGAGGGAAGAACAATCAAATACTTTGGGGCAGAAAAATGATTTGTGCCCTATAGGGAAGTAGAAGGGTAACAAACGGACTGGTGGAGAGGGAAGCAGTACAAGGGAGGGAGAGGGTGGGTGGATAGTATAAAAAGACTTTAAGGAAAATAAGAGGGAAATAAGAAGGAAGTGGGGTAGAAAGGGAAATAAAATAAGGGTGGGAATTAGGGGGACTGATTAAAAACAAAGCATGTGTGTAGAAGAAAATAGTGAAAGAAGAAAAGACAGGACTAGGAGTGGAAATCAAAATGCTGGGAAATACACAGCTGGTAATCATAACTCTGAATGTGAATGGAATGAACTCACCCATAAAATGCAAGCAAATAACAGAGTGGAATAGAAACCAAAACCCTACCATATGCTGTCTACAAGAAACACATATGAGGAAGGTAGACACACATAGGGTAAAAGTAAGAGGATGGAGCCAAATTTATTGTGCACCAACTGAGAAAAAGAAGGCAGGAGTCACAATCATGATATCTGACAAAGCCAAAGTAAAAATGAATCTAGTTAAAAGAGATAAGGAAGGTAATTCATCCTGATAAAAGGCAGTATAGACAATGAGGAAATAGCAGTACTCAACATGTATGCACCAAATAGCATAGCATCCAAATTTCTAAAGGAGAAACTAGTGGAGCTCAGGGATGCAATAGATAGAAAAACTATACTAGTGGGGGACCTGAACATTCCTCTATCTGAACTAGATAAATAAAACCAAAAAAATAAATAAGAAAGAGGTAAGAGAAGTTAATGAAATCTTAGAAAAATTAAATCTTAGAAAAATTAGAGTTAGTAGATATGTGGAGAAAAATAAATAGGGACAAAAAGGAATACACCTTCTTTTCAGTAGCACATTGTAAATTTACAAAGATTGACCATGTACTAGGGCATAAAAATATTGTAAACAAGTGCAAAAGAGCAGAAATAATAAATTCAACCTTCTCATATCACAATGCAATGAAAATAATAATTAGTAAGGGTACATGCAGAGGCAAATAAAACTTTTATTGGAAATTAAACAATATGATTCTCCAGAATCAGTTAAAGAACAAATCATAGAAAAAATTAATAATTTCATTGAAGAAAATGACAATGATGAGACATCCTTTCAAAATCTATGAGATGCAGCCAAAGCAGTACTCAGGGGGAAATTTATATCCTTGAGTTCATATATTAACAAATTAGAGAGGGCAGAGGTCAATGAATTGGGCATGCAAATTAAAAAACTAGAAAGTGAACAAATTAAAAATCCTAAGATGAAGACTAAATTAGAGAACCTAAAAATCAAAAGAGAAATTTATAAAATTGAAAGTCAAAGAACTGTTGAAATAAGAAATAAGACTAGAAGCTGGTACTTTGAAAAAACAAATAAAATAGACAAAGTACTGGTCAATCTAATTTAAAAAAGGAAAGAAGAAAACCAAATTGACAGTATCCAAGATGAAAAGGTAGACCTCACTTCTAATGAAGAGGAAATTAAGGCAATCATTAAAACTATTATGCCCAATTATATGGCAATAAATATGGCAATATAGGTGATGTTGATGAATATTTACAAAACTATAAATTGGCTAGACTAACAGAGGAAGAAATAGATTACATAAACAACCCCTTGTCAGAAAAAGAAATTGAAGAAGCCATCAAAGAACTCCCTAAGAAAAAATCCCCAGGTCTAGATGGATTCACAAATGAATTCTATCAAACATTCAAAGAACAACTAATCCCAATATTACATAAAGTATTTGAAATAATAAACAAAGAAGGAGTTTTCCCAAATTCCTTTTATGACACAAATATGGTACTGATTTCAAAGTCAGGCAGGTCAAAAAAAGAGAAAGAAAACTATAGACCAATCTCCTTAATGAATATAGATGCAAAAATCTTAAATAGGATCCTAGCAAAAAGACTCCATCAAGTGTTCATGAGGGTTATTCACTATGACCAGGTACGATTCATAGTAGGAATGCAAGGATGGTTCAATATTAGGAAAACCATCCACATAATTGACCATATTAACAAGTAAACCTACAAAATCACACGATTATGTCAATAGATGCAGGAAAAACTTTTGTCAAAATACAGCACTAATTCCTAGTGAAAACTGTAGAAAGCATAGGAATAGAAGGGCCTTTCCTAAATATAATAAACAGTATATATCTAAAACCTTCAGCCAACATCATTTGAAATGGAGATAAACTAGAAGCCTTCCCAACAAGATCAAGAGTGAAACAACTATCACCTTTATCGTTGAACATTGTACTAGAAACACTAGCTATAGCAATTAGAGAAGAAAAAGAAATTGAAGATATTAAAATAGGCAAAGAGGAGACCAAGCTATGGTCTTTGCAGGTGATATGATGGTCTACTTAAAGAATCCTAGAGAATCAACCAAAAAACTAGTCAAAATAATCAACAACTTTAGCAAAGTTGCAGGATACAAAATAAACCCACATAAGTCACCAGTATTTCTATATATCTCCAACACATCTTAACAGCAAGAATTAGAAAGAGAAATTCTATTTAAAATCACCCTAGACAATATAAAATACTTGGGAATCTATCTGCCGAGACAAACACAGGAACTATATGAACACAATGACAAAACACTCTCCACACAATTAAAACTAAAAACATTGATTGCTGATGGGGAGGATGAGCCAACATAATAAAAATGACAATCCTACCCAAATTAATTTATTTATTTAGTGCCATATTCATTGAAGTACCAAAAAAAAATTTTGCCGAATTAGAAAAATCTATAACAAATTTCATTTGGAAGAACAAAGGATCAAGGATATCCAGGGAAATCATGAAAAAAAATGCAAAGGAAGGAGGACCTGTAGTCCCAGATCTCAAAATATACTATAAAGAATGGTCATCAAAACAATTTGGTACTGACTAAGAGACAGAAAGGAGGATCTTGTGGTAGAGGCATTGGAAGAGAGAGAACTTGAAAGCCAAGATGCAAGAAACTGGGGATCTAACCTAGCTGTCAATCAGGAAGGAGTTTCCAAAATGGAATGTTCCCAGGAGTTGGCAGTTGAGCTGACCAGGGGGAGGGGACTGGACTTGGAGTCACTCTCTCTGGAGGTTGAAACCTGGCTGAAAGATCCTGGTGGGGCTGACTTGGTTTTGGGGTTCTCTGGCTTTGGACAGTTGAAGTTGACAAGAAGAAGAAACTTGGCTTTTGAGTTGGTGGTCTATTTGAGAGTTGAGCTGGCCAGGAGAAAGTGAGAAACTTTGAACTTTGTTTCTCTCTGGGGTTGAAGCTGAGAAAGAAGACAAGCCAGGCTGAAGGAGAGATTTTGAACTTTGTTTCTTTCTGAGGTTAAGCTGAGAGACCTTGCTGATTTTGTGAAGAAGAAGAAGTAAGAAGATTTTAAAAGCTGTTGTCCTCCATCTCTCTAATTGTCTTAGAGTCACAGTTTGTGACTGGACTACTTCCTCAAATGCTCCTAAAATTATCCTTCTAGTTTAGGGAAATCCTCATCCCTCTTACCCCAGTTTACCATCCTGTTATCACAATAAATCCTTTACCTGAGAAAGAAAATTAGAGTATTTTATACTCCACTCAGGGGGGAGGGAGGAAGCCAAAGGCTTCCAGAAGAGGGTGATTAAGGGAGAGGATGAGGGAGGAAGGAGATTAGGAAATAGATTGATCCATCAGTCAACAGTAAGGATCAGTAGGCAGACCTCAGAGTAAATCCCAGAGCAGTGTCCCCTGTGTAGCAGTTCCCTTGTGTAGCAGTTCCCCTGTGTATCAGCATCTCTGTGTATCAGCATCCCTCAGCATTTCTCATTCCTACCTCCATTACAAATAAGCAGCTTCAGGTTCCTGTAGTAGCTCTCTCTAGTCATAAGCCAATGGACAGCAGTCATTGCAAGAAGAAACAGTTCCCATCAGTTTACTTTCTCTATTTCAATAAGTAATAGGTTTCCTCAGTTTATTCTTCTATTTCAATCTGTGGAATAGACTTGGGGTAAATGACCTCAGCAAGACAGTCTATGATAAGCCCAAAGATCCCAGCTTTTGGGACCAAAATCCACTATTTGATATAAACTGCTGGGGAAATTGGAAGACAGTATGGGAGAGATTAGGTTTGGATCAACATCTTACACCCTACTCTAAGATAAACTCAGAATGGGTGAATGACTTGAATATAAAGAAGGAAACTATAAGCAAATTAGTTGAACACAGAGTAGTATACTTGTCAGATCTTTGAGAACTGAAAGACTTTAAAACAAAGCAAGAGCTAGAAAAAATCACAAAATTTAAAAACAATAATTTTGATTGTATCAAATTAAAATATTTTGTACAAACAAAACGAATCCATCCAAAATTAGAAGGGAAGCAGCAAATTGGGAAACAATCTTCATAACAAAAACCTGACAAAAGGCTAATTACTCAAATTTATAAAGATCTAAACCAACTGAACAAAAAATCATGCCATTCTCCAATTGATAAATGGGCAAGGGACATGAATAGGCAATTTTCAGTTAAAGAAATCAAAACTATTAATCAGCACATGACAAAGTGTTCTAAATCTTTTATAATCAGAGAGATGCAAATTAAATTCACAAAGGAAAGTAACGAATGCTGGAGGGGATATGGCAAAGTTGGGACATTAATGTTGTGGAGTTGTGAATTAATCCAAACATTCTGGAAGGCAATTTGGAACTCTGCCCAAAGGGCGCTAAAAGACTTTGATCCAGCCATAGAACTGCTGGGTTTGTACCCCAAAGAGGTGATAAGGAAAAAGACATGTGCAAGAATATTCAAAGCTGCACTCTTTGTGGTGGCAAAAAATTGGAAAATGAGGGGATGCCCTTCAATTGGGGAATGGCTGAACAAATTGTGGTATATGTTGGTGATGGAATACTATTGTGCTCAAAGGAATAATGAACTGGAGGAATTCCACATGAACTGAAAGAACCTCCAGAGTAGATGCAGAGCAAAAGGAGCAGAACCAGGAGAACATTGTACACAGAGACTGATACACTGTGGTACAATTGAATGTAATAGACTTCTCCATTAGTGGCAAAGCAGTGATCCTGAACAACTTGGAGGGATCTTTGAGAAAAAACACTATCCACATTCAGAGGAAAACTGTGGGAATAGAAACACTGAAGAAAAATAACTGCTTGATTACATGGGTAGAGGGGATATGGCTGGGGATGTAGACTCTAAATGAACATCCTAGTGCAGACATCAACATGGAAATAGGTTCTGATCAAGGACACATGTAATACCCAATGAAATTGAGCATCAGCTATGGGAAGGGTAGGGGGAGGGGAGGGAAGGAAATAATGTGATTCTTGTAACTAACGAATAATGTTCTAAATTGACTAAATAAATTAATTTAAATAAAAATTTGTTTTTCTGCCTACATATATTCTCTGTGGGTACTCTAATGTTCTTTGTTAACATGCCTTGCCTATGTGAATTCCTTTTTATACACATCTCTTGACTGTGTATATTTCCTGTAGTTGTGCCCTTACATACATGTTTTCAAGAAACACATGTTCCCTGCACGGTTTCCCTCTCACATTTGTGGCATCTTTACGTGTATGATATTTCCCATAACTCTTGTCTTTTAATATTCTTTGATTGTTAATTTTAATGATATGGCCTCTGGTTGGCCTTGTAAAAATATGTATTTGTGAGTGCTCATGAGTAATGTTTCTTTTTTTTTAAATTAATTTATTTAGTCAATTTAGAACATTATTCTTTGGTTACAATAATCACAATAATTCCCTCCCTCCCCTCCACTCACCCTTCCTGCAGCCCAATTTCATTGGGTATTACATGTGTCCTTGATCAGAACCTATTTTCATGTTGTTGGTGTTTGCACTAGGATGTTCATCTAGAGTCTACATCCCCATCATCTAGAGTGTTTGATAGGAAGTACCACCTATACAATGTTTACATTTCCTCAGCAATACCCAGCTAGTCACTGAAGCTCTGTGATGTTTAAATATTATTTCTCCTTGCTCTATGAATGACAGGAAATACTCTGGGTATCCTGAGTTCCTGGATGTTGTACTATAGCCTCAGAAATTCCTTAAGTCTTACCATATCAGGCAGAAACCTTCATGAAATCTCCATTTTCATAGATTCTCTCTTCACTAATTCCCATCTATGTCTAACAATGCAACATTATGAGAAATGGAATTCCCTTCTAAGGATTTGAACTCTTGGCTTATTTATTGTGGAAAATGTAGTCCTTTTCTTTTAAGATAGATCTATTACACATTCAACTTGGCTTTGTGGGAGAAAGGATTACTTTCTTTCTTCTCAAAGGGAATGATTTCTATTTAACAACTTAGAGGACAACTTCGATTTGATACACTTATATGTGGCAATACAGTTATATTTGTGTGGACTCTAAAAGTGTGGACTCAAATTAGGACAATCAATTCCCATGTATTATGTGATCATGAGGTAACATTTTTTTCCTGTGTCTCCAGTTTTAGTGCTCTATAGCACCCAAATTGAATTTTTGAGTGGGTTTTGTTTATATTTACCTATATGTATACATATTTCCTGTGAATTCAATCCAAACCACATAAAGACAAAGACTATTGTATCTGCCTTTGTATCTCTACTGCTTGGCATATTAATAAATGATAACTTAATAATAAATTATTTCATTTAATTGAAAATAACATCAATGTATAAATGAATAACCAATAAAATTATAACGCATAATATACAAAATACATCATAATTACATTTTAATTTCCATAATCATAAATTTATAAGTTCATTATCGCTTTGATGTGGGCATTCCCTTTGCTGATGGATGATAATTCATTTAATCTTCTAATCTTGGATAATAGGCAGAAATGTGTCATAGGAGTTAGAGCATAAAATAAAATAAATAAAACCTTCACTTCAAATCATTTGAGTTCAACAAGGTTAAAGTCACAACATATCAGGAATGTGCTAGATATGAATACAAAGACAAAAAAGGAATAATCACTTCCTTCACAGAATTTACTTTCTACTGTGGAAAAATAAAATATTCAAAAACTAATATCAAACAATGGCATTTAAGGAAAGAGGGAACACTAGCAAAAGAAAGGATTCAGGAAGGATTTGCTGAGAAATTGACATTTGATCTAAAGATTGAAGGAAGAGGCAGAGATGATAAAACAATGCAGTTCTGATTGCACAAGTAAATAGAGAAAGGAGGTAGAATAAGTTCAGAGAACTTCTAGTAGTTCAATTAGACTAGAACATAGGGTTCATGAAGAAAAGTAAAGGGGAAAAAAACTTGAGAAGAGAAAGAAGAGATGCAGTATGGAGGAAGCCAATCAAAATTGTCATTATTGGTAATATACCACAAACTTTTTATATCCACCAAATTTCTTTCCATTGCCCTTTAGGCCCCCTTCCATTTTAATTCTTTTGAGATAATGTTACTTCATAATTCAAAGTCATAGGGAATTTTGCATTGTTAAGTAAGACAATCTCCATGAGTTTTTTTTTATTGATCAGTTGTTTCAGTTGGAAACAGTTGGAGTCATCTTACTCCATGATCCCATTTGGGATTTTCTTGCTGGAGTAATATGCCAATTCTTCTTCCAACTCATTTTAGTAGTAAATAACTGAGGCCAACAGGCTTAAGTGACCTGCCCAGGATTCACAGCTAATAAGTGTTTTAGGCCAGATTTGAACCCAGGAATATGAATCTTCCTGACTTCTGGCTTCACACTTTATGCACTGCATCACCTAGCTGGTCTTCTATGACTCTAGTGAACTCCTTGGATGAGTATAAGCTTTAATATTTTAATGCAGTTGAAATATTTTAATTATTATTTCAATAATGAATGCACAGTGTTCTGTTGAATACAATCAAAAGTCAATATATGTGAGACAGAAAATGTGTAAAGGGAGATAATAGTGGGAGTGATATGAGTTAACACTTCAAAATTAGGAGGACTTGGAAAAGTAGATAGCATTAAGAAGAGCAGGACCAATACTTTAGAGGTACAAACTCACATACAGGGAAACACCGAAGGAATTGACAGTTTTCTTGTCATTAGCTTGTCCTACTTTCAAGTCTTTATATCTCTCATCAGTTTCTGATCTGCTCCATCTCTCCATCTGCTTTGTCTATTAAGGACACTTATCTAAATAATCTCTGTAATTTGTATAAAATGGTGCAAAATACTTAATGGTAATGCAAATATTAGCAATTTTTCTTAATTACTGTCATTTTCTGATACATTCCATCCTCCAAAATGGTGTCAAAATGATTTTTCTAATGTGCAGGTGTAGACATGTTACCTTTGATTTGGTGAAGCCCAGTGGCTCTCTATTGCCTGTAGGATTAGATATAAATTCTTCTATTTGGCATTTGAAGCTCTTCACAAACTGGTGCCTTCCTATTTTGCCTATCTACAATTCATCCATCCTACCTGCTGCTCATAAGAGATATCTCACTACATTACCTATTTCCATGGGCCTTTGCACTGACCAGTCAACTCTCTACTTCCAATTTCTAAGGTCTCTGGCTTCCTTCAAGACTCAAGATCAAATATTACCTTCTTCAGGAAGTTTTTCTCAGTCTCCCACATTGTAGTGCCCAGGCCTTTAAGGCTACTTTATATTGTCTCTGTATTTGTCTTACATAAAGATTTTCTTATAAATATTTGCCAAGGAGGGAGTCTTCTACAAATTAGATTATGCTGTTAGGTTTATCAAACACTAAACCACTCCATTTGATTACTGTTTTGGCTTGCATTGATCTATTTTGTTATTTTTAACTAGTACCAAATGTTTCTGCTATTTACTATTTTATAAGGGAGTTTGAGATCTGATAATATCAGGTCTCTCTTACTCCTGCTTTTAAAAACAGATGAACAAACAAAAAACCTTTGATTATAATTTTAGATCTTCTGTTCCTCCAATTTAATTTTTTTTATTCAATAAAGTTTCTCTAGGCTTATTAATTGGCATGGCATGAAATATGTAAATTTCTTTAGGCAATGTTTCTATTTTTATGCTTTTTGTCTTTTTTAGATTTATCTACCATTATTTTTACAATATTTTGTAGTTGAATTTATATAAATTTTGCATCTTCCAAGGTATTTTAAATATTATATACTTTAAATGGAGTTTATCTTTCTTTAATTTCCTCAGGGATTTTTTTGGGGTGTATATAAATGCTGATAAAATTTTTGAATTTGTTTTGTATCCTGCTACTTTCCTGAAGCAATTTATTGTTCCAATTACTTTGTTAACTGGTTCAATGTGATTTTCTAAATAAGCTATCATATCATCTTCCAATAGGGATATTTCCTCTGCCAGTGTTTTACATATTTAATTTCTTAGCAGCTAAGGGACATAGTGGATAACACTCAAAACCAGGAGTCAGGAGTAGCTCTTTTAAAATTTAGCCTGACATTTATTGACTGCATGACCGTGGGCAAGTCACAATAACTCTGTGTCTCAGATTCCTCATTTTTAAAATAAGGATAATAATAGTACTTGCCCCTCAGAATAATTGTTAGGATCAAATGAGATATTCATAAAAGCACTTAGCACTGGATCTGACATATAGTAAGAGTTATATAAATATTAGCTATTATTATTATTAGCTAGTTATACATAGTGCAATGCTTTTATACCTCAGAGACAATGATTTCTGTGGACTAAAAGTATGTCGTGAAGTGGAATACCTTTCTAAGCTATCAGTTTATTCTTGAAGTTTGAACTACGCCAATTCGCTTTAAATTGCTCATGTAGAATGCCCCACCCTCATCATCCCATCTTTTCCCTGCATCCCTGTATAACATCGATAGTCACAGGAATTTTTTCTTTATATTTCAGGAGTCTCTTTGGTAAGATTTTGCTTAGTGTTTTTAATTTAAATATTGATAAAGCCCTCATCTGATAAAGTTAGAAAAAAAGGACAGTTAGTAGAAAAAAGTATATATATTCCATACTAGATTCTCTCTCAAAGATTAGCTAGAAATGCTTCTACCTCTTTTCTGGCCAGCCTAGTCAATACGTGAGTTCAGAACTGATCTTTTATTTCATAGCTACACCTGTAGATGCAGTTTAATCTCCTCAACCAATCCCAATGCATTTTTTTAAATTTAATTATTTCATTTATTGATTTACACTCATTCCAAATTGATTAGGGCCTCTTCAATGCCTTTAAATGCAATGTCTTTAATTAAGTGATTCAATAGAGGTATTCTTATCTGCTTAAGGGAAGTGGGGTAATTTTTTGATTCAATCAGACCTCACCTTGGTAAGGAAACTTGATAGAGTACCTTCTTTCTCATTTATTGGAAATGATTTTGAAACAGATACATTGAGTATTATGTTTAATGTTTAATAGCACTTACTTGGTAGCTTGTAATTTTTCAGTTAACGTCTAGTTTCTTAGTATTATGTAAGTACAAAATAATCCTTCACTCTTCTGGGAATTATCTCTGAGTTTCTGCCTAGCTATTGGGTTAGGTAGGAAACGAGTAGTTCTCTTCAGAAAGAGGAATCTCTCAAGAATAGGCCCCAGCCACTGGCTATGGTTTTTCTAATGGCATCCTTAACCTCTTGGTTCCTCAGGCAGTAGATGATGGGATTTAACATAGGTGTAAAGACTGCATATATGGCCGAAATCAATTTGTTGGAATTAAAGGAAGCAATGGCTCGAGGCCGAACATACATGAAGATTACAGCCGTATAATAGATGACTACCACAGTGAGGTGGGAGGCACAAGTGGAGAAGGCCTTTCGCTGTCCAGCAGCTGAGGGGATGTGCAAGACAGTAGAGATAATGAAACCATAGGAGAGAACAGTGGCTGAGAAAGGGAATACAAGGATCACAATAGCTAAGCTAAAGTCCACTGTCTCAGCCAATGAAAAATTCTTGCAAGCTAGTTTTAAGACAGGAGAAACATCACAAAAAAAGTGGTTTAAGACATTATTACTGCAGAAGGAGACACGTGAAATGAAATAGACCTTGGCTACAGCAATTGAAAAGCCACATACCCATGAGCCAGAAGTCAGCTGGATACAGAGTTCTGTGGTCATGATGACTGGGTAGTGGAGTGGATGGCAAATTGCCACATAACGGTCATATGCCATGGAGGCCAGGAGCACACATTCTGTGCAGACAAGTGAAATGAAGAAGTAGAGTTGAGTCATGCAGCCCAGGAAGGAGATGGTGTTAGGAGAAAGGAGAAAGCCAGCTAGCATCTTGGGAACAGTGACAGAAATGTACCATATCTCCAGGAAGGACATAGTAGCCAGGAAGTAATACATGGGTTTGTGAAGGGAAACATTGACCCAGATAGTAAGGATGATGACCAGATTTTCTATCAATACAAACAGATAGGTTCCAAGGAAGAGGATGAAGAGCAGGATTTGCACCCAGACAGTGGTTGGGAAGCCCACAAGGATAAACTCAGTGAGATTAGTGATGTTTTCTTCCCTCATGGTTAGGATGCAAAGGACTGTTGGGACCTACAATGGCAATGTAATAAAGAATGGTAAACAATTAGGAAAAAGCATTGGGCAAATGTTATTTATTTCTTATACATTATCCATCTTTTCCTCAGCTTAAAGACATCTATCTATCTATCTATCTTAGAATACCATGGAAATCTCCTGAGAGTCTATAGATTGACTTTCATGGCCATCAGAGAGCAGGGAATAATGTTTAACCAGTTCTGTTCTCAATTTGAGGTTAGGAATCAATGATTACAGAAGAATCTTGACACAAGATTCAAGAATGAGAAAGTATATCTGGGTCATAAATAAGGCATAAGGCAGAACCAGAAAGCCTAGGCTTCCTTCCTTCCTTCCCTCCTTCCCTCCTTCCCTCCTTCCTTCCTTCCTTCCTTCTTTCCTTCCTTCCTTCCTTCCTTCCTTCCCTTCTTCCTTCCTTCCTTCCTTCCCTCCTTCCCTCCCTCCTTCCTTCCTTCCCTTCTTCCTTCCTTCCTTCCTTCCCTCCTTCCCTCCCTTCTTCCTTCCTTCCTTCCCTCCTTCCCTCCCTCCTTCCTTCCTTCCCTTCTTCCTTCCTTCCTTCCTTCCCTCCTTCCCTCCCTCCTTCCTTCCTTCCCTCCTTCCCTCCCTCCTTCCTTCCTTCCCTCCTTCCCTCCCTCCTTCCCTCCTTCCCTCCTTCCCTCCCTCCTTCCCTCCTTCCCTCCCTTCTTTCCTTCCTTCCTTCCTTCCTTCCTTCCTTCCTTCCTTCCTTCCTTCCTTCCTTCCTTCCTTCCTTCCTTCCTTCCTTCCTTCCTTCCTTCCTTCCTTCCTTCCTTCCTTCCTTCCTTCCTTCCTTCCTTCCTTCCTTCCTTCCTTCCTTCCTTTCTTTCTTTCTTTCTTTCTTTCTTTCTTTCTTTCTTTCTTTCTTTCTTTCTTTCTTTCTTTCTTTCTTTCTTTCTTTCTTTCTTTCTTTCTTTCTTTCTTTCTTTCTTTCTTTCTTTCTTTCTTTCTTTCTTTCTTTCTTTCTTTCTTTCTTTCTTTCTTTCTTTCTTTCTTTCTTTCTTTCTTTCTTTCTTTCTTTCTTTCTTTCTTTCTTTTTCTCTTGTCCAACACAATCTTTTGACTTTTTACCTCTCCTTCTGCCTTCCCTTATAAACCTTACCCTACTTCTACAACATGACCTCCAATCCTTTGAACTCTGAATTTTCTCCCAAGTTATTTCCCTTGCACTAGCCACTCTCTCCCCTCATCCACATCTTTACAATTTGTTGAAATAATTCAACTCTGCATTGTCTTCTTTCTGTATTAAATCTTTATTTCACCTTATTAGGTCTTGCCAATCCTAAATTTCAGATCATTCCCACCATTTACCACCTTCATTCCTACATTTGTGCTGCTGATTGAGGGTAGAGAAAATTATGCAACTATTTTGAGCTTATGGTGGACTAGGTCCACAATAAGTTTATGGTACATCGCCGCAAATGGGCCTCAGTGCTACTTGGCAATCTTTTCAACACTTTCCTTAATAACTCATCCTACCCTCCACAGTAGCTCTTCAAAAAGTTCTCATCCCTCCTCTAATCTCCATGGCCCCCTTTTCCTCTCTCAACTGAGGTCCTTGACTCAGAAAAAAAATTGATGCTGTTTGCCATGAGCTCCTTTTTCTCCCATCTTCTTCAACTCCAATAACTCTTATGCCTTATGCCATCATTTCTTCCTTAACCCCTGTCTCACAAGATGAAGTGGCTTTACTCCTTATCAAGACTAAATACTCTACACATTCAAATGATCCCATTCTTTGCCATTTCCTCCAACAGGTTGTTTCCTCAGTAATCTCCATTTTAATCTTTTCCTATTTAATAGCTGATGGCTCATTATTTATTTCCTACAAACATGCCCATCTCTCCCCCATATTGAAAAAAATCCTCATGTCCTTCACGTCCAACTATAGTCCTATATTTCTTTACTCTGTAGCAAAACTCAAAATGCAAATCTACAAAAGGTGCCTCCATTTCTCTTCTCCCACTCTTTTCTTAATCCCTTTTAATTTTGTATCCAAACTTATCATTCCACCACAAGAGCTCTCTTCAAAGTTTCTAAGGATCTCTTAGTTAAGTCTAATGGCCTTTCCTTAATCCTCATTCTCTCTCACTTTTACAGGCTTTGACACTGTTGATAACTTTCTGTCCCTTTCATACTCTCTTATCTCTAGGTTTTTGAGATAACACTGTCCTGGTTCTCCTTTTACCTATCTGAATATTCTTCAATCTCCTTTGCTGGATCTTCAGCCAAAAAATTCCCTCTGAACATAGGTGTCTTTCAGTCTTCTGCTTGGGTCCCCTTCTATTCTTCTATACTACTTTACTTACTTGGTTATCTCATTAGTTCCCAGGGATTTTATTACCATCTCTATATCAATGATTCTTATAGCTACCTATCTTTCTGCACCTTATCTACTATCTATCTAATATCTACAACTGCCTTTCAAACATTTAAAAACTAAATGCTAACAGAAAATTAAACTCAACATGTTGGGGAATCTAGATGGCTCAATGGAAAGAGTGACAAGCCTGGAGTCAGGAGGGTTCAAATTTGGCATCAGACACTTTCTAGCTGTGTGACCCTGGGCAAGTCACTTAACCCCAATTGCCTGGCCCTTATTATTCTTCTGCTTTGTAACAAATACCATATATCAATTCTAAGACAGAAAGCAAGGGTTTAAAAAAAATAAACTCAACATGTCCAAAGTAGAACTTATCTTTCTCCTTCCTTCCACTGTTACTATAAAGGGTGATACTACTCTCCTGGTCTCTCAGTCTCCCAACCTAGGAGTTATCTCTGACTCTTAACTATCTCTCATTCACCACATCCAAACAGTTGCCAAGGCCTATCAATTATACTTCTGTAACATCTCATGTAAGCACTCCTCTTTTCTCTGACACTACCACAGTTTTAGTGTAGACCATCATCACTTCATATCTGAACCATTGCAATTGCTTTCTTGTGGATCAGCCTGCTTCAAGTCTCTCTCTCTCAATCTGTCCTCCTACCTTCAAAGTGATTTTCCTAAACTATATAGATCTGTCATGCCTCTACTCAATAAAATCCAATGACTCCCTTTATCCTCCAAATCCAGTCTGCTGTTTTACATTTAATGCCATTTATAACTTACTCTCTTCCTTCTTCTGGTCATTAAAAAAATAACCATTACTTTCTATCTTAGAATCAATACTGGTTCCAAGACAGAAGAGTAAGGGCTAGGCAATGAGGTTTAAGTGACTTGATCAGAGACACACTGCTAGGAAATGTCTGAAGCCAGATTTGAACGGAGGATCTCCAGTCTCTAAGCCTGGCTCTTAATCAACTGAACCACCCCGCTGCCCCCTTTTCTAATCTTCTTAGATCTTACATCCCATCTTGCAATCTTTGATCCTGATTGATTTGGTTTTGATCAGTTGAATCTGATTGGGTCAGCTTTGGGTTTTTATCTGGCTATCCCCCATGCCTGTAATATTTGCCTTCCTCTACTCCACTTACTGACTTCCTTTAAGTCACAACTAAAATCCCATCTTTTATAGGAAGCCATTTCCAATGAGTTCAGAAAAACCCTGAAAGACCTACATGAAGTTATGCAAAGTGAAGTGAGCAGAACCAGGAGAATGGTATACACAATAATAGAAATTTTATATGGCAATCAACTATAAAAGACTAAATCATCATCAATAAAACAAGGTTCCAAAGATAACTCCAAGGGACTCATGATAAAAAATGCTACCCACAGCCAAAAAAGGAACTGTTGTAAAATGATCTGATTGCTGATCAAAGCATGCTATTTTTCACTTTATTTCCTTCATGAGATTTTTTTTATTGCAATGTGTTATAGATGTTTTCTGTCATGGCATGAGGAATGTGGAAATATGTATTGCATGAAAGCACTGGTATAAATTACATCAGACTATTTATTGCCTTAGGAATATTGCCTCAGAAATTGCCTCAGGGGGCAGGAAGGGCAGGATAAAATAAGAATGTCAGAAATCAATTGTCAAAAATTGCTTCTACATTTGGAAAAAATTTAAGGTTAAAAAAAAAAACCTAGTGTTTTCTCTGTTATTTCCTATTTATCTTGTTTATAGTTTGCTTTGTATATATTTGTTTGCATGTTGTTTTGTCCATTAGCTTGTACGCTCCTTTAGAGCAGGAACTGTATTTTCCTCTTTTTGTACCTCCAGCACTTAGCATAGTACCTGGCACATAAAAAATAATTGCTTAATAAATGTTTATTCCCTGATTTAATCATTTTTCCTATTTCTTTTCTCAAGAGGTAGTCTCAAAATATTGTCTTTATTCCATCCTCAACAAAGCTTCCAAAATAAGTTTCCCAAGCCACAATCCCAAAAATGTTATTCCTCCTTACAAAAACCTTCTTAAAGCTCTAACCAAACCACTCAAGTCCCCCCCCCCCATTGTTCTCCATTATGTCCAACTACATTCCAGCCAAACTAAATGGCTTGCTTTTTGCTGAGGTTGCTGTTGCATCCCATGGCTCAGTGACCTCACACTAGCTGTCTGGTCCCTCAGTCTCTCAAACACAGAATATGTTTCTTTTGGAAAGAAACATGGAATTTTTTCCATAATCCTTATCCTTATCCTTTTTTTTTTCAAAACCAAACACAGATGCCACCTCCTTGTGAAGCCTTTTCTGATCTGGTACCCTGTAGGTGCCCTCTCATTCCCCTAACCTTTTCTTTATTTAACAAATTCTTTTGCACATTCACTTGAGTATTTGATTACTGGACTACAAGCTACTATATTGTTTAATTTTTTGTTTTGTATGCTCAGTACTTAGCATAGTTACTGGCCCACGATAGATACTTAAATGTTTATTGAATTAAACCAAATTCATTCAATATATGTGTGAAGAAGAAAACCTAGCTCTCCTTAAATATCCTTTGGGTCAATATTCACTGTGTATATTATTTAAAAACAAACAAACAAAAACCAAGGTTTGTGTATACTAATGAGTTTTGCTAATTGTGTATGCTAATGAGGTTTTGAGACTAGAACAAAACAGGAGTGGTCAGGATGGCTGATCTAACTTAAAAAAATGAATTTTTATCTAGGCAGCTGAGGAATTTAAGTAAAGATTCTGTCTGACAGAAAGAAACAAGAGGAGGATGAGTTAGCTAGGATAATGATTCAGGTAAAGAGCTAATTCAGAGAGTTGACATCATATTATTCATGAAAATTCTTTGATTCCAGACAGTGGACCAGTTCTGGGATTGTTCTATAGACAACCTGCTTTCTCCAGCAGATGTATCTGTCGGGGACCAGCCCCTTACGACCCCTGAGAGGGGAGGGGGAGAGAGAGAAGGAAAGGGGAAGAGACAAGTAAGGAACGGACAGCTCTCACATGGTATGCAAAGAGGAGTCGTTTATTGAGGTAAAGGCATGTTATTATATACTTGTGGCTAGGGGGAGAAAGTAAATATTAGGGGAGGGGTCTTGCATTCCTTACGGACATCTGGAGCTAGTTTGGGGAGGCATCCTGTGATAAGGGAGGAAGTGGGGAGGGGGCATGTCAGGTTTGCACTAATTTATATCTGTTGGAAAACATCTTGTGATAAGGGAGGAAGTGAGGCTTGTTAGGTTTGCACTGTTTCTTGTCTGTTGTCAGGTTCTGTACAATTCCTCCCTTTTCTTTTCAAAAAGAGGGGGAGAGGTTTTGAGAGAAAATGGATTTGCAGAACTATCACAGCATAGTCTTAAGCCCGTCTTGAAGAGCCCTTTCGGAGGCGGCTCCTGTCTTAGGCTATGCGGGGTGTTTCCCTAATAGCCTCCACGCAAGGGCAAGGGACCCGCAATATTCCCGTCGTTGGATTACCGTCCCGAGAAATGGAGCTGGTTGTATTGCTCAGTGGAGGGGGAGGTGTGGCCAACCGTCTCTAGGCGGTGGTACTGTACCATAGGGAAGGCTTTTATGGATGATTCAACGGAGCGAGTGACCAGCCGTGTGATAGTTTTGAAAATCCAAGGGCCAAAAGTCAAGGCAAGGATAAAAACTATGAGGGGGGTAAGGAGGGTAGAGAGGATTGCAGAGAACCATGGAGAACTAGGCAGAAACTGTGCATACCAAGGGCCGTTTGTTTCCCTATCTTTGCGCCTCTGTTCAAGCTCTTTCCTGAGTTGGGCTAGAGAGTCCCTAATGACGCCAGAGTGGTTAGCATAGAAGCAACATTCTTCTCCGAGGGCGGCACAGAGTCCCCCTTCGCGGAGAAAGAGGAGGTCTAATCCTCGTCTATTTTGTAAGGCTACTTCAGCAAGGGAAGCATGGGACTTTTCCAAGAAATTTATGGTGGATTCTAAGCGGGCAATGTCTTCATCTACTGCTGCCCGTAAATGATTGTGGGATATGTGTTGGGAAGTTAGAGCGGCTATGCCGGTCCCTGCACCGGCGGCGCCAAGAAGAGCGGCTACCGTGACGGCGAGGGTTACCGGTTCTCTTTTCCATCTGGGGTTTTGGAGTCGTTCCCACAGGGGGAGGAAGTCCTGGTCGGGCCTAAAGGTGACACGTGGTACAATGGTGACCAGAATGCACACGTCCTCTGGGGCGGTGGAAGCCCAACAGGCTTGAAGGCCTGCTTTCGCGCAAAGCCAACGGGTATTACCAGGGGGAATATAAAATTTGCAGTCATTCCTAGTCACGAAGGACACAGCACAATAAGGATTAAGTGTAGCATTTTTGCCAATGCAAGTGCCATTGCCTCCGATGATAGGTATAGTAAGGGAGGGATCATCATTATCCCAGTGACAAGCAGAGGGGTTGTCAACCTTAGAGCACGTAAGATTATTATCGGTTAGGGCATAAGCTTCAAGATAGGGCGGGGAAGCGACTAAACAAAGCCAGCAATTGGTCGTGAAGTTTGGGAAGGAGTGGTTAAGCGTGGAAAAAGACGCTTGCAGGAGAGGGAGGTACGGGTAAGGGATTATCGGTTTCTCCTTAGGGATAGGGGGTAACAGGGGAGGAGGAGGGGGTGAAGGGAAGGGGACGGGGGACGAGGGAGACGGTCTAAGTTGGGGAGCGGATGTCGGTGTGGGGGGGTGAGGTGGGTGTCGGGGTTTAGCGGGTCGGAGGGCCTTGTTTGGGCCCTGAATGGAGGGGGGGGTTTCCTGAGGGGGTTCTTTCTTGATGAAAAACAGTCCTCCGGGGTCATCTCCTGGTTGGTAGGAGCGGAGACCCCAAGTTCTTCCTAGGAGCCAGCTGTCATCGGTGGGTTGTAGTACTGTAAGGTTGAGATATGAACAGTCAATCCATAGTCCTTTAGAACCCTCCGCGATAAAGCGCCCGAGCTGTGATCGGGGCTTACAACCCGAGGGTCCCCAATGAAAGGAAAGGAAGGAGTCTAATTTGGGGGGAGTCCATCCGGTAGAGCGAGTCTCACATCCCCAATAGGAGCAATAGTATATATTTGGGCGATTACAATAATGCTTTCCAGGATTGGAAGAAGGGCAAATGTAATAATCATTATACGTGAAGTGTGATGTAGGGGCTCCGCGTTTTTCCGGTAGGCATGGTCCGTCCTGTTGAATAATTGTGCAGGGGAGAAAGGTGAAGCTGGGTGCTCCAGAGGTGGTTGTAATCTGGATAATAGAGCTACTGTCCCAGCTGCTAAGGGTCCATTTCCATGGACGGTGGGAGTGGTGTTGTGCACTCAGAGGGGGGGTGAGTAGGGAAAGAAACAATAAAATTTGAAGGCCCATAATGGTCACGAATGTTCAAGGGTCGTTCAGACTGCGAATGTAGAGGATGATGTGGATGGATTTTATCAGGGCAGCAAGAAGGCCGAGGATCGCGAAGAACAAGGAGGCAGCCAACAGTGTTCGCAGTACAAGGCAGGATGGATCATGGGTTTCAGGCATTATCTGTAAGACAAGAGGGGAGGTTTTTCTCAGGGGTAGACCCTGGGGGGAGGTGATTATCTGGGCTGAAGGTTTTTATTAGACGTGAGGGGATCCAGCGAGCAGACTGCTCCCTTTTGTCGAAAATGCAGGCTGAGCCTTTGCCCCAGGTCAGAACAGAGTCAGGGCCGTTCCAACGGCCCGTGAGGGGATCACGCCATAGGACCTGAGCGAGGTTAGAGGTGGTGTGTGGGTGCCAAAAACGGTCCGCGGCAGAGCGGCCCTCCGTATCCAGGGTGAGGAAGTTAAGGGCAAAAAGGGCATGTGCCAGCAAGGTGGTTTGGTTGCCACACAAGGGGTAGAGGGTCTCCTGAGTTTTTAGTTTGAAAATGGTATTTTTCAGTGTTTGGTTTGCTCTTTCTACAATACCTTGCCCTTGGGGATTGTAGGGGATGCCAGTGATATGTTTTATGCCTAATTGAGCACAGAACTGTTTAAAGGAACGGCTTGCGTAGCCAGGACCATTGTCTGTCTTAAGGGTCAATGGTCTTCCCATGACTGACATGGCGAGAAACATATGTTTGATGACATGTTTGGTGGCCTCGCCAGATTGTGCCGAGGCAAAAAGAAACCCACTAAAGGTGTCAATGGAAACATGAACATATTTCAATTTAGCAAAGGAGGGAACATGAGTAACGTCCATCTGCCACAGGTGGCCAGGGAGGAGGCCACGAGGGTTGACTCCAAGGTGAGGTTCAGGTAACAGCGTAAGGCAATTTTTGCAGCTTTTCACTATAGCTCTGGCTTGCTCTCTAGTGATTTTGTAGGCTAAGCGGAGAGTATGGGCGTTAAGGTGGTGCAGTTTGTGGGCTTCAGTAGCAAGGGAAATAGGGTCTGGCGAGGGGATTGTAGGTACAGCCAGAGCGGCCAAGCGGGTATATTGATCTGCAAGGTCGTTTCCTAATGCCAAGGGGCCTGGGAGACCTGAATGAGCACGTATGTGGCCTATAAAGAAGGGGTGGGACCGTGCTCTGATGGCTTGCTGTATCTTGGTGAATAAGAAAAAGGTGGCTGTTGTGGGTTGAATAACAGGAGTAGCCTCAAGCCGTAGTAGGGACTGAACGACATATCGACTGTCAGAGTACAGATTGAAGGGGGATTCAGGCAGAGAGATAAAAACAGTGAGTGCTGCATAGAGTTCAACCAGTTGTGCGGATTGATAAGGAGTGTGGATAGTATGGGGATAATCATGCATAACAATGGCCGCGAGGCCTGTTTTCGAGCCGTCCACGAAAATCGTGGGCGCTCCGGGAATGGGGGATGACTGCGTAATACGGGTTAAGGTGAAGGGGGTAAGGGTAAAGAATTGTAAGAGTTTATTACTGGGCATGTGATTGTCAATAGTGCCTTGATAGGATGAGATAAGGACGGCCCAATTATCATTCTGTGTTTGCAGCCATCGCAGTTGCTCTTTATTATACGGGGAAACAATATGATCGGGCTGGCGGCCGAAGTGGCGAGTGGCCAGGCGGACACCCATCATAATAAGCTGAGCAACCAGGTCAGGGTAGGGGATCAGGATCTTCCTAGAGGCTAGGGGAAGGTGTAGCCAAATGAGGGGAGAAGGGTCCTGCCATAGGAGACCTGTGGGAGAGAATTCAGTGGAAAAGATGATTAAATAGAGGGGATCCTTAGGGGAGAAGTAACCGATGTTCTGTTTGGCAATTGCCTGTTCAACCTTTTGTAAGGAGATTTCTCCCTCAGGTGTTAGTGATCGTGGGGAAGAGGGGTCAGTATCCCCGCGTAGAATATCCTCTAGGGGGCGGAGGTGTGCTTTTGCAAGGGCGAGATAAGGGCGAAGCCAATTAATGTCCCCTAGAAGTTTTTGAAAATCATTAAGTGTTTTTAGGGTGGAACGATTAAGCGTGACTTTATGTGTAAAGAGATGATCAATCTCGAGGCGGAACCCGAGAAAAGAAAAGGGATATTGGACCTGTACCTTATCGGGGGCAATTTTAAAGCCTCTGTCCTGTAGGGCTGAAGTAATGGTTTGAGCGATGGTCTGGGTCAGTTGAGGGGAGGGAGCTGCTATGAGAAGATCATCCATATAATGGATAATATATGCGGAAGGGAATCGAAGCCTGATGGGATCTATCGTCTGAGCAACATACTTTTGACATAGGGTAGGAGAATTGGCCATTCCTTGAGGCAAAACTAACCATTGAAATCGGGGATTGGGGCCAATTTGATTGACTATGGGGATAGAGAAGGCGAATCGAGGGCAATCCTGAGGGTGGAGGGGAATGGAGAAAAAACAGTCCTTTATATCTATAACTATTTTGTGAAATCCCTTGGGGATAGCTGTAGGAGATGGGAGTCCGGGCTGTAAGGCGCCCATGGGAATCATGGTTTTATTAACTTCCCGTAGATCTTGTAGTAATCTCCACCCTCCAGCCTTCTTTTTGATAACAAAAATAGGTGTGTTCCATGGTGAGGTGGAGGGCTCGAGGTGGCCCAAAGAGATTTGCTCCTGCACCAGCATGATGGCGGCCTGGACCTTTTCAGAGGTGAGGGGCCACTGGTCGACCCAGACAGGGGAATCAGACTTCCAAGTTATCTTATCTGCCTGGGGTGCAGGAGGACCAGTGGCCTTTATGAAAAATTTTGTGACCCAAAGCCTGCTTTATCTCTATTGGGTGTAAGGGAGATAGGTTGAGGATTGCCCTGTTCATTTTTGCCAAGCCCTTTTCCTGGGAGGAAGCCAAATTTAAGCATCATTTGTGTGACGGGGTCGCTGGGGCTCACCATGAGGAGTCGCATTTGAGCGAGAATATCTCTGCCCCAGAGGTTAACAGGGAGCCCTTTGACTACATAGGGTCGAGTCGTGCCGGTGTTACCCTCAGCATCTCTCCAAGTAAGGAACTTTGAACTCTGAAGTGTGTGATTGACTTGCCCTATGCCGGACAAATGAGTGGTAGAGGGCTGAAGGGGCCAGGCACAAGGCCAGTGTTTGTGGGAAATGACCGTGGAATCGGCCCCGGTGTCAAGCAGCCCGATAAATTTCTTCCCGTCGAGTGACAACTGGAGGGTGGGACGGGACTCAGTGATTTGTTGTACCCAATAGATGTTTGACGATCCTGGGGACGAAGGGCCCCTTGTCTGTTCAATGGTAGGGAAGTCACCCACCATGGGAAGGGGGAGGGCTTGGGCTAGTCGGTGGCCAGCAGGGATAGTAACCGGGCCATGGGGAGACTCAACAATGAGCTTTATTTCTCCTGTATAGTCATTGTCCACTAATGTGGGGTGGACCACAACTCCCTGTAGAGTAGTGAGTGCCCTTCCGATGATTAGGAAGAACATACCAGGGGGTGGTGGACCAGTGACACCGGTGGAAATGACCTCAGGGCCATCCTCAGGGGTTAATATTCTGGTGGAGGAGGAACAGAGGTCCAAGCCTGCGCTGCCTGTTGTGGCTCGAGCAAGGGTGAGGGGAAGGGGCTCCCGAGGGAGCCCCGCATCCCGTTTCCCTGGACAGGTGGAATATTTTGTCCATTTGAGGTAGTTTTGGAGCGGCAGTCGCTGGCCCAGTGACGCCCTTTCCTACATTTCGGACAGACACTTGGGGGCAGTCTCGAAGGCACACCCGAGGGGCTGAAAGGTAAACTAGGGGCAGCCTGATTGGAGGGACATTCACGAGCAGTCTGATTGGAGGGACATTCACGAGCAATCTGATTGGAGGGACATTCACGAGCAAAATGTCCGGGCATGCCGCACTTAAAGCAATTACGGGGAGCGTTCTGTCGGGTGGCTTGAATGACTGCTCCAATTGCTAAGGAGATAGATTTGTTAATTCTGTGGTCATAAGAGTCAATATCATTACATAAGCGGATCATGCCGTTCAGATCAAGCTCTCTAGATTTTGCTCTAAGGGCGGCCTTACAGGCAGGGTTGGCGTTTTCAATGGCCAGGTGTCTAACCACTGGGTTATCGGTACCGTCCTGTCCCAAGACCCTTTCTGTTGTCTCTAAGAGTCTGGCTACAAATTGAGCATAGGGCTCGTTTGGTCCCTGGAGGATTTTAGAGATCGGGGCGGTGATGGCCCCGGAGGCAGGGACAGCGCGCCATGCAGTTAAGGCTGCGTGGGCAGTTTGCATGAGGAGGCCAGGAGGCAATCTCAATTGCACGGTGTCAGGGGCATAACGACCTCGACCGATGAGTTTGTCTACTGTCCAATTGGCTGTTTGGGGGTTTGTGAGATTTGATTTTGCTTGATTTTCTGCCCTTTCCTGAAACTCTGCCTTCCAGGTTAAAAACTGGCCTCTAGACAAGACAGATTGTGTAACCTTAGTCCATTCTGAGGGGAGTAAGTGCCCATCTCCCCCGAGACTTTCCAAGATAGAAAGGGTAAAGGGAGCATTAAGGCCATAGTTTTTTACTGCTGAATGGAGGTCCTTAATCTGTTTGAATTTAAGTCTTTTAAATGGGTGGGCATGGGGCCGGATTGTATCGGTGGTATGGACCCCTTGATTCGCTTCTTCATCCCCCTCCTCTCTGTCAGATTCAGAGGAAACGGGGGGTGAATTTTGGTAGGGTTGGGACAGTTCGTCAGGGATTTCCTCTATGTCTACATCCTCCGGGGTGGTACCGGTGGTAGTCCTACGCCTGGTAACTACCGGGAGGGCCAGGAGGGGCTTTTGCAGTTTGGAGGGGTTGTTTTTAGGTTTTTTTGAATGTGAGATTGGTTTCAGGGTGGCGACCTGAAGGTCATGTAATTGGCTTGTTAAGTGGCCGATCTCATGTTGTAAGTCTATAAATTGTTTGAGATCAGTGATTTGCTTAGTTAATTGAGCAGTGGCTATCTTTAGGTCATTTGTATTGGGAAGAGTTGGTAAAATCGGGGAAGGGTAAAGCGGATTATAGGGAGGGGGCTTGTTTTTAAGGAAGTCTGGGGGGTAGTATCCGGCTGCCGCCTCATCCAGTTCAGTCTGGTATGCTGGATTGAGGGTCTCTGGTGTATTGCTATCGTAAAGGACAGGGTAGAGAGCGGGTCTGCGGGAGGGAGGGAGAAGAGCGGAGCCTCGGGAGGGGAGTGTTCCTAGGGGCGGGGACTGCTTCTCCTGAAGAGCGGAGGGGAGTGTGGGGGTGGGAGGAGGGAGTGGTTCTGGTAAGTGTGAGGGGATGTTAATACGTTCGTCTAAAAGAGACGGGGTTTTGTAATTTTTGCCCATGCTGTCTAATTCAGGGGTTTCTTGAGACGGGGTTTTGTAATTTTTGTCTATGTTGCCTAATTCAGGGGTTTCTTCAGTCTGTTTTTTACTTTCTTCAATAGCGTCCTCAGCAAGGCTGAGGAGGTGGGAGACCTGTGTACTGGAATCAGCCTCTTTAAGGATGTCCCGAATCAGGCCATAAAAAGTAAAGAAATCCTCAGGGATGGGCTGACCTGAGCGTGCAAAATCATTAAGGTCTCGGCCAACCTTATCCCAAGTTAGGGGGTGAATGCCAGGGCCATGGAGAATGAGCCACGGGCAGCGTTGTTCAATAAAGGAGAAGAAGCGCAACAGATCTCTTTTCTTAACTTCTACATTGCGCTCTTTAATTCTTTCTTTTAATTCTTTTATAAACAGAGCTTCCTTAGATAGTGTTTTCCCCATTTTCAGTCACACACAAGATTCGCTTCCCCGGTTTCCTGGCCGTCCTGCTCGCGCAAGAACGGAACCGCAGTAATTCCAGGTCCACACTCAGAAACAGGTCAACGGCAGTCGAACCGCGAGATCAACTCTCCACGAATTGGCCTCTCCCCTTTGGTCAAAGAGGGGTCCCTTATATTTGAGCGTAGGCGTGCCGTATAAGCCCCGGCCAGGTTCCCCAAAGGGGCGCCCTATTACTCGTATATATAAGGGGACTGTTATTCCGTTGCCATCAAAACACACATACATTCGACCATTCACACAATGGGGTTTGAGAGGGGGATATGACTGGGACAACTTACCATTCCTCGAGATCTGTTCGATCTCTACCCGTTACTGTAGTCTCGATTTCGGCGCCGAACTTTTCCTCAGTTGTCCGGTGGTTGCTCGGGCCCCACGTTGGGAGCCAGATCTGTCGGGGACCAGCCCCTTACGACCCCTGAGAGGGGAGGGGGAGAGAGAGAAGGAAAGGGGAAGAGACAAGTAAGGAACGGACAGCTCTCACATGGTATGCAAAGAGGAGTCGTTTATTGAGGTAAAGGCATGTTATTATATACTTGTGGCTAGGGGGAGAAAGTAAATATTAGGGGAGGGGTCTTGCATTCCTTACGGACATCTGGAGCTAGTTTGGGGAGGCATCCTGTGATAAGGGAGGAAGTGGGGAGGGGGCATGTCAGGTTTGCACTAATTTATATCTGTTGGAAAACATCTTGTGATAAGGGAGGAAGTGAGGCTTGTTAGGTTTGCACTGTTTCTTGTCTGTTGTCAGGTTCTGTACATGTATCCATATGGTGGAGGTAAGGGATATGACATGAACTGTAGGACATAGCATCTCCATCAGTCCCAGACTTGAACCACTAGAAAATCCTGCTAGAGCTTCTCTTTTTTATTTCTCTTTCACCCCCTTCCTCTCTTTCCTTCTCTTTCCTTCCTTTTCTCCCTCTCAGGACTGACTGACCCATTTTGAACTACTGTTCACTTTCTCCACTTTGTCCTTTAAAGGGTATTTGGAGACCTTTAAGAAGAAGGGGTTGACTGCTAGATTTGTACCCCAGAGAGATATGAGGAAAAAGACTTCTACAAAAATATTCATAGCTATGCTCTTTGCGGTGGCAAAAATTGATTGGGGGATGACTGAACAAATTATGGCATCTATTGGTGATGGAATACTATTGTACTGAAAGGAATAATGAACTGGAGGAATTCCATGTGAACTGGAAAGACCTCCAGGAATTGATGCAGAGTGAAAGGAGCAGAACCAGGAGAACATTATACGCAGGGATGGATACACTGTGGCACAATCGATTGTAATGGACTTTTCTATCAGCAGCAATGCAATGAACCAGGACTATCCAGAGGAACTTAGGAGAAAGAACATTATCCACATCCAGAGAAAGAACTGTTGAACAGAAATGCATTAGAAAAATAAATGATCGATCATGTAGTTCAATGGGGATATGATTAGGGTTTTGATGTTAAAGAATTGCTCTACTGCAAATATGAATAACATTGAAATAGATTTTGAACAATGATATATGTATAACCCAGTAGAACTGCTTGTTGGCTTTGGGAGGGGGAGGAAAAAGTGTGTGTGGGGATCATGAATCATGTAACCATGGGAAAATATTCTAAATAAAAATGAAAAAAAGAAGGGAGTGGCAGAGATGTCTAGACTGGGCTACAATTTAGAATTAGGTGGATTTAAAGAGAAGAAAAACTTTAGGTAACAAGAATATGGGTAGATAGGAGCACACTCAGGAGTAAAGGGAACCATAAGTGAATAATTTCTAATCTATATATTGAAAATTCCCACATTTGCATGAAAAAGAAGATTTGTCTATGATTAGCCTACAAAGGGTGTTGAAGGTTGCTTGATCCTATGAAACCTGGTAAATCTACAGTTAATTTTATCTTCATCTAAATTTTTAGAAAAAAACTGTGTAGAAAAGGAATGTGATCATCTCTTCATACAATGAACTGAGATTATTATACTCAGGTCTCAATTGAAAATTTTCATAAATTATATTGATGAACTGGAATCCTTCCAGAGGATGTGAAGGGGAACTTGAAAATATCATGAGAATAGTTTGAAGGAATAGAGAATATTTTCTCTGAAGAAAAGAAGACTCCGATGTGATATTATAATATTTCAATGGTTCTGTGGTCTTACTGGTGTGAGTACATATGTCCTTGTGTAGATCATATGACTTTCTTCTCTTCCTATTTAATTCTTTTCCATATATTTCTATAAATCTTTCAGGGTCTTTTTAAGGATTTTTAAAATTTCCCAAATGCCAGCAAAACTCAGGCTTATTTCTTTTTTTGAATTTATTTAATTGATTAATTAATTTAGAATATTTTCCCATGGTTACATGATTCATGTTTTTTCCCTCCTGTTTTCTTCTCCACTCCCAGAGCTGACAATCAATTCCACTGGGTTTTACATGTATCATTGTTCAAGACCTAGTTCCGTATTATTAATATTTGCAATAGAGTAATCATTTAAAGTGAACATTCCCAATCATATCCCTATCAAATCATGTGATCAATCATATGTTTTTCTTCTGCATTTCTAATCCCACAGTTCTTTCTCTGATGTGGCTAGCATTCTTTCTCCTAATTCCCTAATAATTGTTCAGGCTGCATATTTCCATTTTTATTTCCATTCTCTGATATGTCTCTTCTTGTGCATGTCATTGTCAATAATATGCTGCTAGTTACTTAACTTACACTATTTGTATTTCTATGACCATTAGACCATCCACAGTTATAATTCTTCTGAGATCGTGGCATTCCATGTTTGGGAGCATTATAGCTTTACTCTGATTTACAGGGATTAATTTGATGATTTTTCAGAGGGAATGATTCCAAAAGAAGAAAAATATCACAGACATTATTAATATTCTCCCCCAAAAGCAATGAAGTGGGCATCATAATTAACTTTTATTTCTAATTTCTTCTTTCTACAAAATCTTTAGGAAAATGATCTATACACATTCCCACATTTTGTTCTCTCTGTTTTTGTACTAAGGATGCCTTTCTAATTCTAATGTCATACAGTCCGGGAAGCCTTTCCCAGTGGTTTCTCTTTGGACTTCAGTTTTTTGTTTATATATCTTATATGTTTATGAAATAGTATTTTATATTGTAGTAATCTATGTGCCATATTTTCTTACTAGACTGGAAGTTTAGATATGATATGTCTTATCTAAACTTTATTTCTTCCTAGGACTTTACACAGTTTGATGCAACATTAGCCTTTTAAACAATGTTTATTGAATTTAATTGTTTAATGGTTGTGTGTCAGCTTGCAAGGAAGCACTGAGCTATATATCACAAGGTTCTAGCCATAAGCTTATTCTGGTCAACATCATTTTCAATTATATAAAAGCCATGTTTATTGGCAAAAAAAATAGGAGGAATCGTTAATGAAGTGGAAGGAAAAACCAAATTTCAGAAATATTTTAAAAGCAAGAACTCTGGCACTAAAAAAACACTCTGAAATTTAGAGTAATAGGTTCATAGAATTTTAAAACTAGCAGTGACCCTGTGAGATTATTTAATTCAGCCTTTTCATTATATATAGCCAGAAAATGAGACAGAAAGAGTTGAAGTGAAAGTTACAAGTTGCTTGTGACAGCCAACTTAATTTTCTAACAAGTACTTATCATATATATATTATTATGTACCAACAAACATCAGTGATTAAGGTAAAAATTTGACATTAGGAGAAATTATGTTTTAGAGGTAAGTTTTCTAATAGGAGTTATATTATAAATGTATGATTAAACAAATGACATTAGTCAGATATTGTGAGTTTTTATCACTAGCATCTAGCACAATACCTCAAAATACTTGATATTTTGTTTCACTCATTCATTCATTTACATTATGTTTTCCCCCTTGAACCAGTATTTTCATCTATCTTATTCCCAATGAGAAAACTTCCTCTCCAGACACAGAAAGATAAATATTTTTCAACTCGTAGTCTATTTTTAAAAAAATAAATTCTTACCTTCCATCTTAGAATCATTATTAGGAATTGGTTCTAAGGCAGAAGAGTGGTAAGGGCTAGGCAATTGAAGTTAAGTGACTTGCCCAGGGTCACACAGCTAGGAAGTGTCTAAAACTAGATTTGAAACCAGGTCTTTTCATCTCTAGGTCTATCTCTCAAAATCCACTGAGCCACCTATCTTCCTCCTCAACTTATACTTTTAAGGAGTTGTCTGTTGTATTAATAAGTTAAGTGACTTTCCTAAGATTATACACCCAATATGTCACAGACAAACTCTGAACCTAGATCTTCTTTACTTTAAGGTTAGCCCTCTATTTACTACCACCTGCTGCCTGTTTAGGTATATTGTATGAAACATACTAGAAATTCTACTAATCCAGACATGCTTATATTCAATATGTCTGTATCCTTTACCTTTAGACAGATATCTTGTATTAGCATTTTCATGGTTTAGAGAATTGCAGGATTTTGTAAATCAAATTATTTGGTATATTTTCTCACTTCATGTATAAAGAAACTGAGAGTCAGTGAGATTACGTGCTCTTCAGAAGGTTACATTGGGAGTTATTGGGACTAGCTCCCTCTAGGAAATCAACTTTGTTCTTATATAGGAAGTCTTCCAGAAGAATCCAATCACTGATCATTGGAGCAGGTTCCCTGAGTCCCTGATCCTCCAAATCAGTCATTGTTATCAATAATATACTAATGCATCCAAATAAAGAACTTCTAATGAGATGGTCAATAAGTATTTACTAAGCACCAGTTACATATTGAGCAGACCATGAGGATGTAATATGTTTATATTCTATTTGGGGCTAGGGAGAACAACCTGTAGACTTTTAAATACATACAATGTAAATACAATATAATTTTTTGGGGGGGAGAACTAAGCAGCCAGGAGAATCCTGCTAGGTTTAATATGGGAAGTGCTATGTTAGGTGAATTTGAAGAAAGTGGAAGATGATAGAAGTTACAAAATCTCTGTGTAATACAGATCTTCTAGTGTTCTTAAGGTGTCAAGTGCTTGTATACGAAAGGTTGAGTTTCAGAAATAATTGATTATGAATCTTGTTTCATTTCTCAGCAAAAGTATTTAAGGAACCATTTTACACTTTAGAGATGGTATGGTAGAAATAGTGTGTTAGGGAATAAAAAGAATCAGGTACAAGTCCTAGAGCTGCATAAACTGTTTGGCCTTCAGCAAATCATTTCCCTCATCTGTGATCCAGTTTCCTTAACACAAAAAAGGAATGAGTTATAGAAGATGATCTCTGAGATCTATTCCCCAAATAACCCCCCCTTCCTAGCTCTAACATATATGACTCTTATATTATATCTTATAGCATCAGAGAATTTTAACAGAGATATGGCTTAAAACATTATATAAAATATTTAAATATAACATGTGAAATTAAAATATATTTTAAAATAAAATTAATGATCTTTATTTTAATGACTCATTTTTGTGATGCAAATTGGGCAGATAATTAGTTTCAAAGGAGTTTTTGTGAAATTTCCTTGGAAAAATTATTAATAGTGTCTACTATATATTGAGCACTCTGCTTAGCTTGGGGGAGACAAAGTTCAATAATAAATAGTCTTGACTGAAGAGCTCAGTAGGGAAATAAAATACAAACAAATATGACATCAAAGCACATTATATCTTAAGTGCATTAAAGGGATATCAAAGAAAAAGAGGCAGTCATATTGTTTCATGGAAAAGTCTCAATATTTGGAGTTAAAGGATTTGGGTTTTGATCTCTGTTACACTGCACACTACTTGGGTGGCCTGGGGAGGTAATTTAACTTTTCTGCTTCTCAGTCTTCTCATATATAAAATAAGGGGATTAGGTCAAATGCTCTCTAGGATCTTTCCAGCCCTAAAAATCTATGGTTTAGGATGTGGTTTATGGATATGAAATTTTAGGTCTTAGGGAAAGATTTTTACAGAGAAGAAGAATTGAGAAAAAAGTTTCATATAAATCATGGATGGATGTTGGATTGCATTTTAAAGGGTGGGTAGGAATCAGCTTCTAGGTTCTCTTCTGTCTCCAAATCTATGATCATATGAAACTATTGCCATGACTCTAAAAGGAAAAAAAAATCATAGCTGTGATCACAGCACATCTTCCTGCTTTCAAATATAGGAATCTCTCCACTGTTCCACAATGCCGCTCAAGAATAGAAAAAGAAAATCAAGCTGGAGCCATGTGAGAACCTTAACTATAGATGGAAGACAAAAATAGAATTCTGGTACCTTTGGAAGTTCCATCAAGATAATAGCAGTATGGAGATGACTTTAGAAAGTAAATGGGAAAGATTACTTACAATCTATTACCTAACACTCCCCCCCCCCTTTTGGGGACATTTGGGCATTTCACTGTCCTAGAAGAGACTTAACTTTCACAAAGTAACATGAGGCACCAATGAAAGCAGTATATTTCTACAATCCTTTAGTTCTTTAGCTAAAGGATTTAGATTATATAAAAGAATCATTAACAGATTTTTGCAGGTTGCTTAGGTTTCTTTATGGTCATCAGAGAAGACCAAAAGCTGCCTAACTGAAGGATAACAGAAATATAGAGACCTCTGTGGTCATAGCTGAAAAACACAAAGTCAAACCTCTAAAGAGAGCATGAATTCATCCAGGAAAAATGCTTACAAGTAACAGATTCTTTTTCACCAATAAGTCAGACTGTTTTGGTGGGATGCAGTGGGTTAGACTGGGCTGGACTTGGATAGTATATAAAAAACAGAAAACAATCCAATAAAGTGAACTATAGTATAAAGAATAATCCCAGAAAATCCAGGGATCTGGACCAATAAGAAGAGACATGAATTCTATTCCCAACTCTCAGTGATCTCTTGAATGACCCTGGTCAAATTCATTCAATTATTTCTTCATTTCTAAGAATGTCTCCCAGGGAAGGTTTATGAATGAGAAAGACACACTTTCTATGAATGAGTCTTCAGTATAAGGCATGTAAAGCATTAATCATTTCCCTAATTGGAAGTTAGCAAAGATTTTGAGATCTCTAGTTTTCTTTACCTCTTTCTGCTTGTCTGAGATGTCTTATCTCTCCACTCCCCAAACACATACCCAGATTTGGGTTCTATCTAGCTCTCTGGAACAGAATACATAGCTCTCTATGAACATTACTTACCCTGATGAGAATAGAAGACCAGTCCTGAATAAAATTCTCTGTTCTGTGATCAAAGCTTGAGCTTCTGAAACAGAATTTTACAGGGGAAAAAGCAGAGGTAAAACTTCTGGGATCATATTATTTGGGGCTTTTCCATCTTCATGATAGAGTTCTTCTCTGATGAAGCATCGGAGCATGGACAGTTTGGGATTTTCTCCAAGGAGGATGTTAAGAGAATGTGGTGTCACCTTTCTCCTTCTGACTACTTATCTCCTTCAATTCCTCCTGAGATGGAATCCTATGCTTATGACTGTAATAAGTAGCTGTGAAGTAACTCCTCCAGCCAGGCAGAAGGAATCAAGGTTTTCAAGCCTAGGAGTTTGGAAGTTGACAACGTTCAGGGAAAAGGCTAAAGAGAGTAGAAGAAGTGATAGAGGAACCCAGTAGGGAATGTTCAATACCCAGTTCTCATTGTCCTCTGAGAAGAAGATGGACAGTGTCTTGTTCCTCTGGGAATTGATTCTTTTATTTTATATGGCAACCAGATTTGTGGATCAACTCAATTAGCTCATATCTAAAATATCATCATAGTGAATCTCGTTGTCCAGAGTCCATAATTTTAATGGGTCCCATAGGGCATATTTTCTGGGCTAGTGCCTTTGTTTAATGTCAATTGCTGAATGTTTGAACATCTCTGAGGTCATAAGAATTTTTAAACCTTTCATTCTATGCTTTTCTATAACGATGCATCATCACTGAACTATGTTGTATTTATGGTCCACAGCTCAGTTTAAGCTGTGCCTACTTCAGTGAAATGACCTCTTAGCCTTACCTTCTTTTTTGTTTTTCTTCCATTTTTCCTGGTTTGATCATTGCCTAGCTCTAGAAAAATATGTTTTTATGAATGTGCTTTTGTATTGACTTGTATGTATTTACATGCCATTTGTGAAGAGTTCACATAATGGTTAGAGCCCTGTGCTAGTGTTTCCAATGATAAGTTTTGCATCTGTTTTTGACCACCTAACATCTCTCTCTTCTATGGACACTCAGAGTTTCCTGCCATTTCAAGCTATTAAGCAGCCACAGTAAATAGTTGGAACAAGTTTTAGTCAAAACCAGGATATCTCCTAGCTTTGAAACCTTGGGTAAGAAAATTAATATCTCTGAGCCTCAGTTTTCTTACTTGTAAAATGGAAAAATAACATTTATCTTACCCAAATCATAAAGTTTTATGAAGAAAGTTTTTTTGCAAACATTCATAGTTTGCATATACTTCTACCAACTGAAAGATAATTCAGCCATTATGCTTTGAGGTAATTCTATTGTCCATTCTTAGCATCTTAAGTAAGCAAAACAAGACTACTCCCTCTCCATGTACTACTGTGCTAATAGTTATATATATATATATATATATATATATATATATATATATATGTGTGTGTGTGTGTGTGTGTGTGTGTGTGTGTGTATTATATGCACCACTGGAAAATAGAAGTAAAAAAGTATGAAATAAAGATAAAATAATATTTAGCTCTAGATTCAATAGGAAGTCACCAGAGTTTAGTAAGTAGGGGAGTAATATAGTCAGAATTGACTTATATAGAATTCACTTTGGTAAATGGGTTGAAGATGGTTTTGTGGCTTAGAGAGAATAGAGGCAGGGAGACCAACAGGGAAGCTATTGGAATAGTCCATGTGAAAAGCACCAAGAGACTGAACTACAGTGGTAGTTTGTGTGAATGGAGAAAAGAATGATGGAAGAAATTTGTAGAAGTAGAAATGACAAGATTTGTCAATTGATTAGATAGGTGGGATGAGAGTAAAAAGTCAAAGATGGAACTTGGATTCTGAACTGAAAAGATGTTAATGCCCTTGACAAAAACAGAAATGTTTATGATGAGAGAGTGGTTTGACAGGAAAGACTGTAATGAGATATAATGACAAGCAATTCATACTTATTCTGTGAAACACTCACAAAATGTAATCAGAAATTGTGGATTTTTATTTGCTGCTAAGCAACTTAGATTTTAGAACCTGCTTGTTGAGGGGTGCCATCCCAGCTACTAGGTGATCCAGAGAACTGAGAGTGGAAAATGAATCTACACAAGAAAAATCATTAAATTATTGCTATTTATCAACTCAGTGATCCTACTACTGTACATTATATCGCAAGAGAGTAAAGTGAGAAGGCCTTCTAAAGATATATAATCTGATGGGTATGAACATTCCTCCAAGTCTTGGACTTCATACCTCATTCAACCCTCTCATTTTTATCTTTTCCCCTTATCTTTTTGCAAATCCTTTGTATTGTAGCCTCATATGCCTAAGACTTCCCTTTGATATACTAGGATGGAGAATGGATTTTCCCAATGAAATGAGTGCAATTGCTACTGTGGCTACTACAGCAATGGTCAAGTTATAACTAGACCAGTATCAGGATAAGAAGGGTAGATATGAGAACCTGTACAACAGAGAAGGAAAGGAGTAAGGGTTAAAGGGAATAGGACTAGGTGTGGTTGTTCTGGAGACTAGACACAGGATTGGAATTCTCTGCATGGGTGGATGTGATCCATCTTCCCATCCTCTGATTGGTTGATAATCTAAAATTTAACCATCTAGGATTCTTCAGCTCCAAATTTGGAGGCTGTTGGTCTACAGAGAACAATTCATCTTTAAAGGGGTTTTGAATAGAATTATAGGTTGTCAGACACTTCACAGTAACAAAAGTAATGTTCATATAATTGTTAAGAGATGACATGTTTTTGACAAAGAATAGATGTCCAGTCTCTGGTCTTACTGAGGCAGGAGGTCATTGTATTCCTGATTCCAAATTGTTTATATAGAGAAGAGGTATGTTTAAGGTATTCACCTTCATTCAGATAACTGGCTGTCCTAAGACTCATTCTGTTGTAGATCATCTCCTCTTGGATGGGAGGCAGTAATCAGGATGGTTCTTGGTTTGGTATCAAGACAAAAGCCATTCTCCCAATAGAATATGAAGATATTTTCCTTCCTTCCTTCCTTCCTTCCTTCCTTCCTTCCTTCCTTCCTTCCTTCCTTCCTTCCTTCCTTCCTTCCTTCCTTCCTTCCTTCCTTCCTTCCTTCCTTCCTTCCTTCCTTCCTTCCTTCCTTCCTTCTTCTCTTCCTTCCTTCCTCCCTCCCTTCTTCCCTTCCTTCCTTTCTCTCCCTGTCTTTCCCAGGAGAAAAGTTTAATGGTTTCTTGTGGACTAGTCAGCACAGAAGCTTTGAATTTCTCCATTTTTGACATGAACTGCTTCACTCATGTGAACATGATGACTCCCTTTCTCCCAGAACCTCAATTTATAGGTGTGGAATTTAGTGTGGACACCTATAAATTGAGGCTCTGGGAGAAAGGGAGTCATGACCATGGTAGGTCAGCTCTCCTGAAATCAAACTCTCTAGTCTGAGCCTTAATGATTGGAAGAATGACAGCTATGAACCATCACTTCTGACTGAACAGTTTTCAAAAGAATTTTTGAATTACTAGTAGAAATTTAAATATTTAAATAGCTGAGTTTTCATCTCATACTCAGAAGTCGCCAAAAATCACCCCAAAATAGAGCATCAATACTGGAGGAGCTGTGTGAAGACAGATACCTTAATGAACTGTTGGTGAACCTGTGAATTGTTCAAACCATTTCAAAAAACCAAATGAATTAAGTTGGTCAGACTTAAACATTTATTAAACACTAACTCATGCCAAGGCACTAAGTTATAAGAACTGGGGATATAAATAATAAAAATAAAGAAAGTCCCTGCACTCAAAAAGCTTGAAATCTAACAGAAAACAACACACAAAAGGAAGTTAAAAAAACCAAGGTGGGTTGGAGGGGAGGAAAAAACTTGGTTTGGAGACAAGTCGGATTGTCCACAGGAGTGCAGCTGGGTGGGAAATGACTGGCTTGGATAACCTCCTTAACTGGGGTTTTGGGAAAAACTCTCTACTACAGAAACAGGTTGGAAAAATAGAGGAGAAGATACCAAAGAAATATGAGTATCCAGACTGAAGAGATCTTGCCAGATGTTGAGGTTCCTTGGGGCATGATGAGTCCAGGGGAGTTCAGTGGAGTAGGAAATGAATCTATACAAGTCACTAAAGTGTTGTTACACATCAAACCAGTATTCTCACTACTCTATATTACATCCCAAGAAACCACAGACAGGAAGGTTTCAATAGATTTTTATTCTGTATGGTCTGGATATGCATCCCAATTCTGGATTGTATACCTTATTATGGAGATTAGTATTATGTTTTATGTATTAGTATTATGGAGAAGAAGAAAAAATAGACCTGATGGCTAAAAAATGCTTAATTATAACAAAACAATGTATTTTTAGAAGCTATATTGATGTTTTATAAATATTCTAGTCATTTCTTGATGTAACCCTCTAATGGATTTCCTTGTAACAAAGAAAAAGTCAAGTAAAACAACTGTAACTGTTAGTGAATGCAATATTCTCCTTTTCTAGTGTTCCCCTTCCCCTCTACTTGGTGGGCAGGGAGGGAGTACATGCCATTGACAATTTAGTATAAGTAGTTTGTGCTTAGTTGATTTTTATGTGTTTTTAAAATGTATATACCTGAAGTCATTTTTTCTCCAACTATACACACATGCACACACATACACACATTCTCCTACTGCTTACTTTTCTCTGAATCAAAATACATTCACATTATCCTGTTTTTCTCTGAATTCTGCAGTCATTGTTTTTTATGATACAAGACTATCCCATTACATTAAGAAACCATAATTCATCCAGCAATTCCCCAGTGGAATATTATGCATTTTGTTTCTGATATTTTTTGCTATCTTAAACAAAAGTTTTGTTAAGAATATTTTGCTACATAGGTGGGGCTTTTAGTACTTTCATTGAAATACAAAGTACATAAACCTAATAGTCTGAGTCAAAACATATAAAAGCTCATAAAATTTTCAATACTTTGAATTAAGTTTTGAACTCCTGAGGAACGATGTACAGTTCCATTGGCAGAATATTAGTATGCTTGCCTTCTCATAGTCTTTTTATGAAATATTGTCTATTTCTTTTTTATTTTTACCAATTCAGTGAATATATGATGAAATTTCAGAATTGTTTTAATTTGCATTTATCTTTTAATTTGGGATATTTTTCTTATGGCTATTATTAGTTTGAATTTCTTCTTTTGAAAAGTTTTCACAAAGGAAATTGAAAAAAGAAACTGTCATGTGGTAGAAGGGGTCAGCTTTATATCCAGTATCTCTTGAAAAAGATATGCATCCAAGATATATAGGGAATTACTATGTATGTATATTAATTGTATCAGTATATGAGTATATATAAATATATATATATATATGTCAGAGAGAGGGTTCAATGTCCAATAGATAAATGACTGATAGCTGTGAAAACTTTTCAAAAGAAGAAATTCAAACTAATAATAGCCATAAGAAAAATATCCCAAATTAAAAGATAAATGCAAATTAAAACAATTCTGAAATTTCATCATATATTCACTGAATTGGTAAAAATAAAAAAGAAATAGACAATATTTCATAAAAAGACTATGAGAAGGCAAGCATACTAATATTCTGCCAATGGAACTGTACATCGTTCCTCAGGAGTTCAAAACTTAATTCAAAGTATTGAAAATTTTATGAGCTTTTATATGTTTTGACTCAGACTATTAGGTTTATGTACTTTGTATTTCAATGAAAGTACTAAAAGCCCCACCTATGTAGCAAAATATTCTTAACAAAACTTTTGTTTAAGATAGCAAAAAATATCAGAAACAAAATGCATAATATTCCACTGGGGAATTGCTGGATGAATTATGGTTTCTTAATGTAATGGGATAGTCTTGTATCATAAAAAACAATGACTGCAGAATTCAGAGAAAAACAGGATAATGTGAATGTATTTTGATTCAGAGAAAAGTAAGCGGTAGGAGAATGTGTGTATGTGTGTGCATGTGTGTATAGTTGGAGAAAAAATGACTTCAGGTATATACATTTTAAAAACACATAAAAATCAACTAAGCACAAACTACTTATACTAAATTGTCAATGGCATGTACTCCCTCCCTGCCCACCAAGTAGAGGGGAAGGGGAACACTAGAAAAGGAGAATATTGCATATCATACAATCAAATTTGTCTATTTGATGAATACCCTTGGATGGATGGAATAAGTATTAAAGTGTTTCTTAGGATGAGACATTGCACTGAGAGTTTTACAAATATTATCCCATTGGATCTTATTAACTATGAACAGTGCCTTTGCATAAACAAAATATACAAACTCAACCTGCTTCCAAAAACAAATTCTTTGTGAAAACTGATTGTTCATTTCTGGGTAATGGTCTTGTATCCAAATTGTTGCATTAGCAGCCACAAGAAGCATATCATTATTAAAGGCAAGTAATTAAGTACTTCAGAGTATCATGACTAAAGACAAGTGTTAAATACTTCAATTCTTTGCTTAGGGGCCATCTCATCACTGCGTCCAAGACCACTTAAGAAAGCTCTCCATCTGAAAGAAAAATGAGATCTCCTACGGACCTTAACACGCAAAGGATCTGAATGTCGATCACAACTTGGCAGAATGGTCTTGGGGTAGGAGCTAATAAGAGTCTTTTGAGCAAAAAGAAAAACTCCATTGCATAAAATGAACAAAGAATTAAATAACTTCCATATTAAAATGTTTAATTTTTGGGGGGGGGGAGGAACTAGAAGATGCTTAGTACTGATGAACAACTTGTCCATAGGCAAACCATACTGTCTTCATTAAGTCACCAGGAAATTTGGAACAGCCATCACTAATCTTATTAGTTAAGAATTCCCACCTCTTCTAACCAGAGTTGTAAAAGTTCCTTTCTTTCATTTTTAAATTTTAAAATAATTTAACATTTAAGGAGCATATTGTTATATAGTATACATAACTGGCCTAAACATACCATCTGCTAAACCAATTTATAATTTTTTTCTAGTTGTTTTTATTAAAAAAAACATTTCATCCTTCCATATCTTCTCATGCTCAAAGTTTGTATACTTGGATTGAGCTAGTCTTATTAATTTTGTGTCATTGCAGTCCACTGTCTTACTCTTCTATTTTATGATGACTACCACATAATTTTCATGAATATTGCTTTACAGTATTGTTTGGAGATAGAAATTCTAGGACTCCTTCATTCCTCTTGTTTTTATTTTGTTTTTTTTTTCTATTTTCCTTGAGATTCTAGAATTTTTAGAATTTAGAATTTAGAATTTGCTTCCAAATTAATTCAATTATTAAAAGTAGGTCTATTTGGTAACCAATTATATATTGGATTAGAATAATAATAAATCTATAAATTCATATGGTTAATTTTTCCATGTTTGTCATACTGGTCTGACACAATCATGAAAAATGTCTGTTTCTCCTTTTTTCTGTCTTCTTTTATTTCTTTTACTACTCTATTTCAGGTGAATTTGATTATCAGGACCATATTTGACTCATAAATAAGAGTTTAGAATGATGAATCTCCTAGGATTTGATCCAGCCACTGCTCAGGGTTTTTCTGATGGCACTTTTGGCCTTCTGGTTCCTTAGACAATAAATGATGGGATTCAGCATAGGTGTAAATACTACATATATGGCTGAGATCGGTTTGTTGGAATTAAATGAAGCAATAGCTCGGGGTTGAACATACACAAAAATTACAGCCATATAAAATATTATCACCACTGTGAGGTGGGAACCACAGGTAGAAAAGGCTTTTTGCTGTCCAGAAGCTGAGGGGATATGCAGGACAGTGGATATAATGAAGCCATAGGAGAGAACAGCGGCTAAGAAATGGAATACAAGAATAACAATGGCTAGGATAAAGTCAACCATCTCAGCCATGGAAATGTTCTTACAGGCCAATTTGAGGATGGGAGAAACATCACAGAAAAAGTGATTTAACACATTGTTACCACAGAAGGTGACACATGAAATAAAATAGACCTTGATTACAGCAATAGAGAAGCCACATATCCAAGAGCTAGTAGCAGTCAGCTGGATACAGAAGTCTATAGTCATGATGACTGGGTAGTGAGGTGGCTGGCAGATTGCCACATAATGGTCATATGCCATGGCAGCCAGGAGCACACATTCTGTGTAAGCAAGTGAAGGAAAGAAGTAGAATTGAGTCATGCAGCTCAAAAATGAGATAGCATTGGGGTGAAGGAGAAAGCCAGCTAGCATCTTGGGAACAGTGACAGTGATGTACCATATCTCCAGGAAGGATGTACCATATCTCCAGGAAGGACATATCTCTTGGAAGCACCAAGAAAGTAGTACATGGGCTTGTGGAGGGAAACATTGGTCAAGACAGTGAGGATGATGACCAAATTCTCCACCAATACTAACAGGCAGGTTCCAAGGAATAGGATGAAAAGCAGGATCTGAAGCCAGAAGGTAGTAGGGAAGCCCACTAGAATGAACTCAGTGACATTTGTGATGTTTTCTTCCAACACGGTCAGGATGCCAAGAGGCTGGAGACCTATAATAATAATGCAACACGAAATAGTGAGGAATAAGGCGTTAACAGTTGAATAATGCTACTTAACCTAGCCTCTCATTAATCTAAAGCTTTATATTGGTCATCATCTAGGATGAATAATATGATAAACTCCTTATAAGTCCCCAAAAAGGTCATGATGGCTGGGCAGATTGCCAAGTAATGGTCATATGCCATGGCAGCCAGGAGTAAACACTCTGAGCAGACAAGTGAAAGGAAGGCTGCCCTTCAGAGGTACTAGAGTGCAGACGAATGCTATAATCAATTTTATCTTGGACTCAAGGTCGGGAATTATAAAATTTACTACAGAAGTTATGACAGGATTCAGGAGTGAAAGAGTATATCTGGGTCATAAATAATCCATCAGGCAGAATGAGAGAACTTTAAACAATAATCACTTTATAATCCTTTTTTACCTCGAACAGTTCATCTTGGTCATCCCTTATTCTCTGGAGGCCTCAGGATTTAGATAAGTATGCAGATCGGAAGGGGGGCAGAAGGTATGGATACTAGGTCAGGAATTTTAATTGCTTTGGTCTAAAAATAGAGAAAAAAATGAGCAAACCAGGTCAATTCATACATTATTCACTTGATAAGAATTATGATAATTTGGAAGAATCAGGGTTCATAGAAAGAAGGTACAATTTCAAAGTACCAGATCAAAAGATCATAAATTTAAAGTTTAAGAGATGCTAAATGTCATCTTTTAGAACTCTTTCATTTTATACATATGTAGGAATGTGGCATGGATTTGGTATCTCCCTATCTTTCCCTCTTTCAGATCAGTTAATATAGTTAGACAAAGTAAGGGAATAGTAATAAGATGTTTTATCAAGATCTCTTTCCAATTCAATCAAGGAAACTTGTCTATACTTCATTAAAATGATTCTTCTAGGCCCTGAGATGGATAGATTTATGTTTACAGTTCATTTAAAACTTCCATATCTGGGTTTTACATAATATGATTTTTCATCTGCAGAGCTGAGATTAGGGCTCGGTGGGTGCTAAATGAAATCATCCCCATTTAAATACAGATGAGGATACTGAGGTCTAAAAAGGTTAAGTAACTTCTCAAGGTTGCCTAGGCAGTGTGTCAGGGCTACAATATGAATACATATTCCTTGAGTCTTCAATCCTTTGAATCTTGAAGCCTGACATTTAATAGCAGTGTGACCTTGACCTCTTCTCTCTGGGGCTTTCACATGTAAATTATAGGGATTCTACCTGAGGGCTTCCAACTTTAAACTATGATCCTAATAATTGCTGATATGTAAACAGTGATTCACATTTTACAAAGCCCTTTATATATATATATATACTCTCCTTTGATCCTCTCCAGAACCCTGTTAGGTAAGTGATTTTACACAGAAGGTAAAGGACTTAGAAAAGTAAAATGGCTTTTCAAGCATCATATAGCTAGGAAGTGTCAGATAGGAGTCATTCTTTTAAACCAACATACTACCCCTGTTTGCCTCCCACAGTTCTCAAATCAATACAAGACAAGGTTAGTTGGGAACAAAACCCAAATTTCCAGAAGGAAAAATTCTCTAGACTGGACTCTAACATCACCACACCAATCAGAAATGGAAATAAAATGGAAGTTTTACAGGCATGCTCCAATTTCCTATTTCTCAACAAATATATCTCAACCCTTACAGAAAATAGGGGAAACTGAACAATGCCTTGAGTTGAGTGCATTATTTGTATTTCTGCCACTTTTAAATGTTCTCTATGTTTCAAGTGTAGGCTGATCTCCTTTGAAGAGGCTGAAGCAAACAAAGAATGTCTCTCTACCACAGCAAGGAGGTAACTCAGTAAATTGAGAGCCATACTTAGAGACAGGAGGTTCTGGGTTCAAAATTGGCCTCAGACATTTCCTTGTTGTGTGACCCTGGGAAAGTAATTTAATCTCCATTGCCTAGCACTTATTCTTCTGCCTTGGAACCAATACAGTATGGACTTTAAGTTGGAAGGTAAGTGTTTAAGAAAAAAAAAGAAATGTCTCTCCTCACTCCATATTGATAGGAAAAAAGAAGCATTCCTAAAAAATGGAAGCAAAGTTCAGTGAGGGAAAGAGGATTTGAGGTGGAGAAAGTAATATGAGCCTTGTCAGGGTAACAGAGAAGGGAAGAGCATTACACAGAAAAAAGAGAGAGAAAGTAAACTTGTATATAATGAAAGCTTAAATATAAGCTTAAAAATAGGCGTGAGGCTCTTTTTGAGGAGTGATGAGCTAAATGCTCTGAAGAGGTAGAGGCTACTTATCCGTCAATATTATATAATAGAGTTTTAGAAGCCATCAGGTGAGAATTCATCCACTAAGTGCCAGAAGATTAAAGAATAGTGGTTACTTATCCAGGGACACTCAGCTATTAAGTGTCTGAAGTTACATATTTGAACTCAGGTCTTCCTAATGCATTCAGGGCCCAACACTCTATCCACTAAGCCATGATGCTGCTTCAAATCTCATTAAGTTCATTCATGTTTAGAGACTCACTGTTCACATGTACAAATTAGTGGAGCAACATTTTATATTCATTCATATAAAAATGTTATAATTAATCAGTCAATTAAAAACATTGATTAAGCCCTTACTATGTACCAAGTATTTTGTTTAGTCTTCGGGGAGGGGCAAAGTGAGATAAATGGTTCTTTTCCATTGAAGCTGATTAGACTATTAGGAAAATAAGATAAAAACACAAATAACTATAATTCATGGTTGATCTTAAGCATATTTAAGAGGCAGAAAAAAAAGTAAGAGAGATGGTTGCAGTTTAGTGGAGAGAACATCCTGGATTTGGATGCAGAGAACTTGATTTTAGATTTCTGCTATACTACTCCTAGTCTGTATGAATTTGAGAGATCATTTCAGGTCTGTTCCTCACACTTCTGATCTATAACATAAGAGGCTTTTACGCAAGATTTCTAAGGGTCCTTTCAGCTCTAAAACCCATTGATCTAGGACTGAATGATTTATGAATGGGAAATGTTAGGACTTAGGGGTTGATTGTTACAGGGGAGGAGAGAAGGAATCAGAGAAAAAAAAATCCCTTCATTTAGAAAGTGGAATTTCAGTTGCACTTTCGAGGTTGGGTAGAAATTCAGCATGTGAAGAAGGGAAGAGAAGATTGTATTGCATTTGTGTGGAATATGGGACTAGATAAAAGAGGAAAATGAGAGGGAAATAAAGGAATTCTAATGGGATTATTGGCTTTATGTAATACCAATATTCTGTACTGTTTTTAATTTTTAACAGTTCTTCTAATTGATCTGGTTTCATGCAGTTACAGACTGATTGCTGAGCCATTAAATGGACCTACCTCTTTTTGGCATGGAGTTTTATTTATTTGGTACATATGATATTAAGTATCATAGGAACTGAAAGGTTTATTAGGCAAGGAATGAATTTATCAGGGTGACACGTGCCCAAATTCATCAATGCCAGACTTGACAGGGAACACATGAAATTCCAAAAGAAAGGAGTCACTGAGAAGCAATATTTACATTTTGTAATTAACATCATCACACCAAGATGGGAAAATAACGTTCAGAAACAATGGTGAGGCAGATTAGCCATTTTTTTGATGAAGACACAAGACTTTCTGATATATCCTTAGCATATCTTTCATGAGCTAACTGAAAGTATTTGAAGCAAGGGGAAAACTACTGGAGAAATGTTTTTGGGGAGACTATCCAATGGGATATAGTCTTCATGTAAAGAAAGTTGTTCTAGAAAGTTAATGGTAGCATGTTGGGTACCGTAGCATTTTTGGTGTCTTATTAAATGAAAGAATGCTACATGCAGTAAGGGTTAGCTCATCCAGCCCAAGTAATTAAATAACTCATTTACTTTTTATTATTTAATCCACAACAAAAGGGAAGACGATTTGGAAAAGTTTCATTATTTAATCTACAGAAGAATAGATGATAGTTCAATCAAACACTGACAACAAGGTGGTTTTTTCTCTTGCGAAACTTGAGTTCAGATTTTGCCCAATAGAAATTTGTTGACTATGTGATCTTGGGCAAGTCACTTTCCATCTAGAGGGCTGCTTCCTTACCTGTAAAATGAAGTTGTATATGATAATCCCTGAGGTCCCTTCCAAATCTAGATATATAATACTATTATCATGACCAAATGGAAATAAGATACTAGAAATGGGATTTCAGCACCTCTACCTGATTCAAAGTCCAGGATTCTCTTGAGGCTCCCATGTTGCCTTTCAAAAGCATTAAAGGAACACAAAACATGGAACCATATGAGAAATTCAGGTATAGGTAGATGTCAAACATAGAGGCCTTTAGCCTCTGAGTATTCCAGAAAAACAGTACATGTTCTGGACAAAAGGCTAAAGAAAGAGAAAAGGAAGAGACTATCTCTAATGTGTTGTCCCATTTATTTTCTAGGGACAGTTTGACAGCTCATTTCTAGGGACATTTGAACAGCTTTTCCAGGGAAAATACATGCCAGTCACAAGGATCCTTTAGTAGTCCTGTCGGTTGTTGGATGGTATGTGGGAGGTTTGATTGAGCTGAACTGGATTTTGTTGGAGTATAAGCCACTTCAATGTGGTTGACCATGGTAGCAAGAACAAAGTATAGAAAAACAAGGGATCCAGGCAGTAAAAAGATCTAAAATCTTTTGTCATCACAAACTGTGGTGACTAAGGTTCAGTTGATGTTCCTTCACTTTTCTTCTCATTTCTAAGGATGTCTTCTAGGGAAGGTATAGAAATGGGGAGCATATGGGTTCCTAACAAAGTGAGTTCTTCTTTATAAGGCACTTGGGGTATCAATCATTTCCTTCCTTTAAATTTGACAAAAACTTTTGGGTCCTTAGCTTCCTTTTCCTCTTGCTACTGCCTGAGGCCTCACCTTTGTCCCTACACAACATATGTACAAATTCAGGTGTTTATACAGAATGTCAGGACAGGCTATAGAGCTCTCTGTGAGCATATAATGGGGAAAGAAGACTAGTACCCAACCACACAGACTTCTTTGTGATTTGTTGAAAACATGAGTTGACCAAACAGAAACTTTTAAGAAGAAATCATTTTTTTCCACCAATGAGGAACATAGGGTGGAATTTTGGAGCTCAGATGGTCTGATGCTTATCCATCTTGAGTAATGTTTTTCTTCTCTTGTAAATATAGTAAATATGGACCAAAAGTTTTGAATCCTAAGCATCTTCCCTTACCTAGGAAGGATGCTAGGGGAGCATGGTGTCACTTTTCTCCTTCTCCTGTTTATGAGGAAGGAAAAGAAATAATTTTTCTCCTCTAATTTCCTCTGATTCAGGAGTTCTGGCCAGACAGAAGGAATCAAACAGAGGTTCTTGAAGCTAGGAGCCTGGGAACTGCTATGGTTCAGGAGAAAGATCAAAGAGATAGAGGTAGAAGAAATAAGTGAGGGACTCACAAGGGGCATTCAATACTTGGTCCTCATTGGAGGGAGGGAGGGAGGGAGGGAGGGAGAGACAGACAGACAGAGAGAGAGAGAGAGAGAGAGAGAGAGAGAGAGAGAGAGAGAGAGAGAGAGAGAGAGAGAGGACATATTCTTATTTTGGGGGGGAGCTGGCTTCACTATTTACCATATGTCCCTTCCCCAGATAAGCTTATTGTCTTCTCACCTGGCATGACATCACCATGAATCTACTTATCTAGAGTCCATGATTTTAAAGGATCCCATGGGACTCATTTCCTGGATTGGTGCCCCTGACTACTTGCCAATGATTGAGCATCTCTGAAATGGACTTAAGCACTCTATTTTAGATCTTTCACCTTGGGTTCTTCATCATCCTTACAAGTATTTAAGTGCCTATTGTGTGCTGGGCATTGAATTGAGTGCTAAGGATATAGATTCAATGAATGAAGAAATTCCAAAATTCTAATGGGGAGATAAGACTATCTCAAAGTATACAATGAATATATATGTATATATAATTGGGAAGACCAAGAGGAAATTAACAAAGAAAGTGCTGCTTGGATTATGTCTGCTTGAAGGAAGAAAGGGATCTGAATAGCCTATGATCCACATCTAAATACTCTCAGCCTGGGGTTCAAAAATTGGAGAGTTGGGGGAAGTATTCTGTGTAGCAATTACAGCAATAGTGACTTTGGAAACTAGTAGAAAGGACAACAAATTTTGCTACTTTCACTAACTTTACCTGAGACTTCAAAGGGTAGTTTCTCCGTTGAGGGGCAATATGAGGGATTGAAAAGAACATCTCCTCTCTAGCTCCATATTTGTAGTTTTGGGACCAAAGTTGATGAATTGAAGATATTAACAAATTAAATAGGCATTTTGGACTCTAACTCAGATAAGCATTTTTATTAGTCAGCAGTAAAGAGAATAGCCATCAGAGAGTAAGGCAGTGAAGATGTTCAGCAGAGATCAGTGATCCCCAATGGAGTATAATAAGCAAAGGAAAAAAAAGGAAGCTTATGGCCATAGTTCAGGGGAGAAAACAGGTTCCTTGATGATAACACCAGAGAGCAGTAGCAGTTCTGCAGCCCTATGGGTATGAGTCAACCCTGTGACTCTTTTACTCTGGCCTCCACATGTAATAATTTATCATTATCACTTTATTATTATTGTTGTTATCAATAGTTAGCATTTATTTAGTATCTACTACATAACAGACCATTTCACATTCCTACTCAAGGAGCTCCACTGGCTTCCTATTATCTCAAGCCACAAATGTAAACTCCTTTATTATTTAAAAAAATTTAGAACTCATTTTTCCTTGCCTCTTCAGTCTCACACCTTAATCCTCTCCAACAACTCTTTGATCCAGCCATATTGGACTACTTTCTGTTCCTCCTATATGGCATGGTCCAAGATAATTTAATTTCTCTGAATAATTTGGTACCTATTTTGGGGTCCTTGAACCAGCTGTCCACAACTGGGATGCTTTGCATTCTCATTTTTGCCTCTTAGTTTCCCCATATTCCTTTAAGACAAAGTTCAAATGTAATCTTTTTCCAGGAGACCAAATGTAGTCCTGCCAATTACTTGTGTCTTTAATTCTTAGATAAACTTCCATCTACTCTACATATATTTTGTGTGTTTCTTGCCAGTTGAATGTAAGCCCCCTGAAGCTAAGAATGACTTTTCTTTGCCTTTCTTTGTATCCCTAAGTCTTATAATATTTTGTGGTACATAGTCAGTGCTTAAATACTTATTGAATGACAGATCTCAATGTTAAGAAGACATATCTTTTATTGCAATTATCAACTTAAGATCATTAATAGTGTGCTGCAGCCTTTATCAAAAAGCCTGATTAAAGCAGTGTTACATAGTGGTAAAAGCCATGAATCTAGATTTAGATACATAATCCTTGGACCAAGGAATGCATGATGCTAAATTGAGAATAATCAAGTGCTAAAGTATGGGATATAAGAAAAGAAAGGGATTAGTATAGACTGAACTTATTAGATAAAAGAGTGAATTCTGGTAAGCCTTTAGAAACTATAGAATTTAGAGAGGTGGGGACAAACCAGGTAGGGTGAAAAGCAGTATTGAAAAATATGAAGTTGGGGGGCATCTATGTGGCTCAGTAGATTGAGAGAACAGGCTTAGAGAGAAGGGAGGTCTTGGATTCAAATGTCACCTCAGACACTTCCTAGCTGTGTGACCCCTAGGCAAGTCACTTAACCACCATTGCTTAGCCCTTACTGACCTTCTACCATAGAACCAATAGACACTATAAATTCCAAGATGGAAGGTAAGGGTGTTTTATTTTTTTTTGTAAGTATGAAGATAAGAGTGAGAATTCAGAGGAACAGAAAACTAATTGAACTATCAGCCTCCATTAAGTTGTACTCATTTGAATTTCTTATGCCTCCAATAAATTTTGGATTCTGCCCTTCTCTGAGTTTTCCTCAGATCCTAGGGGAAAAAAATTTTGAGAATTTCTGTCATATACAAAAGCCTTAAAAATGATGAATGATAATAGCAACAAGAATATTTTTTTAAGTTTTGTTAATTTTTTCATGCTTTTTACATGTCATTTTATAATATCACTCCCAACATCAATTCCAGTGAAACCATTTTTGAAATTATAAACAATTAAACTATATAGACAAACATAACTAATTTATTTATTAGTCTTTATAATTTTCCCTACTTTAGGAATTCTATTACCTCACAAATTGGATGGAGAAAGTATTTGTCATCATCTTTTCATGGCAATTAGTCCAAGTTCAGTTAACTGTTAATGCTATTTTAAAATGACTTTATACCTTATTTCTGGCTTCTTACTTTGATCTGCATTGATTGATTTAACTCTTTCCATGTTTCTTTGAATTTCTCATATTAATTCACTATTTTTTAATCAATGCTTAGCTTTTTGTCTTAGTATCAATTCTAAAATAGAAGAGTGGCAAAGGGTAGGCAACTGGGGGTAAGTGTTTAAGATCAGATTTGAATCTAGTCCTCCCAACTCCAAGCCTGGTGCTCTATCTACTCTGCTGCCAAGTTCCTATATTCATTATTTCTTAAAGTATAATAAAATTCCAAAATATCCACAAACTGCAATTCATTTAGTTATCCCTCATGATGGGCACTCACATTTTTTGCAATGAAAGTTCTTCAAAGACTTTTTCTTTTTGCCTTTGGCCTCCAGAGGGTATAAGCTCAACAATAGGTTCTCATGGGCTAAAGAGTACAAATATTTAGAAATCCTTTTGAATAATAATTTGTAAGGTCCATAGGACCAATAACAACCCCATGAACATTGTATTAGTGTGCGTGTCTCTGCAAACAAACTCTTTCTAATGCTAAATTTCCATTATAATCTCCATTAGTTCCATAGATGTAAGATGAGACTTCAGAGTTATTTGAATTTAAGTTCTCATAATGATTTGAGGGCATTTTCATATATATTATGCTTCACATTTCTTCTTTTGAAAACTTAGGCATCTATTGAGTAATGGCTATTGATCATATTTAAAATGTATTCTTTATATAGCATATATATGAAACTTTTTTCTCCACAGATATTGGATACAAACACTTTTCTCCACATAGCGTTTTCTTTTTGCAGGACTTCTGGCAGGACTTCCTTAAATTACATAATCATAATTGCCTTTTTATCATCTATTTTTATTTTTATATATTTTATTAATATCTTGATTCCTCATTTTTAAATGAATTTTACCCCTATATAGAATTGTGAAAAGTCCCTCCATCCTTGATCCTCTGATTTTTTTTAGTGATGTGAACTTTTATACTTGATAACAATGGAAAATGTATTAGATTGCATGGTATAAAATCTTGTCAGGTCCCATTTTTTGCCCAGTTGCTTTCCAGTTTTTCCCAGTTTGGGGCTCTTCTCTGATCCCCAAAAAGGAATTCTTTTGCCTTCAGGGTTTTTATCCTCAGGTTTGATAAATATGGGGCTTGATTGTGTGTGTATGTGTTCCTTGCTTTTATAATATGTCCCACTGCTTTACTTTTCTATTTTTAAAAAGCACCAAAAATTTTTCCTGATATTTGCCTTTCAATATTGTTTAAGAACTAGAAAAGCTAGCTCCCCTGCCATCTTTATTTCTTTTGCTTTTCACTTTTTTCTTTCGATTCGAGAATTTTTATTCTTTATGAATCAAATTTATTTTTAAATGAAATTCAAAATATTATCTTCATCAGTTCTCTGTTAAGTATTATAATATATAGCCTAATTTAGGTAAAATTACATTTTTACCATGCTGGTATTACCTAACAATGAATAATAACTATTTTTTTAATTTAAGAATTCTTTCTGATTCAAATACTTTTCTGTGCTTTGTTGAAAATATCAGCTCTGCTTCTAAGATATATGTTTAATCATATGAAGTGGGCTTTTGTATCTATTTTTTTTAAGTTTTTATCATAATTACAAAGGTATTTTGTTCAAGGTTTTGCCTGAATTTCTTTAAAATAATATTATGGTTTTGGTTGGCATTTTAAAATATGGTTGTTAATTTTTTCCTAGTGCTTAATCATTCTTACATGCCTTATGTAAATTCAACTGATTCACTATGAATATTTAAAAATATTTCTGGAAAATAATTTCTAAGAACTTATTTTAAACATTTTCTTTAGAAAAAATTTCAAAAGTCTCTTTCTCTGCTTTATCCTATGTTCAGGAATGAGACCCATATTTGTCTCATATAAAAAGGAGTTAAATTAGATGCTTCTCTTTTTTCAATTATTACAAATAATTTTGTTGCATACATATTAATTTTTCTCCATCTCTGTCTGACCCTCCCTCCTGGCTCTATATTTATTTAAAATCTTTTCCTCTAGGTTCTTAGCATTTATTTTTAGTAACCCTTTCTTTTCTTGGAAGTGGTTTCTGGGTCCCTGAATAGAGATGAAATGTGTTTTTTAAAAAGAGGAGTCTCTCAGGAATAGGGCCCAGCCACTGCTCAGGGTCTTTCTGATGGCATCCTTGACTTCTTGGTTCCTCAGGCAGTAGATAATAGGATTTAACATGGGTGTGAAGACTGCATATATGACTGAGATTAGTTTGTTGGAGTTGAAGGAGGCAATAGCCCTAGGTCGAACATACATGAAGATTACAGCTGTGTAAAAGATTATCACTACTGTGAGGTGGGAAGCACAGGTAGAAAAGGCTTTCCTCTGTCCAGCAGCTGAAGGGATGTTTAGGACAGTGTTGATAATGAAGCCATAGGAGAGAACAGTAACAGAAAATGGGAAAAGAAGGATGACAATGGCTAGGGCAAAGTCCACGACCTCAGCCATAGAAAAGTTCTTGCAGGCCAACTTAAGGATGGGAGAAACATCACAAAAAAAGTGATTTAACACATTGTTACCACAGAAGAAAACACGTGAGATGAAATAGACCTTGACTATACCAATAGAGAAACCACATACCCAGGAGCTGGCAGTCAACTGGATACAGAGTTCTATGGTCATGATGACTGGGTAGTGGAGTGGATGGCAGATGGCTACATAACGGTCATATGCCATGGCAGCCAGGAGCACACATTCTGTGCAGGCAAGTGAAAGGAAGAAGTAGAGTTGAGTCATACAGCCCAAAAATGAAATGGTGTTGGGGTGAAGGAGAAAGCCAGTCAGCATCTTGGGAACAGTGACAGTGATGTACCATATCTCTAGGAAGGACATGATGCCCAGAAAGTAGTACATGGGCTTGTGGAGGATGCCATTGATCCAGACAGTGAAGATGATGACCAGATTCTCCATTAATACAAATAGGTATGTTCCAAGGAATAGGAAGAAGAGCAGGATCTGCAGCCAGAAGGTAGTAGGAAATCCCACAAGGATGAACTCAGTTACATTTGTGATGTTTTCCTCCCACATAATCAGGGCACCAAAGATTTTAGGAGAACCTACAATGGCAAGTCAAAATACAATGGCAAGGACCAAACAATAGTCCCTCAGGAAACTTGTATTCTTGTTTTAGCCTCAACACTATCTGTTATCACGTAGTTCCTGGGTACCACCAGAACCTTGTAACAGCCTGAAAAGTTGTATTTGAGGTAAAACAGAGGGTAAAGTTATGTCCAGGTCTATATTTCAAGGTTGGGAATCTCTGAGCCCATTATAATAGAGTTATGAGGCAGAATTTTGAAGTGAAGCTGTTGATCAGGTTTGATAATCAATCACCAGGATCAAGTAGACAGGCAGGTCCTTTCTCAAGCCTATTTTTCTCCAGACTTTGTTCAGATGTCTCAGGATATCTCTCAAAAAGTCCGATTCTAAAATGAAAATTCCCTTTTATAGACAACATCAGCAGTAAAAATTCTGACCCACAACAATTCAAGTCATCCCCCAGTTGTTCCATTTTAATTACTTTTTCAATGAGTGAATACTAATGTCTCAGTATATCTCCCATTATATTCAAAGAAGTTGTCATTAAGCATATCCATATTCTCCATAAAAAGGGATAATCACAAATTCTAAAAACAATTCACTTCCTTGCAAATTCATACAGCAGATCAGGTTGTCCTGACAAATCTCTAATACAGACAAGAATATGCAAAAGGGTAATCCTTAAGCCAAATGGTAAGGACAGAGAACAACATCATTATATACTGGTTTAAGAATGTGGTCTGATAGATCGAGTTCCCTTCAATTCTACAGACTTTTTTAGGGCTTGGGATGGTAGATCTAGATATGGAATGCAATTCAGAGGCATCTAGTTCAATCACTTATTCAATAAATGAGGAAATTGAGGCCCACAGAAGTTAAATGAGTTTTATAAATTACAAAAAAGAGCAGCAGCAGCTATATTTGAACCCAGGTCTTCAAACTCCAGAGATAGTGTTTTTTCCACTGTGTTATGGTGCCTCATATACTTTATCTAATAACCATTTAGCTAAGTTTTCCAGCCTCCAGTTTTCTGAAGCTGAAAATAATCAGATAAAATCTTATCAATGAAATCATGCTTCTGTGGAACCTGCTAAGATCACAAGGACAAAGCTTTGCAAAATTCAATCTCATTACCTCCTTGACATAAGGAAGAATGAAGGAAGAGATTTTGAATCATTTAATAGAAGGGAAAAGATGAGGCATTGGCAAGAGAAGGTCCATAGAAAAAAAGAAAATAATCTCATCTGGTGTGTGTTTTTCCTGTTTCAGGAGATAAATTCTTCTTGGAATCCATTTCCAGAATTTTTTTCAATTAGTATCTCCCTTTTTCTGATGTTTCTTCCCACAGCTGCAAAAATTATCTTCCTATAAAGCAAGCTTTATATAGTAACTCCTACTCAAAAACTTTCAATAGCTTCCCTCCTTATGTCTCAAGAATAAGATACAAATTCTTAGGTATAGTTTTTTAGGTTGTTAGCAGTTTATCTCCAAACTTCCACTTCAGTCTTTCACCTTTCCATCATTATGTACTCTAAATTTCAACCAACTGGATTGCTATTCCTCATAATTGTTATTCCTTCTCCTGACTCTCCAAATTGTCACCTATCAGGCAGTGAAATTTGAAAATGTTATATGACACTAAATTGGAGAAATTAATGATATATAGAATGAAGAAGAGAATACTTAGAAAGGACATATGACACTTCAATGGATCTGTAATATAACTTGGAAATCCCTATGCTGGTATAGATTGCAAACTAGTTATGCCTTCTCATTCCATGTCTTTATTTTTCTGTAAATTCCTCCCAATTGTTTAAATACTTTAATAATAGCTGTCTGCATACTATTTGCATTATCCATATCCTTATGCAATCTCAGACTGTCACTTAAATGAGTCCTATCTCCTGCCCATGTTTTACAGAGGACCATAGATTTAGACCTAGAAGAGATGTAAACAGTGTCTCCTAAAATTTTTCTTGTGTATAAGTCATTGTTGTTACGATGCTACATTCAATTTACACATTTCTATTGTCCTGTAGATCATTTATCATTATAATTATTCAGGGGACTTATTTTATAATTTATAGTTCTGTGCCATTTTCCTATTATAAAATATATAACTAGATAGGATTTATAGGAAAGGGACAGTTTGGGATTATTGGAAGCACTGTATTTTTTCTCCACTTACCAACTGTCTCCCTTTCATCCTGTCCATTTTATAGTTATCCATGTGTAAGGTGATGAGGACTTGAGTCAGTCTAACATCAATGTCAGAGATAGATGGGGTATAATGACTTTAAGATATCTATAAAATATCTAATTCTAACAGTCAGATGTAAATGCAGGACAAATGCAGTGTTCACAAGAGAAGTTAGGGCTGAACAAATATATATCTGGGTTCTATTGGTACCAATGAGGATCAAAAAACAAAACAGTATAGATGAATAAAAGAAGGGGGCCCAGAGTAGAGCCTTGGAGGACACCCACAAGTTAGTGAATGGAGATCTAGATGGAAATTTGGCAAAGACTGAGATAGAAGTAGCAATCAAAAAGGTAGGAGGAAAACCAGGAGAAATCAGTTTTAAAAACCTAGAAAGAAGAGCGTATCAGAGAAAAAAATCCACAATGTTAAAAGTTGCAGAGAGGTTAAAAAGGATAAATATTAATAAAAGGTCATTATATTTAACAACTGAGAAGTCATTAATAACTTTGTAAAGAACAATTTCAGTTGAATGATGAAGTTGAAAGTTAGACTGCAGAGAGTTAAGATAGTGAGAAGAAAATAATAGGAAATTTAGAAAGGAGTTAGAAAGATTGCAGAGGAAAGGGGGGTCAGGTTATGAAGGCCTTTAAGAGCAAAATAGGGGGTTTAATAGTTGATCTTGGAGGTAAAATAGCTGCTGGAGTTTACTGAGTAGAGAGGAGGGGAATATGAAAGTACTTCATTGGTGAAGTCACCAATTGTGGATGGCACAAAGGGGAGGAGTGGCAAAGGATAATATCTATCCAAGATGCCCAGATCTAGTAGGTTTTTTGAAGATGAGGGAGACATGAAAAATGCTTGTAGACAGTAGAAAAGAGGACAGTAGACAGAGAGATTGGTCGAATATTGATGAGAGAGTGAGGTTGATAAAGATGGTAGTCTGCTAGAGAAGATGTAATGTAATGTAATGTAATGTAATGTAATGTAATGTAATGTAATGTAATAGGTCCATTTGTGGATATAGAAGACAAAATAAGGGCCACCTCTTCATGTGAGATGAGTGAAGGAAGAAATGGCATAAGTCATATGAATAATATAAGAATAGGAGTGAAAAAGGAGCTTTATTGAGTGCTGAAATATTTTAAAGTTCAAAGGGGCAGTTCCGTGGTTATCAATGAGAAAATGAAATATTCCTTGTTGCCTTTAACAGCATGGTGAATATAATTCCTAAAATACTTTAATTGACACATCTACTCGAATCTGTGAGCAATTATTCCATTAATTGCAACTTCATTATGTCCTTTTGTTTCATTTGTCATGACTATGGTTTAACTCCTCCACTATTGTTTAATATTAATTGGAGAAATCTGACACTTATTTGCTAACATCTTAAAAAATGTCTACAGACAGTATAAAAACTAGGCAAATCCTATTACCTCATCCCATTACCCTTAACAACTATCATCACAGCAGAAACTGAACGGAACTGAATAAAACTGAACAATTTTGTAATTTTATCCATTTCTTTGGTCTCCATGGCTACATAACTAATTACTTAGAGGCCAACAAGCTTCACTGCATTTGACTATCCATCTACTTGCATAACAAATGCAAATCATTGCCAAAATCATACTTACAGGCTTTTAAAATTTGTAGGATTTCCAGTTTCTTTCATTCTCTTAGCCTTTGAGAAAAAAAAAGAGTCACTGATCTACCTAATGGGCCATTGCATTAGGACTATAAAGACAAGTTGAGACTTGAGTATTTGACATTGCTCCCTGGGGAAAAAATAATGAGGACTATTATGAAAGATTATAAGCATTTAGAAAAGGTTCTCATAGTGATTTCAAGGAGCTAGAATGGATTCACTAAGAAGAAGTCTAAACAACAACCAAACCAACCTTATTTATTCCTGGATAGCATTGCCAGATTGGTATATCAAGGAACTGATTTTTGTGTGTGTGTTTTTATAAAAGCTTTAGATCTAATATTCTATAACATAAATGGTCAAATATAAACTAAATTATATAATTAGTAATGTATTCACAGTTGACTGAATAATACCCAAACCTTGACCATTCCCTATAATTAACCTATCAAAAAAGGAATTATTTAATAAGTCCTTTTGATTCCATTTCCACTTTTCTATTCTAGCTGTTGTTACCTTCATTACCACCCACCTGAGCTATGATCATAGCTTCCTATCATGTTTTCCTTTCTCTTTATTTTCTAATTCATATTTCATATTCATATTCTGTCAGATTCTTTATGTATAGGACTGGTCACATAACTTTTCTAATCAACACATTTGAATGGATCCACATTGTCTACTGAAAAAGTTCAGATTTTTTTGACTGACATTTAGTACAAAATAACCTGGAAGGCTAATACAAAAGACCTAGTGCACAGGGGTGGAAGTGGAAGGCAAAGCACCATTCCAAGGAAGACCCCAACACTGCAACAGACCTTAGGAGTGACTGTAATAGCAGCAATGACTTCCAGAGCTCTCAGCCACAATTAGGGGGGACAGACACTGTGAAGAAAGAGATTACAAGGGTCCCTTTGCTGGCTCTCACTGCTGCAAGACTCTTGTTGTACTGCTTATGTGCAGAAAATGGACACTGTCATGGGGATGGGGGAGTAGCATCAGCATACACCAGCACTTGCAGCCACAGGAGAGCAGCAGACCCTGGTTATAGTTCCAAGGTGGAAAAGAGTGCTTGGGATTACTTATAGAACAGAGCATAGTCCAAGAGAATCTTAAACATACCTTTCCTTACATCACATCACCTTGAAAGAATTGAAAACTTATAGATCCCCAGAGGTACCTCTGAAGACAGCTATATAATGAACATAAAGTTTAAAACAGTGTTCCCTTCACCACAGGTACAGAGCCCAACATTAACAACTTTTTTAAAATAAAAATAAAAAGCTGGAAAATGAATAAACAATAAAAATGAGAAAGAAATTCAATGTGTAAAGTTATGTTGGTGAGAAGACAACAAAGTACATATTGTACCTTTTTAATGGAGGAGCTCAAAAAGATTTTTGAAAATCAAATAAGAGAGAGAAGAAAAGTTGGAAAAAGAAATGAGAGTGATACAGGAAAATCATGAAAAAAAGTCAATAGCTTGGTAAAGGAGGCACAAAAAATCTTGAAAAAAATTAATAAAAATCAGAATAGGTCAATTGATAAAAGAGGCACAAAACTTCAATAAAGAGAACTCCAAAAAGAAAAAAAAACACCAGAATTGGCCAAATGGAAAAAGATATACAAAAATGTGTTGAAGTAAAGAACTTTTTCTTAAAAGGCATATTTGGCAATATGAAAAAAGAGATACAAAAATTCACTGAGGAAACCAACACTTTAAAAAGTAAAATTATCCAAATGGAAAAGGAAGTACAAAGGCTCACTTGAGAAAATAATGCTTTAAAAAATAGAATTGGGCAAGTGGAAGCATCAAAAGACAAAAAAAGAAGAAAATATGAAATATCTCTTTGGAAAATAAATCCAAGAGAAATCATCTAGTAATTCCTGGACTACATGGAAGGTACTATAAAAAAAAAGAAATTTAGACATTATCTTTCAAGAAATTATCAAGGAAAACTGAAGCTTTAGAACCAGAGAATAAAATAGAAATAGAAAGAATTCACTGATTACCTTCTAAAAGAGATTCCCAAAGAAATTCCCAGGAATATTCCCAATTCCAAAATTCCCAGGTAAAGGATAAAATATTGCAAGTAGTCAAAAAGAAACAAATTAAATGCTGGGGAGCCACAGTCAGAATAACACAAAATTTAGCTTCTACATTAAAGAATCTGAGAGCCTGAAATATGATATTCCTGAGGGCAAAAGAGCTAGAACGTCAACCAAGAATTACTTAGCAAAGAACACTGAGCATAATCCTTTGGGGAAGGGATGGGTATTCCTTGTAATAAGGGACTTTCAAGTATTCTTGATATAAAGACAAGAGCTGAATGGAAATTTGACTCTCAAATATAAGGGTTAAATTGTTTACATACCAACATGGGAAGATGATTCTTGTAACTCCTAAAAATTTTATCGTTATATCATCTTTAGGGTGACTAGAAGAAGTACATATATATATATATATATATATATATATATATATATATATATATATATATATATATATAAGCACAGGGCAAAAGGTGTGAGTTGAATGTTAGGAAAGATATAAAAAATAAAATAAAGGCATGAGAAAGAAAAATTCATTGGGAGGAGATGCAAGAGGAAAAAAATGGGGTAAATTATAAAAGAGGCATGAAAGAGCTTTTACAGTGGAGGAGAAAATTGGAAAGTGGGGTGGGGAGCACATGAACCTTTCTCTTTTCAGAATTGTCTCAATAAGGGAAGAACATATGCAATCAACTGGGTACAGAAGTCTATCTTACCATACAGGAAAGTATGAGGGAACAAGGATAAGAAAAGTGGTGTGTGGCTGAGAGAAGGAGGGGAAAATAGGGAGAGCTTGTAGTCAGAAACTAAATAGGGGGAAACAGAATGGAGTTAATGCAGTAATCATAATGGTGCAAAAATTTTTTACAAGTCTCTCTAATAAAACCTCATTTCTTAAATACATGGAGAAATGAATTAAATATATAATAATACAAAGCATTCCCTATGAATAAATATTGTCAAAGGATATGAATAGCTTATTCTCAGACAAAGTAATTAAAACTCTCTATAGTCGTGAAAGATGCTCTAAATCACTATTAATCAAAAAAATGAAAATTAAGACTTCTAAGATACCATCCCATACATCTCAGTTTGAACAGAAAAAGAAAATGACAAAACTTAGAGGGAATGTGGGAAAATTGAGAAACTAATGTACTGTTCAGGGAGTTGTAAACTGATTCATCCATTCTAGAGAGCAGTTTGGACCTATTCCCCAAAGGCCATAAAATAGTACATGCACTTTGACCCAGCAAAACCATCACTAGGTTTATATCTCAAAGAGATAAAGAAGGGGGAAAGAAACTATGTTTACAAAAATATTTAAAGCAGCTCTCATTATGGGGACAAAGAATTGGAAAATGAGGAGATACCCATCAATTGGGGAATGACTAAACAAGTTATAGTATATAATTGTATAATGAAATACTTTTGTTCTATAAGAAATGATGAGCAGGAGGATTTCAGAAAAACCTGGAACAACTTACATGAACTGGAACAGAGAGAAATGAGAAGAACCAGGAGAACATTGTACACAGTGGCAGGAATACTATGCAATTAAAAATGAAATGATTTAGCTATTCTCAGCAATAAAATGATCTAAAACAATCCTAAAGGATTCATGATAAAAAAAATGCCATCTGCTTCCAGAAAAGGAACTGATGGAATATGAATCCAGACCAAAACAAATCTTTTTTACTTTCTTAATATTTTTGTCCAAGTTTCCTTCTACAAAAGGACTAACATGGGGAAATGTTTTACATGATTGAACATTTTAAAATCTATATGAAACTGCTTACTATCTCAGGGGGTTAGGAAGAGGGAGGGAGAAAATTTGAGACTCAAAATTCTTGTTAAAATGTTTGAAACTTTTTATATACAATTAGGGGAAATTAAAAAAAAATCAAAGCTGGATAGGTGGGATGGGGCTTGGCCTTAGATCCAAGACTTACTAGCTTTGTGATCATAGTGGACCTCCGTGTCCTCATCGGTAAAGTGAGCATATGAATGTTTGTTTTATCTATCTCACCGTTATTTTGAGAAAAAATTAAAGTGCTTTGTAAACTTTCAAATAAAAGTTTACAATCTGAGATAGAAGATATACATACAACTATCTATATAAAATCAGTTATAACAATAATCTATGTTACATGTTAAGTTTATTTAAGAAGTAAAGTCAAAGAAATGGCCAGGATATACTAGAAGGAGCAGCAGATTCCCTGTCAGTTCCCTTTGGACTTTGGAAAGATCTCTACTAGACTATTAACTCTAAAGTCAAGTCACTTAACCTCTTTGACACTGAGTATTTTGAGTGGTTAGTAATAAATAATCTCTAAATTTCTTTACATTTCTAAAGCCTTATATGTTTGATTCTTTGATTATCAAAGAGTTCTCTGTGTAAAGGGGGAAAGTCAAAGAGGAAGAAAGCTCTTCTTTTGACTTTATACCTTTTCTCTGGCTGTCTCTTTCTCTTCATCTCTGCCTCCTAGCTTCCCTGGCTTCCTCAATATTTAGCTAAAGACACACCTCCTGTGAGGAGCCTTTCCCAGTCTTCTTTGACTTGTACTCTGAAGATTTCCAATTTATCTTGTATGCAAGGCGTCCTAAAAGTCTTAATGAGGTTTTAAACTATTAATGTCAAAACTTCCACCAAGAATTTGGGGACAAAATGTATGTCATGTTTATAAACAATTGTTTGCATGTTGGTTCCCCAATTAGACTGTGAACTCCTTAAAAACAGGGACAATGTTGTTGTTGTTGTTGTTTTTGTCTTTGTATCTCTATCACTTAGCACAGTGCCTGGCAAATATTAGACACTTAATAAATATTTGTTGATACTTTGTTTTACTTTTTTTTTTGATTTGGAGACGACCTCAGATGCCACCTAGTCCAAGCCATATCAGACCAAAAATTCCATCCATAACTTCTCTAACCAGCTTATCCAGTTTCTGTTTGAGGTCCTCTAGGGATGATGTGGAACTCACTAACAAACAATATAACCAATTCCCCTTTTGGACAGACGTTGAGCCAAAATCTGCTGCTCTGAAAGAGTTGCCCTTTGGTTTCCTTTTAGAACAAGCAAACCAAGTCTAATACCTCTTTTATTTGATTGACCATTAATTATTTGAAGGCACCAAACAAGTTTCTGCCCACTTTCCCCTTCTTAGTATTTTTTCCTCCAATTTAAATATACTCAGTTCCTTCAGCCTTAGTTGCCTTCGAGGTTTGGCACCAGTGCATTCTCTGCTAAGAGGCTTTTCTTCACTTCTCAAGATGTTAATATTCCTCTGTTCCATCTATGAAATAAGTTGGTATTGATTTTGTATATTCTTTTATATTTACTTATATATGTACATATTTTCCTTCCTCTTCCTCAATAGAACCTAAATTACATGAGGCCAGACATAGTTTAGTTCTTGTCTTTTTATCTCCAATGTTTACATCATAGACCCTTAATAAACACTTATAGAATTGAACTGAAAAAGTCTTCCAGTCTCCTATCCTTCTCATCTGGCCTTCTCTGTATGAAATCTGACCTATTAATGTCATTTTAAAAATGTGATGCTCAGAACTGTAAGCAATGCTCCAGGTGTAGTGTGGCTAGGACTGAGTAGTGTGGGTCTATCACCCATCTTATTCCAGATGCCACATCTCTCTTAATGTAAGAGAAGAGAAAATAGATATAGCCAGACCTCATTGGGTACCAATAAACTCAGAGCAAGTCATGGTCTCAGTTTTATCATCTATAAAATGGAGATAATAGTCACACCTACCTCTATTGTTTATTGTGAACATCAAATGTGATAGCATATTAAACATTTTGCAGATCTTAAAGTACTATGTAAGTGCTATTATTACATTTTAAAACAAATGGTATTATTTTTAATTATTTAGGTAGGTGGGATTTGAAACCAGTTCCACCTGACTCTAAGGCAGTACTTTATCTTTTAAGTCATGCTGCCTCTTACTATATTAATGGAGATTTGAAATAATTGGAAAATTTGAGGGTAAGAATTTTGTACCTACCATATATTTATTCAAATTCTCCCTTCCCTGGTTCAAATGAAAATCCAATTTCTCTATGAACTAAAATATTAAATATAAAAATGAGGCAAAAGAATAAAATCATAGTTCAACAAGAAAATCCTTTTTCTCCCCATAAGACTAAATCTGTCAAATATAATATTTTGTCAGAAAAGCATGAAAATCCACTTATACCTGTATCTAAGCTATTTATAAATCTTTAAAAACAAAAAGCCAATGGCATATTGGGTGTAGAAAAAGAATTAATTCAATAAATCTGGGAAAATGAACTGGGGTCAGACTGTCAGGGATGCTGAAGGGCAGAAAGGATAGACAAAGCTTTATCCTAGGGGTAAGAAGGAGATATTGAATTATACAGGGGAATGCAAGAACAATACTGCGACAAGGAAGAAGGAGTAATGGAAAATCCTTGGATTTGAAGATAGAATATAGATTCAGATCCTAGCCTTGGTATTTACATAATGCATTGACACACACATGCACATACATATACAAATACCCAGAACCAAGCAAAGATTTCTGGCTCATTCCATGGGAGCTTATAATCAAGCTAATAATGAAGCATTTATGACTCTTCATTGATTCCAGCCATTTGCCCAGTTCTAAATCTATGTAACTGCAGAACCATCTGGTACACCACTCCATCTTTCCCAAAACAACAGTATACCAGACTTTGCTGATTTTATTTTTGGCTAAAATGTAAGCAGAAAATCTCTGAATCATTCCCTGATCTACCTGTTTAATAGCTCTGTCAAAAAAAGTAAAATATTTAGTCTGAGATGACCTGTTCTCAATGAATGTGATACCTCTGAAACCAAGGACATAGAGGAAGCAGACAAAATAGGGGACAACCTTAGGAGGGTGACCAACAGTGTCAAATGACAATTATCTTTGTTGGTATACAGGAGCAGCCAGAGAAAAGAAGTGTGTCATTCTGAACTATAGCTTTAAAAATAGGGATTATAGGGGGGCAGCTGGGTAGCTCAGTGGATTGAGAGCCAGCCCTAGAGACGGGAGGTTCTAGGTTCAAATCTGACCTCAGACACTTCCCAGCTGTGTGACCCTGGGCAAGTCATTTGACCTCCATTGCCTAGCCCTTACCACTCTTCTGCCTTGGAGCCAATACACAGTAATGACTCCAAGACGGAAGGTAAGGGTTTAATTAAAAAAAAATTAGGGATTATAGGCTTTTAGACAAAGATGCAGTCTACACAGCAAATTTGGTTTGAAAAACAGTTTTAAAAATTTAATAAACAGAAGAAAGGCCAGGCAAAACATCCCTAACCCTGCTTTTATTTATTTACCAAGCAAGTTGCCATAAAGAGTATGTGATCATAAGATTTAAGAACAAAAGAAATATTGTAAGTCATCTGATCATACCCCTTCTTTCATAGATGAGGAAACTAGACTTATTGACAAATGTTACACAGATACTAAGTGGCAAAGGCAGAATTTGAATTCATATCCTTTATGTTCAGTTCCAGTGTAGTTTCCACTGTACCACCTGGACTCTAAAAGTAGAGTATGGGAAGAACAACAGGGAAGCCTAGAAATTTATAGGAAACAGAATAGAAGAAATCAGCAAGCAGTAAAATCCATGGAATTACATATACATCTAAATAATATATAAGTATGAATATGTATATATATATATGTGTGTGTACATATATATACCTATATAGAAACATATACATATATGGTACCCAAAAGATCTTAGTGCAATTTAAAGTTTAAATTTGCACTGACTTGCAGAAGACCCTATAAGCAGACATATTGTATGTATATACATATTCATATATGCATATATTCCTATATAAAATGCATATAGATACACATGTATGTATAATAATCTATTTATCTTTGTATAGGATGTCCTAAAAGTTTTGGATTTTTCGTGTGGTTTTAAACTAGTAAAGCTTATACATGTTTATATACATATACATATGTATGTCTGCATTTATCTTTTTGGATCTATCACAGATAACATACATAATACATATGTAAATTGGGTTGGACTGGATATTTAACATAAGGAGACAAATCTGGTCCCATAGTTATCACTGTGATTTGATGATATAGAACTAAAGATTAAAATGTGACTCTAGAAACGTATGCATTATTCAAAAGGAATAAGATATAAGATGATCAACTGTGAATGATTAAGCTATACTTAGCAATACCATGATCCAAGAAAATTCCACAGGAATAATGATGAAAATGGCACCTACCTCCAGAGTTGAAAATGTTAAGAGTCCGAATGCAATTTAAAACATACTTTTAAAATATTCTAAATTCCTCAAAATGAGAGGAATGCAAATCAAAATAACTTTGGGGTACAACTCACACCTTGCAGATTGGCCAATATGGCAGCAAAGAAAAGTAATAAGTGTTGAAGGGGATGTGGCAAAATTGGGACACTAATACACATAAACCATTCTGGAGGGCAATTTGGAATTATGCCCAAAGGACATTAAAAGACTGTCTGTCTTTTGAGTCAGTCATACCACTGCTGGTTTTGTACCCCAAAGAGATAATCGGGAAAAATACATGTACAAAAATATTCATAGCTGTACTCTTCATGGTAGCAAAATATTGGAAAATGAGGGGATGCCCTTCAATTGGAGAATGGCTGAACAAATTGTGGTATATGTTGGAGATGGAATACTATTGTGCTAAAAGGAATAATAAAGTGGAGAAATTCCATGTGAACTGGAACGACCTCCAGGAATTGATACAGAATAAAAGGAGCAGAACCAGGAGAACATTGTACACAGAGACTGATACACTGTGGCATAATTGAATGTAATGGACTTCTCTACTAGAAGCAATGCAATGATCCAGGACAATTCTAAGGGACTTATGAGAAAGAATGCTATCCATATCCAGAGAAAGAACCATGGGAGAAGAAACGCAAAAGTAAAACTTATGATCGATTTTGTGGTTCAATGAGGATATGATTTGGGATATTGACCTTAAATGATCACTCTATTTCAAATATTAATAATTATGGAAATAGGTTTTGAACAATTATACTTGTGTAATCCAGTGGAATTGCTCATAAACTCACTGCAGGGGAAGGGAAGAGGGGAGGGAAAGAACATGAATCATGTAAACATGGAAAAATATTTTTAATTAATTATTCTTTTGAAAAGAACAATTGCCCCCAAATCAACATACTTTTAAAAAAGCTCCTTATTATTCTTGTATTTTTGGTCTGTGTTTACTTTTGCAACATGGCTAATATAAAAGTGTTTTGCATGACCAATTCTGTATAATCTATATGAACTTATTTGCCTTTTCTCAGAGGAGATGCAGAGAAGGAAGGAGAGAATTTGGAACTTGGAAAAAAAATTTAAAGTGAATGTTAAAAATTCTTTCTATACATAATTAAGAAAAATTAAAGTTTAAAAATAAAAAGGAATAGCATAATAAAAGGGATATTGATAAGTAGAAAGTATATGAAAAAGGCATATTTATATGAGAAAAATCTAAAACCAGAAGTGGAAACCAAGAGAGGCATGTGGGTATAGGGGGAAAGAGAACTAGATATGAAGTCAAATGATCTGGGTTTGAATCCTGGTTCAACCACTTTCTATCTGAATATGTATTTGGGAAAATCACTAAACCTTTCTGAGTTTGTTTATTCAATAAAGTGAAATGATTGGTGTAGATAATTTCTAAATTGTCTTTTAGCTCTAAATATATGATACCTTGATCCTATTTGGGTAATAACTAATGTTGGGAGAAATGGAAGTAGATTTTAATCAGTGTGTTATAAATTACCTAGAAAGAAAGAAAATCTCATATGTCTGAAATGATGATGTAATATAATAGTGAGGGGGATTATCAATATTAGGTCTTCTCTCTTTCTGTCAAAACTATAACCACTAATTTTTTTCTGGACTAAAATGATCATTTCATCTTTTAAAAATGGAACAGTCAAAAAAGATAACCTCTATCATGAGCCTTATTCTAGCTAAAGAGGAGGAACTATTTGTTAAAGTGAAAATAATGGAAATTCTTGGGGGAAGGTGACTGCTCACTCTTAGAATTTGTGAGAGAAAAGGAGAGGAAAGACTGGAAGAGTCTGACAATTATTTGATGTTCCCAATTGTGTGTGCCACTCTTCCTACTAAGAATGTTTATAGTTGTGGGAGAATATGGCTTAAGTTTAGGGGGAAAATATTTTGTTATCACTATTCATACTATACTATTTCAGTAAATGTCTTTGATTTTTCTATGGCTGAAATAGGTGGCACAGTAGATAGAGTACTGGAGTTGGAGTTAGGAAAAACTGAGCTCAAATCCTCCCACATACACTAGCATGAGCCTGGACAAGTAACTTACTCTTTTAGCCTCAGTTTCTCCATTTGGAAAAAGATAATTACAATACCTACATCCTAAATTGTTGTGGGGACAAAAGGAGAAAATATATGTGCAGAACTTTTCAAGTTTTGAAGTAATATAAAAATGTTAGCCATTATTAGTATTGAGCTAATTGTATCCTCTGTCTAACAATTGAACCTAAAAACATTTTGGGGGTTTGTGAGCTTTAGTTTTAAGAATTTGAATCCACAGAATACATTGAATCTCAAAGATGTTGTGCTGATACTGGTTCATATATGTTGGACTAGATGATCTCTGATATCCCTTTCAGCTCAGGGATTATGCTTAGAATACTGAGCACCACAAAGGCCAGAAGCCTGTTCTGAACCCAGTTCTTACCTCCCTCCCCAGTCTGTTCCATTTTACAGTCCATGTTTTGCCTTTGTGAATATCAAAAGGGAGAAAAAATATTCAGTTTGAATGATGGAATTGGAATTATGGGCCACCATTCTAAGTGCCTTTTTCATTTTAAAAAGGATAGTAAGTATAGGATGAAGAAAGTAGAGGATGGTCAGTGATCTTGGAGAGTGGTTATTTTTCAAATATCCTATTTTTCTAATATTTAATTAAAATCATAAGCACACTTAACTCCCAGCTAATTTTTCTGGGGTTTTTACCTACAGGAGCAATGGGAATAGATCACAATATATGGACTAGGTCCACACACATAGCTTTTGATTACTTGCATAAATAAGTCTCTTTTCTAATGTAAAGAGATATGCAGTAAGTCATGGCTTGTACATGTTTCACCGTTTGCTCCCCAACATGGGAAAAGGTTATTATTGTCTTTGTGGGTGGATGGACAAAGAGAAAGGAAAAAGAGAGAGGAGTGAGTGGGTTGGCACCTGACAGTCTATTTAGCCTGTGAGCTTGAAGATTAAAAATATCTTCCAGATGATGATAAAAGATAGTGACTATGACCATTTATCCCTATATGAATGTCTTTTTAGAATAAAGAATGAATTCTCTATAAGACAAAATCAATAGGAGATTACCTTTGAGAGTTATGCTGAGGTCAGCTGGCACAAGACTGTCTTTTCTGAGTTCCATGGAGGCAAATTCATCTTCTGTCAATCCTAATTAGAAGACTAAGAGACTAAGTCTTTCTGCCTGTATCCTCTACCTTTATCTCTCTTTGTATGCCCTGTTTTTCCCAGGGTATGTGCAAGTATGTATATGTGTGTGCTTATCTCTATTCTTCTCTACATATATAACTCTCTGTTCCAGTCTGTAACTGGCTCTCTCCTTTCCTCTTTTACTTTAAACTTTTCTCTCACTCACTTGCTTCTCTAACTTATTTTTTTTCTCAATCTTTTCTCACTAATTGCTTAGTTAACTCACTCATTTGTTCCTCTTGGTTCTCTCAACTTCTCTTCCCTGTTTCTCTTGTTTCTGTCTCTTTCACTAATGTCTCTGACTTTGAGCCATGATCCTATCTTTAAACTCTATACATAAGAATCTATAGCTAGTTGGCTGCATGGAAGACAGCAGTGATGTGGTTGTTCTGTTTAGAGATAACTTTTCTCTCTAATATAATAGCACCACTCTTTACCTCGGAGACTGGATCCCTAAACACCATTGAATTATCACCATGCGTCAAAGTCATGGAACTTGATCAGGTCTCCCTAGAATTAATTCACCATGATTAGATCAAGACAACATAATATAGCCATATAGGACCAGAAGCCCAGACACCTGAATTCTAGTCTCTACTGTAGAACTTATAAGACCTATGATCTTAGTCATTTAATTTTTATGAGTCTCAATTTTTGCATCTGTGCAATGGGGACAATAGTACTTGTCTAGACACCTTACAAAGTTATCATGAGACTCAAACTTTCAGTCTTTTGACACTGAATCAAAATTTTTGTTTAATTGTATTTCTACAAATCTCTTTTCTCTCATTCCATTATATGTGGTATTCTTTAATTATCTACTGAGGAAAAGCTCACTGCCCAAGGATAAATATTTTTCTTTTGTAAAATAAAGGGTGTAAAGTGTGGTTGTCTTTTATGTACCAATTTAGAGTGGCTAAGTAATTAACCAAGTCAACTGGCTGACCAAGCTAAACAATAGATTAGTGAGATCCAAGGCTCCTATGAGAAAGAAAGAAGTTGAATAGAAGAAAAACAAATTATTTCACTGAGCTTTGTAGAGTTAGTGTTTTAATCAGGAGTATAATAGTGTCTTAGACAGGGAAGAGGGCCTATTGAAGTAGGCAGAGCAACTGAGTGATTCAGATAGCTCATGAACAAAATATAAACTTGGTGAAGTTGAAACATCAATAGACCAATAAATAATTATCAAGAACTTAATAAATGCACAGAATTGTGTGAGGGGATGGAAAAGTCAATAGAAAAGTAAAACAGCCCTTGAACTCAAGAACCTTTTTTATAAGTAGATTATCATTAATAAATTATATTGATATCCTTCATTTTTATTCAGCCTCTTATATCAGTTCCTCCCATCCTATAGAACCAGCTCATATATATATATACATATATGTATATATATATATTAAGAGAATGAAGAAATTTTTTTTTAAATTGGAAAAACCAAAGAACACATTGAAATAGAATATTTCTTTTCTGTGGCATCTCACATTCCCTGAAAATGAAGTAGAAGTAGATGTCTTCTCATCATTTATCTTTGAGTCCAAGCTTATTCTTTTTAATTTCACAATATTAAATTCTGATTGTTTTGTGTTGTTATTTATATTTATATTATAATACTCATTTGCATTGTTAGAAGTAGCTAGTGGCACTGCTGATGAAGTAAGGATCTTGAAGACTTGGGCTCAAATCTTGCTTGAAAAACTTGAACACTCTATCTTATCTTAAATACCTTATCGGTGCAGAATTCCCATATACATTACATGCACTATCCATAAGACTTGACTTGTGCAAATTAATTAATCAGGAATCAGGTCATATAGTCAATATGTTAACTGATACCAGGAGAGTAGAATAAAAGTCATATGTTCTGTGTCTAGGTTATCCTGAAATGGACATTGAATTAAATTCCATTAATTTATATTTGTCAGTCATCCTCTCTATTCTTAAGCTTTGCCTAGTCATTTGGGGGATAAAAGATAAGTCCCAAGATATAATCCTTAATGTTGAAGAGCTTTTATTTTTATGTAGTATGTATGAAGAGGAAGAAAGAAAAGAGGATCTAACATATATGAAACTACAAGTTGTTTTCCACCTCCTTCTTAACTAGTTACGTGACCCGAGAAAGGTCATAACTTCTCCAGTTCTTACTTTTTACACCTATAAAAGGGGTGTTTATATTAGATAATTGATAATATTTCTTATAGCTCTAAAATCTGTGGTTCTATCTGAAGTCTAGAGACAAATGATTTGGTATAAATCTTAGGCAATAACTTTCTATATTTCATTTCAGAAAAGGGAATCATTCATTAATTCAATAAATACCTTTTAAGTCCTATTGTATTTCAGGCACTTTGTGATGGTTTCTTGTGGTGAAACAATGATGAATACATTTCAAAGGGAAATAGATCACAGTTTAGCAGGAGAGATTAGGCATGTGCACAAATAACTATGATACAAGACAGGATGTGATAAATCTTATTATTATATTAGACTCAGCTTTTGCCAAGACAAAGGGAAAAGAATAAAATGGGAGAGAAAGAGGAAAATTAGGGATATATTAATGAGGGCTGTAGTAATAATAATTATAATAACAATGCTATTTGGATGTGGAGATCATCCTTTGGAAACAGATTGGGGCATATGCCATCTCTATTGTCCTGCATACTACTAGAGTTTTACTGAGAAAGCATTGGATCTACCTAGAGAGGATTAGTTCACATATCAATATTTCCATTCAAATATGAAAAGTAGTTATTTTGTTTAGTTGTTCTCTTTATTTCTAGAATATTGAACCTGGGTGTTCTGCTATAATGGGAAATCTGTGTCCATGGAAACCATATTGGGTGGTCAGTTGAGGTAGTTAGTGCCTATGGACCAAATAAGCATGGGAACAAGGGAATGATGTCAGGCTTGTACCAGGAACATTTCTAACAAAACTCCAAGAGAAAAGATAAGACAAATGAATAATAATATCTGAGGTCTAGCTAGCAAAGTACTTTGCATATATTCATTTATTTGATCTTCTCAACAATCCTATGAGTGGACATTATGTGTCAAAGATGTTGTGGGTCATGGTATTGTAGTCACAGAGTTTGTAAGGAACTTAGAGATCATCTAGTACAACCTCCTCATTTTACAGACAAGAAAAATGAGACTTATGGATGTTAAGTGATTTATCCAGGCACACAGATGGCAAAGTCAGGATTAAAACTGTATTGAACCTATTTTATAAATTGCTCCAACATGTTTCAAAAAAGGTGTGGTGCTTTAAAAAGTAAAAAAAAAAGCATGACTACTTTAGTAATGTGATATTAGGCCTGTTTCTCCATATTCCAATCAGCTTTTAATTTTGATCACTTTAGTCCATCTTACTCTCATGGACCATTTTTTGCTAGATTGATCCTTAAGCAGCAAACATGATCTGTTGCCAGGACTATACTCTTTCCAAAACAAGGCTTTCCAGTTTGGTCATGACCAGTGGAACCTTTTTTCCAGGACCACAACTCTTCAGGGATGCAAGATTACCTCCATAGTAAAATGAGTGTAAAAGTATGATTTTTGCAAGATATTTATGCTCTCTAAGTCATTGTTGTCCCACCAGAAACTGTGTCTGGATTATGGTTATACTAGGCTTACTACTAGCCTCATGCAGATATCTGTCTTACTTAATTTATATAAGGTTCTATTCATCTCCTTAACTTTTTTTCTTATTTATTTTTTGTTTACATTTATCTAGTTCTTAGAGGGGAAAATTAAAGCCTGCCATTATTATTTTGTTCTCTATTTCCATCTGTATTTTTCATTTAGTTTTTCCTTTAAAAATCTGGTTGTTATAATATTTGGTGTATACAGTTTCACTAATGATAATGCTTCATTATCCATAGAATACCACCCCCAACATAATTTACTTAACCTATTCATTCCTTCCATTTATATCCGTTTTAGTCCCAACTCAGTCATAAATCATGACTGTTACCCCTACTGTCTCTGGATCATTGAGGCATACTATAGTCTGCACCAGCCCCTCCCCTTCACTCTCTTTGTCTCTCATTTTCAGTGTGTCTCTTGTAAAAGCACATTGTCAGGTCCTGTTTTGGGATCCTTTCTGCTATCCACATTCTTCCATGGGTGAACTCATCCCATTAAACTTAATGTTATAGCTACTAGTTGTACATTTCCCTCTATTTTGTTCCATTTCACTTTGTCCCTCTCTTCCTTTCTTTTTGCCATATCCTTCCTCACATATCCAATTTCCTTTGACCAATACCTCTCCTATTCACATCCCTTCCCCGGAATTCTCCCTTATCCTCCCTCTTTGCTCACCTACTTCCAAAATGGTCCACCTTTCCAAAGGCACACCCTTATCCCTTCCCCTTGCCTTTTAATTCTTATTCTATCTACCTTTCCCCAAATCCCTTCATTATCCACTAATTGTGCCCTGCAACTTCTTCATTCCCTTTTCCCCTCACCTTATGCTTCTACCTCTTGATATAAACTTTCCTTATTACCCCCTTGTTCTTTCTTCTAACTCACCCTTCCTTTTCTTATTCCTTCAATCTCCTAAGAGAACTTCCATTTCTTCCCTTATTCTGTCCCTCTTCCTTCTTGTTTCTCTGCACCTTGAAAAAAATTTTACCCTTCTAATTGTGTATGTTGTTTTCTTTACTCCAGGTCTGATGAGAGTTGGGATCTGTTACAAATAAAAGAGTGGTTGCCTTAAAACTTTGACCGCAGAAATATGGTTTCAAGACAACGTCTTGAGTTAAATCAAATATAAAGTGGTCGCCAGGGAAAAATTCCCAAATATGAAATATACCCAAGTCAGCTGGGTTTTTATGGAGATTTTAATTAATACAAATAAGGAATTAATAAAAGGGAGAGAGAGAGTAAGAGGAAATAATGAGAAAAAGGCTAGACCAGACTAGGCCAGCCTAGGCCAGCCTAGGCTTTAAGCCTTAAGAGAGAGATCAGTCAGTCTTTTATCAACTCACCACAAGATCCTTCCAAGCAAAACTCTAGTGTTCAGAGAGACCCAGCTACTCCAAGTAGTCCGAGCTCCAATTCAGCTTTGGCAAACTGCCTTTTCAGAAGCCTTTTCTGACCTCCTTTGAAAGAGAATTTTCTCCTATGTCACCTCCCCTAAGTTCTCACATCTACCAATCACAGTAGACGTTTTCACAGGACTGACCATTCTTAATTCACACCTTCTTTAGTTCTCAACTTCTCTGGGTAGACTAAAACTTCTGGGTAAGTTCACACCTCTTTTCCCCTTGCAAGTTTGCAAGTTGCCTGACCTTTATAGGTACTTAGTACCTTTTTGTATTAGATCTAAAAATAGACTTAGCTTAAGGCTTTTGCCTCACTATAAGTATGAGTTAAGTACTTTTTCATTGTTCAGTAAGTAGTTTTACAACTTCATCTTCCCCTAAAGTATGCTTAAGTATGGGTGGAGTAAGGTTAGAGTTCTCCCATTCCTGATCAAGTACCTTCATTGTTTAAAATGGGGAATGGTCTTAACCAAGTGTTCTAAGATAGAGTCTGAGAATTTTTAACATTCACAAGTCTGAGAAATTTTAAGATTCACAGATCCAATACTCCCAGCCTTCTACTGCCTTATCCCCTTTCTTCGTGACAATTTCTCCACTCATTCCTTCTCCATATGACACAGCCATTTCACCCTGCCTCCTCCTGGTCTATTCCAGTACCATTTTGGTTCATTCTATTTTATTCCCTTGACCTTGAGTCTTCCATCTTTACCAATCCCTTCAAAATACCCAGGCAATGATGTCATTCACAGCATCAAATTTTCCCATACCAGAATCAAACAATTTGACCTTTTGGGTTTCTTATGATTAGCCTTTTATTATCTTTTTATTATTATTATCATTGATTAAATTTTCTGCTGAGATCTAGGTTTTTCTCCAGGAATAGTTGAAATTCCTTTAGTTTGTTAAATATTCATTTTTTCTTTTGTAATTATGTTCATCTTTGCTAGATAAGTCATTCTTTGTTGTAAATCCAGTTCTTTTACTCTGTGAAATGCTGTGTTCTATGTTTTAAAGTTGTGGCTCCCAAGTCTTGATTTATTCTGACTGTAGATCCACAGTATTAAATTTTCCTCCTTTAGCATAAAGCATTTTCTTCTTAACCAAGGGGTTACAGAACATTGCAATGATATTCCTATACATTTTCATCTTTGGGTCTCTTTGAGGTAGTGCTTGGTATATTCTTTCAATTGTTATTTTACCTTCTGTTTCTAGAATTCCTGGGCAGTTTTCCTTAATGATTTTGTGATGTCTAAACTCTTAAAAAAAACATAATTTTCAAGGAATCCAACTATTTTAATATTGTCTATACTTGACCTATTCTTTAGATTAGCTGCTTTTGTGATAAGATCTTTCATATTCTTTTCTATTATTTGATTCTTTTGTTTTTGCTTTATTGTTTCTTTCTCATCTCTTAGGAGATAATCTCATCTCATCTCTTAGGATATCATTAGCTTCCCCCTGTCCAATTCTAGTTCTTAATAGATTGGTTTCTTCCATAAGTTTCTGGATATTTTTTTTTTTCATTTGGGTAATATTTCTCACATAATTTTCTTGATTTTCTTGCTTTGCTCTAATATTTCCTCTACCTCTCTCATTTGGTTTTTTAATCTCTTCCAAAGACTTTTTTTGAACTTGTGGTCATTTATTTTATTTCTTTGCTGTTTTTGAAATAGGTGGTTTTACTTCATTCTTCTCTGAATTTGAGACAAAATCTTCTTTGTCTCCACAATAGCTATTGATAGTTGGGTCCTTTCTTCTTTTCTAGTTCATTTTTATTCATTTATTTTAAATTTTAGTGACCAGACAAATAGGCTTAATTATTGGATTTTTTCTGGAGTCCCAGGATTCCTATTGGGTTGATGTATATTATTTTAGGTTTTAGGATTTTTTATTTGTTTTTTTCCTGGATTGTATTTGGTTATTGCCATTTTTGTGGTCCTGATGTACTCCTAGTCCCCTGCTCAGTACCTAATCTGTGATTGACCTCAGGTACTCCAAAGAGCCTTCAGGCAGTTCTGCTAATACAAATACAAGCAGTCAGCCCACATTCTCTTGTGGCAACAACCAGGGATTCCACTGTTCTGGGAATGAGTACAGCTAATGGAGCCCCAATCCCTTGGCAACCATACTCACTAATGTGTGCTCCTTTTCAATCCTCTCCTACCATTGCCCTAGTCTGCATTTCTCATGTCTCCAAAGTCCCTCATTTTTTAGCAAAGAAGCTAGAATTCCTGCCCTTAGGACCTGGAACCTGCTAACTCTGATGTATCCCTTCCTTCAGTCCCCAACTGTTAGCCAGCTAGAGATTCTGAAGTGGAGCTAAGGCTACCATAGACACAGGTCCTCAGCATGTGAATTCAGATTCCAGTGGTAACCTTGGGGATGTGGGTTCCTCAGGCTCAGCAAACAGGATCAGGCTGCTAATCCTGTCCTCCAGTGCTGCTTTGTGGATTCTCTCTGTTTCTCTGTTCCTGACCCCCAAGGGCAACTGTGGTGGTACTGAGGCCAAGAAAGTCAGAAACCTTCTTTCCTAGTTGTCCTTGGCAGCTTCACTGTTGACTACTATCTGTTTTTGCTGCTTTTAATTTTGATTTTATGAAGTTACTTTTGGTTGTTTGTGGAGGGTTTTATGAAGGTAAGAAAGCTTCATGCCTTACTCTACCATCTTCCCACAGTGCATCTTCTGCATTTTCATTTCTTTAGAAGCATAGAAACAACCAAGTTTAGCAACTGGTTATAACAAATAGTTAGTTATTCTATAGTGGCTTCTTCCTTTCTTTCCAAATAAATTCCTTCACAACCTGACCTGCTCTGCCCTACTCCTAATAGTAGGTTTTTAGGAGTATCTTTAAGTTGGTTCAGATTCTTTATGTTATACACATAGAGACATATTATGTCTATATGTTATATATATATGCATATATATATACATACATGCATACAACTGATTTGAAGACAGGTTTCTTGGCATTTGTTCTGGACATGAAATTGGTAGTTATTACTGTAAATTTTAATTTCTTAAACATGGGTTGTGCATTTTTTCTTAAATTTTCCCCATAATGTTGCCTTATATTAACCCCTTTCCAAGAAATTCTCTCCTTCCAACTTCCCTTATATTGAAAAAAGGATACAGATAGTCATAGGAATAGAAATTCTTTTAGAAGAGCTATTTAAAAGCATGGATGTTCTAATATAGTCATTCTTTCCTGCTCATTCTTTCCTTTGCCCTTATTCTTCTACCAGGACACAGCCCATTCAACAAACAACATTTCAGTGGTCTTATGGGAAATACCACTAAACTGCCTCCATGCAGGCTTTCATAGCCCTAGACTATAGACACCCAGGCTTGAATTTGGGCAAGCATCTTGCCTCCATGAATTTTCTCATTTATTCCATGGTACTTAGGAGGCTTTTGTCAATAGTAGGGCACTTATTCTCAGCTTTTGGCTTCATTGACTATTATAGAGAGCAGCTATATACATGCCCTGATCATCTCCCTCTATCTTATTCCTTGCTTTACCTGCCAGATTTTCTGGAACTTTCTCCCCAGTTGTGGTGAAGATGCAAGGTCTGGCTCAGGGCCTGCTTGACCTCCCGGTTACGCAAACAGTAAATTATGGGATTGAGTAGAGGCACAATGACAGCATAGAGCACAGAGACCAGCTTGTTGGTATCAAAAGCTGATAATGCCTTGGGCCGGGCATAGATGAAGATGCTGGCTGCATAGAATATGATGACCACAGTGAGGTGGGAGGCACAGGTGGAGAAGGCTTTTTGGCGGCCAGTAGCTGAAGGAATACGCATCACAGCCCCTGCGATGGCAACATAGGAGGCCCCAGTGACAGAGAGAGGACCCAAAAGGATGAAGATAGCCAGCACAAAATCAGTGAGCTCAGCTGTGGACATATCTGTACATGAGAGGTTAAGTAGTGGTGAAACATCACAGAAGAAATGATTAATGAGGTTAGGGCCACAGTAGGAGAGGCGGGAGATGAGAAAAACTTTGACCATGGAAATACCAAAGCCTCCAGCCCAGGATCCAGCTGCCAAATGGACGCAGAGCCTACCACTGACAATGACCGGGTAGCGGAGAGGGTGACAGATAGCCACATAACGATCGTAGGCCATGACTGCTAAGAGAACACACTCAGTGCAACCAAGGCCCAGAAAGAAGTACAGCTGTGTCATGCAGCCTGAGAACGAGATGCGCTGCCCAGCCCCTGACTCCCCTGTGGCAAAGCCAGCCAGCATCTTGGGGATGGTTACTGTGACATACCAGTTCTCAAGGAAGGACATATTGGCCAAGAAAAAGTACATGGGCTTGTGGAGGGTGCTGTGGCTCTTCACAGCTATTATAATAAGGGAATTCTCAGTCAGCACCAGCAAGTAAGCCAGCAAAGATAGTGAAAATAGCAGTGCCCTCACAGGGGCTGGTGCAGGGAAGCCCAGCAGCACAAACTCAGTCACTGGTCCGCTCTGATTCCTCCATTCCATGGCATTAGCTCACCTCTACTGTGCATTGTATCTATGGAAAAGAAATAGGAACTGGCCAGAGAAGAGTGACTTAGCAGCCTGTGTAAAAGAATAAATCCTTCCCTACTAGCAGCAATGCAATGATCCAGGACAATTCTGAGGGATTTATGAGAAAGAAGCTATCCACATCCAGAGGAAGAACTGTGGGAGTAGAAACACAGAAGAAAAACAATTGCTTGATTACATGGGTCGATGGGGATATGATTGGGAAGGCAGACTAAACATTCACCCTAATGCAAATACTATTAATATGGAAATAGGTCTTGATCAATGACACATGTAAAACCCAGTGGAATTGCTCATTGGCTACAGGAGTGGATGAGAGGAGGGAAAGGAAAGAACATGAATCATGTAACCATGGAAAATAATTCTGAATTAAATAAATAAATATTTTTAAAAATAATAAGTCCACCTCACCACCACACCTTTTTAAATGGAAATTATTTCTAATTTCTAAGGGTTCATCATGCCTGAAACACTGTCCCTCTGAGACAGATTGAGGCTCTTCCAGGCTTGGTTTCAACACTAGAACACAACTCAGGCTGAGCTAAGCAGTAGAAAAAGAGCCTAGGCCAAATTGGCCTAGACCTGAGCTTAAGGGAGAGCGAGTCAGTCATTATCATTCACCAATCTCCATCTCCAATCAAAATCTCAAGGAGGAGGAGTAGCCAGTGTAATTCAAATTAATTCTCTCTCTCTTTCTCTCTCTCTCTCTCCTTCCCTTAATTCCTTCATTTATATTAATTAAAATCTGCATAAATCCCCAGCTGACTTGGGTATTTTTCATATTTGGGAATTTCCCATGGTGACCACTTATTTTAGATTTTAAGTCAAAACACTAAAAATTATTCTTTACAGTTTGGCCAAAACCTTTACAGTTTAGCATTTACAGTTTTTAACATTTAATATATATATATATATATATATATATATGTGTATGTATGTATGTATGTATACACACACACACACACAGACACATAGGTATGCTTCCAAATGAATATAGACTCCTTGAAGGCTTGAAGTATTTCATTTGTATCTTTGTATCCCCATCAGCTAGCCCAGTGCTTGACACATAGTGGGAACTTAATAATATTTTTAAATTGATTAATTGGAATGGTGCTACTAAATCTACCCAAAGTCACACAATAGCCAAACTCCATAGCCTTTTCTCAGTCTCCTCCAATTATCTCTAACATTTGAGTTGGTTACTCCTTTTGTTTCTATGGCACCATACAACCTTGTTTTAGAACATATAACTCTAATCATTCCTCTCTCTTCCTCAATGGTTCCTCAATGGTTTCTCTTTTCCCTTCTTCTTTCTGTGACTGACTTCCAGGATATAATCAGTCTTTGATCCTTTGTTCTTTCACTTAGGTTCATAAGTTTGAAATCTTGATGTCTTATTTCATTCTTAACACTTTACCTTACAAATCTAATCTAATCAATTACTAATTATTTTTTAATTTACTTCTTTAGTATCTCTTATATCATCTCTTGTATTTTTTTCCTTTTTTCCCCATTATTCTCACTTTAGTGCCAGCACTCATTGCCATCTACCTATCTCCCAAGTAATTTTTATATTTAAAAAATAATCAGTTCCTTCAATTTATCTCATATTTTATTTTATTTGTTCAGAGGATAATAGAAGTTAAGCTGGAAAGGATCTTAGAGGTTATCTTGTCCAACTCCATTATTCTACATATGTGGAAACTAAGACCCAGAGAGGTTAAGCAACTTACCCAACATCATACAATAAACATTAGAGATAGGATTTGCACCCAAATCTTCTGACTCCAGAGGCACCGTTACTTCTACTGTGTGATGCTGCCTGAGTAGGTAAAAATTGAACAGAAAAGAATTCTCATTCCCTCTAAAATTGTGACATATTTATCATCCCATTTTAAGTTATTTGTTTAAAAAATAGACCACTGATCCATTTGGAATTCATCATGATATGTGATGTGAAATGCTCATCTAATCTCAGTTTTTGCCATACAATCATCTAATTTCTCCAAGAATTTTGCTCATAATTAACTATTTTTATTTTTTTTGCAAGCACTAAAAATTCATCTGAAGAAAACAGCAAAAATTTCACTCTCAGGTGATTTACTAGTGTGGACACTGCCCTTTGAGGAAAAGCTGAGACCCAATGGCCTTTTATGTCATTACTGGGAAGATCACCTTAAGGTTGGGAAGAACATGATAGGGCAGGGTAAAAACTTCCTCCAGCTAGATAACTGCCAATTTCCTATTTTTCTCTTAAAAATATAATTTACATTAACTTCTCTTGTTTCTACCCTCTGGAACAACTATATTGGTGGTTAGTAGTTTTTAATTTTGGGGCTCTCTAATTTTGATGCCCTGGAATAACATCTTTGTCACTTTCCTCTTTCTACAATTCCATTTTTCAAAATTAAATAAATAACACATTTCTAAGAGTAATAGGCAATCATGAATTGTCAAGGGATAAAAATAGTGTTTCTGAGATAAAGAAACATTGATAATCATCATCTGAAATTGTATTCAAACAATCTGGTAATTAGATAAATGTGAATTAGTTAATAAATATAATGGTAATAACACCGGCAACTATCACACTGCCAGTGGGGCAATGAATTATCACAATATTTTTTGAAAAGTGATGAGGTATTTTTTTTAAACGCTTATCTTCTACCTTGGCATCAATACTGTGTACTGGTTCCGAGACAGAAGAGCAGTAAGAGTTAGGATAAGGCAATGAGGTTAAGTGACTTGCCTAGGGTCATACAGGGAGGAAGTGTCTGAGGTCACATTTGAACCCAGGACCTCCTGTTTCTAGACCTGCCTCTCAATCCACTGAGCCACATGACTAAGGGTTATAGAATGAAACCTACAAAATTATTCCTGCCTTTTGATCCAGTGTTCCAAAAACTGTGTATTTTAAAGCTGTTATTGACTGAATTTATATACACACACATGTGCACTAATGAGCTCTTGAGGTCAGAGAATATTGTGTGTTTCCCTTTATTTTATTTACCATTTTATTATTTATATATTAATAATTATTAAATTATTCTTTAATTTCCCAGATCGTGGCATAATACCTGGCATTAATAGGTATTTTGAATGCTTGTCAATTGATTAATCAATAGAAAAAAGACACCTATGAAAATATATTCATATAGTATAGAATATATATGTCTGTTTAAGAGGGAAAAGCTTCTAATGTTCCTCTATTATCCATTAAATATAGTTTACATTTCCTTAACTGGCATTCTAGGTCTTCTTCAACTTGATGTTGCCATACATTGCAGATGTCTCTGAATATTCTTGTCTACTTACTCTCTGCTATAGCCAAATCGGACTACTTGTCCTTTATTTACCCTTGCTGATTCCTCTGCTCATACTGCTAACCCTTTCAAACTAGTGAATTCCTGCCCCTGCTTTTAATATTTTGAATATGATTATCGCATTTTTAAGTTCATGGACACCAGCACCAGATCTATTGTTCTGGAATTATCTTCGTCATCTGTCTCTCTCCCAGCTTCACATCCTGTCAATTTATCCTTAATTATATTGCCTGGTCATCCTCCTTCAGTTTCACGATCATCATCCTAATCCAGTCTCGGATCTCTTTAAATCTATATAATTGCAATAGTTTCCTAGTTAACTTCCTTTTCCCCAGTCCATTTCTACTCCAAACTTCTCCACTTTTAGCCCCTTACCTTTGTAAATGTGTTCTTGAATATACTACTTTGCCATAGACAGAATTTCAATGTCTTTGTGTTCTTTAGTTGTGGATTTACCCATTCAAATATTTATTAAATGCCTACTAGGGATAAGATACCACACTTTGCAATCGGAAAGATAATAAAGATATTCAAGACACAATTCTCAAACCTTATAGAATTTAACTGGGACAGGAAACTTCCTGCCTCACAAAGTAGAGTACGACATTTCATTGGGGAAGAAGGCAGCTCTATTTGATAAGAATTTTCAAAAAAATATTACTTGTAAATTTGTCTTCCTACGAATTCATAGAATCTTAAGCAGGAAAAGAAAATTTTAAGTATTTTATTTCAACTTCTCTACCTTAAAGGTGATTAAACTGTTGTCCAGAGAGATTGTTCAAGTCCATTCAGCAAGTTCTGAAAGAGCTGGGATTTGAACTTAGGTTCATCTGTTTTCACTTTAAAAAAAGAGCTTCTCATTCTGTCATATAGGATTGAGTAGAATAAAAATTCTTCCACATGGCAGCCATTCAATTATTTTAAGCCAGAAATGAAGTCTACCTGCCCTGAGGCTTCTTTTTACCATGTGAGTTATTCCCAATTCTTTCACCATTCCTCATAATGAGATGGTTTTTGGGTCCTCTCACCATTCTATCCTCCCTCCTCTGAATGTGTTACTATATTTCATTGTCCCTGCTAGTAACATTTATTCAAATAATTATAATACATAAAATATATGAAAAGTAACATATGAGTGGTACAAACTCAATTATTAGAAGTATTCAGGGAAAGGGATTATATCCATCTAAGTGCAAAAGTGCTCGGGGGTTATGCTTTTAATGCATAATGGGAGGAATTAAAATCAATAGATTTTAGTTAGCTTGGGAGAGAAATAATCTGCAAAATAATAAATGATAAAGAATAGAGTGGTAGTATATTTACTAGAGACTGAAGTGAAAAAAGAAATACTGTATGTAATAAAATAAATGAAGCAAGAATGAAACATGCAATTGGTGAAGCTAAAAGAATGAGTTCTATGAATAATGGTGATTCTCCAGAAATTAGGAGTATTAAAAACCTAGATACTTGGGAAGAGTACACTTAATAAATGATTGATGATTGAATGAAAGAACAGTTAATAATTATCTATTCAAGGTAATTAATTGGGTAGAAAGCTGCAATCAGTGCTTTACTACTGGGACAATCAGTTTGGAAAGATGAAATAAGAAAGGGATATTTCTGGCTTAAGTCTTCCAAGCCCTCAGAAGTAGCTACAAATGTGTGAAAACAGATAGACTGTGCCTGGTGTTTTGTCAGAACTGCTACAAAATTAACCCTTCGTCTTGTTATTCCTCTATGGACCTTTTCTATGCTAAAATATTTACCAGATCTTATGCTTAGCAGTAGGACTAAACCCAAGGCACTAAACATCTCTGAGCCTCAGTTCTCTTATTTTTAAGGGAGATGATTAAATTTATTTTATATACTTCTATGAAGCCAGTGTAAGGAAAATACTTTTCAGTTATAAAATGCCATATGAATGTGAAATGATGTTATTAATCACTGACTTTGAGATTCAGCCCAATTTTTCAGCTGGACATTCAGAGACTTCTATCAATTAGTACTATTTAAATCTACATGACAACTTCTCTTTAGTGACCATCAGGTCAATTTCCTTAATGTCTTCCCTAAGTCAGACTGTCCCCACTTCTCCCCCAGCATATAAATCTTAACCATTGTTCAGGATCTAGTTTTGGTCCTACCAATTACCTGAAGTTTTCTCCCATTATACTAGGCTACACTGATCACTTCCTTTTTTTTCATTCATTCCTCAGGTCCTCATAGTCTATATGTTGCCCATCTATATTATAGGTTTATACTTAGAGGACCTCAGGCCTAGAACTGGAAGAGTATTCAAAGACCTTGCAGTACAAACCTCTATTTTACGGAAGAGAAAACTGAGCCCCCAGAAGATTAATTAATTTACTCAAGGTCACACAGATAACAAATTGCAGACCCAGAATTTGAATTTACATCCTATAACTTGACATTTATCTTTCTTTCCATTGTACAAAAATGCTTCCTTTGCTCTCTAGTTTTTACAAAATGAAAGTATTTTTCTTATGGAAGTAGAAATTCCCAAGGAGAAGGGATCCAAAGAAAGGATTCCTATTTAGGTAAGTTTCTCCCAACTCTGAAACTATATGACCAATTGTGCCTGCAATTCTGGACTGATTGACATTGGAGATATTAAATTGTGGGCATATTGGAAAGGAGGAAGCTGTACCCTCAAGTTTTGGGGCTCATGCCCTACCTTTTTCTTCTGAGACAAAGTGCTTTTTCTCTGTATCTCTCCTCCACTCTCTATTCTTGTTTCAAGAATCCCAGAAATAGCTAGATTCAGAAAAGTAATAACTTCCCCAGTTAGGAAGAAACATTCATTGGTGGTAGCTCTTCCTCCTTCTATAGTGACTTCTTTTATACATATGCACCACCACCTTGGTGACCTGAACTGAAAGTATAAAATTACCTGACCAGAAAATTAGGTAGGAAATCTATTTGGACTAAAAGATGCACTGATCTATTGAGAATCATGCTTACCAGAACTGATTCTATCTCAGAGATTTTCAAACATAAAATCCAGGAGGTTTTTTTTTTAGCTTTGGAATAGACCAGCAAGTGTATTCAAGTCCACAGTATTATCTCCTACTGAGAAATTTAGCCTAGAAGGAAAACTAAGGGTCCTAAAGGAACGATACAGAGGAAGCATCTGACACCCTTTCATGCAATAGTTGAACTAATAAAGTTTTCAAGAACATGGCCATACATACACTGGATAGAATAGTCAATGAGTCTCCAGAAACAGAATACAAATCCACTCACCTATATCAACTTTCCAAAAATGTTCTGGATATAGAGGATACATTATGACAATGGATGTGGGGGGAAAGAATGGAATAGAGAGAGAAAGGACAGGACAAGGGCATGAAGAGGAGGTTAAGGAAGGACAAAGTATGTGGGGATGGTGGGTAGGATCTGGAGAAAGTGGATGAAGGAAGGGATATAGAAGGATTGGCCCTGGAGGCAGATGAGAATACCATTGACTTCAATCACCTTGGTTGGGTGATCTTGACTTATGCTTCTTCAATAAGCTGATATCCTAAATCTACAGAAAAATTGAGTCCAGGCTATACATGGGGATTATGGAGAGAAAAAATAAGTAGGACAGAGTTGTCCTGAAAAGCTGCAATTCATAGGTGACTAAAGATCCTTCTCCTTCTGCAGGTCAGTGAGCCCTCTCTGGCAGGAGGGCAGGACTCCAGAGCTCATACTTCTTCCACTTATCCCCAGTGTGGTATACTCAATCCCATTCTCCTGGGATATCTCAGAAGTCCTGACTAAATGAGTTACTACAGATAGGAAGAAGTGTTGGGGGAGGAGAAAATATGGACTGAAGTGTACTGAGAAATGGGGACTTATTTACAGATGAAAGAAAAGAGAATTTGGGACTATTGCCAGAGACTGAAACAATCTTGTAGAAACTTGAATGATAAAAGCTTCCTATTGAGTAGGTGTGTCAGCTAATTCTCTATGTATTAAAGAATGATAATACCTTTTTATAATGCTTTAATGTTTGTAAAGCACTTTATATACCATCTTTTGATTGTCATAAAAACTTTTTGAGGTAGGAGCTACTATCCCCATTTTTAGGAGAAGTCAAATGATTTACCCAGTGTCTCATAGATAGAAAATATATGAGGCATGATTCAAACTTAGGTAGGAAGCTTTGATCAGAAATAGAAGATAGGTATTCATCACTTGATTGTATCAGTGAAGAGAACAAGGGAGGCCTACATAATTTTATGATGGACCTAAAATGATATTCCTGAAACTTATTGTGGGAAGAAGGAAGAAGAGAGTGATACTTCTAGGGTTGAAGAGCTACAAACTTGGGATTGTCCTTGATTGTTGCCTGCTCTCTCTTTTCCCCCACATATTCAATCAGTTGTTAATTATTGTCATCCTAGGGCAGGTGGTAGTGCAATAGGTAGAACTCTGGACATTGACTAAAAATATCTGACACTATAACTATGTGACTCTAAACAAGTCACTTAACTTCTCTAAGCCTCAGTTTTCTCATCTGTAAGATGGGATGAAAATAGTACTTACCATAAAGGGTTGTTCTGAGAACCAAATGAGAAGGCCCTTTGTAAACTTTTGAGTATTATATCAATGCTGGTTATTATTATCCTCCTACTGATAGAACATCACTTGCATACATCTCTTTATCTACACTTTCATTGCTACCATTTATTTTAGAACCTTATCATTCACCTAGATTATTGTAATAGCCTCTTCATGAGTTACCTTGATTCAAATCTCTCTCCTTTCCTATGAGTCCTTTATAAAGTTGCAAAAATGATTTTCCTAAAGCACATATCTGACCACATTACCTGTTCAAGAAACTCCAGTCGCTCCCCATTACCTTTTACATCAAAACCAAATTTCTTTGTTTGACATTTTAAGCCCTTTGCAGTCTGGCTGCAACCAACTTCTCTAGGCATTATATTGAAGGGTTTCAGTTATAATGAATCATGAAGGTAATAAAGATGTATTCAAAAGCTGACTGATGAGCAAAGTGCTCACTGACCAGACTTATGGATATATTTCTAATATTTCATATAATTAACTTCTGAATCCTTAAATTGGTTGGGTCAAAAATTTGGGGGAAATTAAGAATTAAGCCTCTGCAATTATCTGCAGTCTGCAAGCTAGCAGATAAGTTCTACAGGTCTTTTGTAATATCAAAGACTTGGATTTGCATAAGCTGGTACCAATATGTTGGAAAATAGAGGATTTCACATGTGCTTCTTACCTGAATACCTGGCTATATTATTGTGGCCATCTGTTCCCTTTGCTTGTCAGTACTGTTATAACTTCTGATGTACAGACTGTTTGTTTGACATCCTGCAAACCCCATTCCTACAAGCCTCAAAATCAGTTTAGCTCAGTCACTTTCTCTGACCATCTGGGGAGGAAGAGCTGACCTGTTGACACCACACTAAAGTTTTGTCCATATTCCTTCTCTCTGTCTCTGTCTCTGTCTCTCTGTCTCTGTCTCTGTCTCTGTCTCTGTCTCTGTCTTTGTCTCTGTCTCTCTCTCTCTCTCTTTCTCTCTCTCTCTCTCTCTGTCTCTCTCTCTTTCTCTCTCCTCCTTCTATGGCTCACTCTCTCTAGCCTGTAAACTTTACCCATTACTTTCCCTCTTCAGCTTCCCTGTATAATTGATTCAAAACCACATGAGAAATATATATAGAAGGGGTTTCTACATTCTATACCTCCTTCCCCTGCATTTGCTCTATACTCAAAACAAATTATCCTTTTCCCCTCCTCATATACACATTCCATCACTCTTTCTTTTAGCTTAGTTCTGGCTCCCCCTTGATCATGCCTGAAATGCCCCTCCCTCCTAACCTCTGACTCTTTGCTTTCTTAAAAGTTTATATCAAATTCCACCTCCTTCATAAGGTCTTTAAAGATTGCACCTCCAGTCAGTACTTTCTCCCTAATGTATTTCTTGTATCATTTTAGTTTTGTTAACTTAACTAGGTAAGAACAAGTCTCAATCAATCAATTGATCAAATATCCTTAGAGTAATTACAAAAAGGCTTTTGTACTAGAATGACTTTGCTTAAGGTTTGTTTGGGTATAGACCAAGGAACTTAACCAGCCCCCAAGGATGATCAATAAATTATCCATCATTTTAGAAAGGGAAATTCTAAAAATCAGAATATGTGTAATTCTAACTTAACTTTCCTAAAAAGGAACCTGAAATCAATGAAAGAAACATTAAGTACCTACTATGTGCCAGGCATTGTGTTAAATGCTTTACAAATATATATTTGACTCTTTCAACAAGCCTAGGAAGTATGTGGAGATTTGGGAGAAGGAAAGGTCTTGGCTTTGGCTATTATCAATCTCCTTACTTCTCCCCTGCTTTGACTAGAGAAGAACTCTATACATCCATTACTCTGGAAAAGTAGAAGTATAGTAATTAGAAGGTTGTGTCAGGGTTGTTAAAAATAGAATTGGAAGCATTATTTATATGTGACATATACATAGACTCTGCATTCCATATTTGTCCTGGAAAAAAAAAAGGCAGTTGAACTTGAGTTATCAAGTCACATAAAGCAAGGTGAGTGAATGGAATAACAATCTCTTTTGAGAACATGTGTTACTCACAAGGTGTGGTTTTCTATCTAATCTTATACAGATAAGTTATTGGTCACACCAGAAGGGATCTTCAGGTAGGACTCCATTTATTCAGCTTTCTTGTGGTGGTTAACTCTAGAAGTTGTATCTATTTGGCCATAATTTTCTCCTAATTCCTAAAAGACACTTAAAATATTTTTATTTTTGATGTGTTATAGGTCATTGAAATTGAGCATGCCTTTGAGGTGTATTGTGGGAACAGGGGCTGAGGTATTCCAATCAGTAAAATACTGAGAATTACAAATCAAAATGTGGCTTCTGGGGGGCACTCTTTGTGCATGAGGCATCCAGGAAAGCTATTCCAGGTCCAAATTACTCTGCACCTATATCTATTCAAACCAATTTAGTTCCTACTGATGTATTTACTTTTATCAGTTAGTCAGAGGATAAAACTAGTTCAGAACAAAGGAATTTGAAGAAATGGCATGGTGAGAAAAGTGGCAGTATGATATTTTCCCCATAAACCCAAAACATATTCTCCCATTAATCATACATCATCAGTTAAGAGACATACCAGACCAGACCTAGAAAACATTTTTGCAAGAATAATACATGTGGATAATACATGTGACCAAAGAAACTCTTAGCTCCAATGATATAAGGCTGTTGATGTTTTCTGGTGATGTAATTGACCTGTTTCTTGCTATTCTCTCATGATGGTTAGATTATATCAATTGTTGCTTTGCTAATCTCATGGATGATGTTAAATATGGTTCCATTTGCCACATGATTGTTGAGCTTCTCTATTTCCAGCTTCTTTTCAGCTGAAGGGATTCTTATTCCCCATAAGAGGAAGAATGGGGTTCTACAATATCTCTTTCAGCTTAAAGTCCAAAAGCTTTAGATGTTTTGGAGAGTCAAGACCTTCATACAATGGAGCTAGTCAGAAACTGATTTTTCTGGCACAAGATGGCAGCAAATGTTAACAAAAGCATTAGATTTGTTCTCAGTGTGTTTAAATGAAAATATTTAGAATTCATACTACATACTTAAAACATGTACAAACTAGAAGTCCATATGCTGGGGATGTCTACTGTAGAAATACATCCAACCTGGATGGGAATTTTTCTGGTGGCACTGTTCCCTTTGTCATATAAATACTCTGAGTAAGAAATAGTATTGTCAAGCATATGGCAACTCAGTGATCCCCTTTATGTAATTTTGTTTTGAAGGGATACTTATAACAGGTACTAGCTACCTTCTGTGTAGGAACCCAGCATAGTGTGTTCCAAAATAAAGGAAAAAAGAGACAGGGAGAAGACTAATCCAAAAATAAGAAATTAAGAACTATGATAACTATTAAGCCAAGCTGCAGTCTCTAGTATTCTCTTTGCCCTTGCAACTGAAATCAAGACAACACCTTATTTCACAGAACCCAGTACTGAAAATGGTGAATTATATATACCCAGCTTTAGATTTACTGGGAGGCATAATAGTTATTGATTTCTATTCTTCTTTGATCCAAGCCTTGAAGCTGGCAAAGGGGTCTGTGAAGGTGGTAAAAGGCAACCTAGAAACAGTATCTACTTCAGGGAGTGACTAGATTCAGAGAGCAAATGGAATGTATGGTCTATGTATATGTCACATATGAGTAGTACTTCTATTTTCTTTCATTTGATTACATACTTTATAAATTAATTACTTTTACTTGATTATAAAGATTATAAAGATTTCCAGTCAATGACCTTTAAAAACTTGAATCAATGAATCATTCACTCAGGAAAAAAAAATGGAGCTTCTAATAGATGGGAGAAAACAGACATATTATCTGATTGATAGAAAAAAATTTGAATACCAAAGTAATTGGAAGATCTAATTAAAGCACAAAAAAAGAAGAAGAAGTAAGAAATAAAATTAGAATACCAGTTAAAATAATAAGAAAAATAAATCTATAGCCGGGCCAGGAGATGAACTGAGAGTTTTCCTTGACTTCTGATCAAGGGAGAGACTGGCTTCTTCTGACCTAGCCTGAGGCTTTGGTATGGCTGTTGTTGGTGACTGACTGTTATATACTGGACTGATTAGAAGACAGAAGAAAATCAATTGTCCTTCATAACTCCCTGACAGACTTTTGTGTCAAAGCTGTGATAGGACTGACATTTCCCAAAATCCTCCTAATCCTCATTATAGACTAGGGATAATCCCATCCCTCTCACCTCATCTTCCATCCTTGTCTTGTTGTTCCCAATAAACCCCCCTTACTTGAGAAAGGAAGAGAAAAGAGTATTTTCCTCTTAAATCTCATAGTCCACTCAGGGAAGGAGGGGGGAGGGGAGAAGCTAAAGACTTCAGAAAAGAGTGGTGAGTGGTGATATTGAGGGAGGAAGAGGGTAGGAAAAATATTAATCAATTATCCATCTAAGGAATTGATAGACACCCTCAAGTATTCCCCTAGTATATCTCTCTCTATTATAACTAGGCATCTTCAGGTTTTCCCTAGTATCTCTCTAGTCACTCCAGAGTGTCTAGTTATTACAACTTGACAAGCACCAGTATAATTTTATTACAATAGGATGAGTTAATATAAGAATAATGAGAATCCTACCTAAATTAATTTACTTATTCAATGCCATACCTATCAAACTAATAGAAAACTTTTTATAGAATTAGAAAAAACTATAACAGAAGTTCATATGGAAGAAAAAAAGATCAAGAATATCAAGGGAAATAATGAAAGAATTGTGAAGAATGGGGGCCTAGCAGTACTAGATCTTAAGCTGTACTATAAAGTGGTGATCATCAAAACAATATAATACTGGCTAAGAGACAGAAGGGAGGATCAGTGGAATAGATTTGAAGTAAATGATCTCAGCAAGATAGTGTATGATAAACCCACAGATCACAGCTTTTGGGACAAGAACCCACTATTTGACAAAAATTGCAGGGAAAATTGGAAAACAATAAGAGAGAGATTAGGTTTAGATCAACATTTCACACCCTATACCAAGATAAATTCAGAATGAGTGAATGACAAATATAAAGAGGGAAATTATAAGTAAATTAGGTGAACATAGAATACTATACCTGTCAGATCTATGGGAAAGTAAAGAATTTAAGATGAAGCAAGAGATAGAGAAATGTACAAAATGTACAAAATGTAAAATGTAAAATGAACAATTTTGATTACATTAAATTGAAAAGTTTTTGTAGAAACAAAGCCAATGTAAATAAAATTAGAAGGGAAGCAGCAAATTGGGGAAAATCTTTATAACAAAAACCTCTGACAAAGAACTAATTACTCAAATTTATAAAGAGATAAATCAATTATACAAAAAGATCAAGCTATTCCCCAATTGATCAGTGGGCAAGGTACATGAACAGGCAATTTTTAGATAAAGAAATCAAAACTATTAATAAGCACATGAAAAAGTGTTCTAAATTTCTTATAATCAGAGAGCTACAAATCAAAGCAACTCTGAGGTATCTCCTCACACCTAGCAGACTGGCTAACATGACAGCAAAGATAAGTAATGAAAGTTGAAGGGGATGTGGCAAAGTAGGGACATTAAAACATTGTTGGTGGAGTTGTGAATTGATCCGACCATTCTGGAGGGCAAAATTCAAACTTCCCTTTATAGAGAGCACAGAAATTTCTAGGTAACTTCATTTTCTATTAGCTGCTTCCATTAGGCAACCCTTTCATCCATATGACTTTTCAACTTTTTTCTGTTGCCTTCCTTCATTTGATTTTAAGTTCCATGAACTGGGTATGTCAGTGTTTAGCACAATGCCTGGCAAATAGTAATCACTTAATAAATATTTATCATCTATTTATTTTAAAATTCATAAAAAAGAGATATTCAGGGATTAGAGGTTAAAGAGAAAGGGAAAGAAGTCTAGGAAGGAGGACACTACTTATCTGAGACTCCTGGTCTTGACCTAACTATTAAAGCTTGCCAGTATGACCTATAGAAAGCCCCTAACTTCTCAATAGGTGAAATATGCTTCCTATTATTTCATTCATCACAGTTACCTGTGAAAAGGATTGCTATCCCTTACACATTGTGTAGTTTAAGGGTGCTGCTCCCCTGCAATCTGGAAAATCTGCATAAAAATTTTTGTTCCTCCCTTCATACCAAAGAAGAAGCCTAAATTTTTTCTTTTATGGGATTTATTTTAGTAAAATGAATTGTGTATATTTATGACATCAAAAGATAAAATATGTTCATACTGAACATGTATTTTAAACATTTTTGGGTTTCTAAATTTTCTCTCTGTCCCCTGCTGACCTTCCCTGTGTCATCTTCAGCTTCCACAAAACTCCCCCAAAATTCTTATGGTGATCTGCTATATATTGGAACTGTAATGGGAAAGTAGCAATGTGGAAGGGATACTGGTAGTTTATAATCATCATAGTGATTCACAGAAAATAAAAATGGTGGGTGTTAAGAACTATCAAATACAAAAAATATGTTCTATATAAGACATTATTATCACAGAGAAAATAATAATAACATGAGGCTAAACGAATGATTTAAATAAGATTAAGTATCTTAATTTACTACTAGTGTAGTTAGATGAGAAGTTATTATTCAAACATTTTCAGGAAAATTTTTATAGCCTGTTAATTTTAAGTAATGTCATCTGATGAGACATCCAAGCTCAATCTTTCTTGTGGTTTCTTTCTCATGATGACTGTTCCTTCGGTGCCTGTGCTCCTTTCTCCTTTATGCTTAGGTACTAGGGAAGTGGAAGACATTTGCTGCCTTTCCTATAAGTATTTTGATGCATACAAGACCAATGTTAAAAAGAAGAAAATACATGAGAGGCAAAGCGAGTCAAGCAATGTCCACTTAGTTGAATTCATATTCTATATGCAGAACAATAGATCCACCACTATTATGTCAAGGTTGAGAAGGTTTGTGCTTTTCCATCTCTTAGTGAAATTGTATTATGTCACCTGGAAGGCTGTAACCAAGAGAGACTGAATCTAGAAGTTGCCTCTTTGTCCGTCAGGGGTAGCACCTTGAATCAATTTCGCTTGCTAGCCATTTAGCAGATTTTCTGTGAAATCATCTTAGATGGCCAGGAATCTGGCTTGTCAGTAGTTCATGAGAAGCTGGCAGAGAATAGCTGGGTCTGTTCCTGGTGAGGGAGAGGGAGAAAGGGATGGAGGGAAGAGACAAACTGTTGGAAGAAAGAAAGAAGTAAGAAGGGAAGGAGAGAAGGGAAAAAATTACCATGGCAAATAAAAGTGAAAACAAGGAATTTACTGTTTCTTCTAATTCTGGAACCTCAGAAGATCATTTTGTATATATTTAATATTTATACATCATGTGTATATTTATGTACATATATGTTATATATTGTCTCTAACTATAGAATGAAAATTCCTTGAGAAAAAGGGCTACTTTTACTTTTTCTTTGAATTCAGTATGTCAAAATTCAATACCTAGTTTTACAAATTGTTTCTTCCTATAGAATGAAAAGCCCCTTGACAATAAGAACTATTTTATCTTTGTCTTTGTATTCCCAGTATCTAAAATAGTGCCTGCCACATAGTATATATTCAAATACATACTGATTGTTTTTTTTTGGGGGGGGGGATCTTATTAACCTCACTCTTATCTAGAATAAGCATGAAAACTTTCAAAATAAACATGATGCTAGAATTACGCTGGATTAGACAGTAAAGGGGAGAGAAACATGGAGAAGGAGAGGAAAAGAAAAAGGAAGAGGGTAGAAGATAGAACTGGGTAGGTGATGATCACGAGCAAAAAAAACAAAACAAGAAAACAAACAAAAAAAAACAACCTGCAAAAAACCTACAAATACAGAGGACTAATTATGAAAGAAATAAAAATGTGACCAAGAAGGGTATTTGGATGTAAGCTGGAAAGAGAATGGGAGAGAGAGAGGTTGGAATGAAATTGTTAAAAATTATGAACTCTAATTCCATTTTACAACTTTTTTTCATTTCTTCTTCTAAAGAGAAGAGGGAAAAGGAGAGGTATTACAGGATCTGATGAAGAAAAAAAGCATAAACAATAATCCTAGTTATGGATATGAAAGGGATGAATTCACTTACAAAGTGGACAAAGGTAAATGAATTAAAAAACCAACAACAGAATATTTTGTGATTTATAAGATAAACACTTAAAACAGACCCATAAAGAGTTACAGTCAAGAGTTTGGCTATAACATTGAATTTTAGCTAAAAACAAAAAAGAAGTAACACTCATGATCTAAAAAAAGTGATAGTGAATAGAATAGTGAAAAGAAGAGAAATTACATTATTATTAAAAGCATAATAAAAATAAAACACCATAAATATTGAGTCTATATTAACATAATGCTGTCATCTAAGTTCTTAAAGGAAACATTAATCAAATTATAGAAAAATCTACATAATGAAAAAAATTGTTAGAAAGTTCTATGTAACTTCTAATATAAAAAAATACAGCAGCAATATAAAGAAGAAAAAAGTTAAAGAATTTCAAATAATATTTTAAATTAGACATAATAGACTTTTGGCAACTGTGGAACCTTTAAATAATATACCAAGTAGGTGCTAGGATATTATAAATAATAAAAAAATTCAAAAAAATAAAAAATAATAAACACATTACTTATTCAATAAATGAGAATAAATAAAAGTAGAATGAACAAAGGATCCATATTTCAGTGTATCAACTTAAAGAGTTAATAAGTCAAGAACAAAATAGAGAAACAACAAATGGTTATATTAAATTAAATAATAAAGTACCATAACACATGTAATTCTGTTAAAGCAATCTTTGAGGTAAAAATGTTTGTTTCTAAATGTAACAATAAAGAGGAGAATAAGGACATAATGAAGTAAGAGCAGAATTTTTTTTTAAAGTAGAAAATCAAATTAAATCATACAAAGCTAGCACAAAAATAGAAATACTAGAAATAAGATTTGAAATTGGAAGCAGAAAAGTCTATCAAGATGACCAATTAAAAAGGATCTCATTTTTTGAAAGATAATTAAAATGCAATTAATGAATTTTGTTTATAAAAATGAGGGAAGACAACAAAAAAACAAAATCAAAACTGAAAAGGGAGCATTACCACAATAAATAGAAAGGATATAAAATAAATTATTAGAAACAGTTATATATAACTCTGTCAAAAAGAATGAAAATTTAAATGAAATGTATGAATTTTATATAATATAAAATGCCCAGTTTAACAAATGAGGAAATAGATTAAATAATCTGATTTTACAAATAGTAGTTGAGAGCATGACATGATGAATATGTATAGGGGGAAAAAGCAGGTCTGAATGGATTTACAAGTTTATTCTATCAAATCTTAAATAAAAAACCAAATTCCTTCCTATACAAATTTTTCATATCAATAGAATAGAAACTTTTCAACACCCTTTCATGACAAAAATATAATTTCAGATATATATATACTAAGGACATAAAACAGAAGAAGAAAAGGAAAGATGCTTGTCACTACAATATTGAAGCAAAAATATTAAACAAAACTCTAACAAAAAAGGCTATTGGAATCAATTCCAAAAGTTTTTCATTGTGATCAAGTTAGATTTATACCATGAATTCAGTAATTGTTCAACATAGTAATTACTTAGCCACCAAACTGATTAAAATATTAATAAAAACAAGCAATTACTTTAGTATAGTAGAATGATAATTTAAATCTGGAATTATTGTTGTTTTTATATATTCAATGCATCTAGTATTTATTGAGTTCCTGTTGTGTGCCAGAAAATGTTTTATGTACACTGAAAACTTCAGGAAAGAGAGAAATTCCATCCAAAATCACTAGTGTAGAAGGAAACCAATTATAAGTTACTGAGAGTCCTACATAAAGTCTGAAAAATAAAAAAGATAAATGTATAAGGAAGGGGATTTCAAATCCCCATAATAATCAATCAATCAACAAATATGATTGAGTTTATTTTCTTTTTAAAATATTTTTCCCATTTTAGAATAATTTTTAACATTTGATTTTTAAATTGAGTTCCAAATTCTTTTTCTTCCTTCCATCCCATTTCCCTGATATGAAAACAATTTGATATGTTATATATGTGCAGCCAGTCAAAACATTTTCCTGTATTAGTCATGTTGTGAAAGAAAACAAATACTGACCCCCAAAACAACAACAACATAAGAAAAGTAAATGAAGTTTTAAGAATGTATGATTTGATCAGCATTCAGACTCCAAGTGTTTGGATGTGGATAACATTTTTCATTCTTATCTTTCAGAATTATCTTGGATCATTGTATGGCTTAGAATAGCTAAGTCATTTACATTTGATCATTGTACAAGGTTGCTTTTACTATGTATAAAGTTCTGGTTCTGCTCATTTCACTTTGAATCAGTTCACATGTCTTTCCATTTTTTTTTTCTGAGAACACTCTGCTACTCATTTCTTACAGTTCAATAGTATTTTCTCACTGCAATTAGGTTTTTTAAAATGTATTAACAAGACTGTCTATGCCTAATGATCCTTTTATAATATGAGTATCTAACTTTAATTAGGTCAAGAGGGAATGATGTAACTGGATAAACAAATAAGCTAACAAACCCCTAAGGGATTTAAATAGTGGGAGAGGTTTCAGCAGTTTCTCCATCAAATACTATACCAGCCTAGACAACAGGTTCAAAGAGAATTGCTCTCAGATAAGAAAGTTCTATATTTCTCTTCTTTCCTCTACTCTAACCTTTCCATCTCTGTTTATTTCCTTATGAATATTTACCATGTCATCAGATAGGAAAAACCAATAGGAAATACATTTAAATAGGAACAATGAAAAACACCCTCAAAGATTAGCATAAGAATGGATAAATACAAAAGGAAAGTTATACATGGGAGGAAGTAGATTCAAAAAGTATGACCCCTTTGAACAAATGAAAAATGACAGATGTAGACTGAAGATAATACTTCGAATGAGAAGAATTTGCACAGTAACACTTTGCCCCATTTATTTCCTACATACATGCCTCATTTCCATTGTGCTTTAAGTTTGAGATCACTATTTCCACAGACATTGAGTATTTGTGGGAAAGTGTTTTCCAAGATTTTGAGAGGGGCTTTTTGTGAGTAAGAGTGAGTAAACCTACTCTTGGTGAGTAGACTCTTACTTCCTACCACCTGCCTGGACATTATCATCTGCCATGAGGTTGAACCTTTAATCACATATCTCCCTCAATAGACTAATCTCCAACCACTGATACTCTACAGAACTCACTCTTTACTGGTTAGTATATGGTGCTTTTGCTGTTCATTTGTTTTAATTGTGTGTGATTCTTCATTATACCATTTGGGTTTTTTTTTGGCAAAGATACAGGAGTGGTTTGTCATTTCCTTTTGCAGTTCATTTTACAGATGAAGAACCTGAGGCAAATAGAGTTAAGTGACTTGCCCTAGTTTCACGCAGCTAGTAAATATCTGAGACCAAACTTAAACTCAGGTCTTCCTGATTCCAGGTCTTGTGATCTATCCTTTGGACCACCTGGTTGCCCTCATTAGCATATACCCACACCTTTATACTTATGAATCCCAGTGATTTGACTGGCACCTTGTTTTCAGTCCACAAATCCTTTTTCATATTCCCAACTGACTGTTGCCTTACTCCTACCTACCTTATTTACCAGCATGCCTAAACTCTCACTCCAGATCTGCCTCACTATTAAACGGTACTCTTTGGGGACCTACCCCAAAATTGACAACTTCACTTTATCTTAGACCTCTTTTTCACTATTCTATCTCTCTTATCTCCACCTCAGAACTGAGTTCTGTTTAATTTTATTGCTTCTTTCACCAGCCTTTGTAGTACTGGATATATTTTCTCTCATATTCCTTGATTCAGGACACCCAGTCAGAATACTCCTTAAATTTACCATTGCCACTTCCAGTCTCACTACCTTCACTAAGCAATCTTCCTTTGAGATACATGCTATCCAAGAGTAACACCCAATTCAGATCCTGGTAGCCATTGATCTTCCCTGCCTCCCAACCCCTGGTTTCTTTCAGTATAGGAAATAACAGGGCACTGTTTTCCATCAAAATGGTGCCAACATGCATTAAATTCAACATTAATTACAAGTAGTTCTTCATCATGGATTATATAGTTCTTTTCTGCATTGATTAATTTGAAGGAAAAGTGTGCATTAGTATAAGACATGAAAGAGGGTCATAACAACCCCCCGCAGCAATGGCTCATCCATTAGATTTAATGAGGAAGTTGTATTTCATCCCCGATAACCTCTTATTTTTTAACATGTGGGAGTTGGTCTTAGGGAATCCTTTGTGAAATTTAGCTGTTTCCTCTCTTGCTGCTTTTCCCCACTACTGGAATTTAAGGGTATGTGTATTTGTAGGCTTATTTTAAGCCTTCTTGATCCTGGCCAGTGTTTGTGTTGTTTATGTTTTTGAATTATTCTCTGGTGAAAATGTCTCTATTTTCAGTGTGGCATTTTTATAAAGCCCATTTTATTTTTATTTTATGTCAAAGGATTTTTTATTGATTGTTCTATTATGCCAATACAATGCATTTGTTCATCATTCCTGCTTTTGCAATTTTTAAAAGATGCACAGATATATTGTGTTCCATTTCATAATTATACACTGGAATTATTTTCTAAAATATTATTCCAGGAAAACCCTGCTTATTCCATATGTTAATCTACTTTTCAATGACTGATGTCTATAACCCTTTAAAAAACAAGAGTTTTCTCCTATAATCTATCTGTTACTCAAAAAAATATTTTTCTGCCAATTGTGGCCCCATTCTCAATAATATGTTCCTATAACAGTTGAAGTTCAAATTTTTAGCAAATAATGTGATGCTCCATTTGCATTGGTATATGTCATACCTGAGGTAATTTTGGTGGTGGTTTCTGTGCCTATAATTAGATGCAGACAAAACTTAGGATTGTATATTTGGCCTCTGCATATTTACTATAGTCTAGCCTGGTCATATTTCTCAGCTTCTATTGTGCTCAAAAGTCCTTTTTTCCTTTTGATGTATGGTAGAATTGATAAATTTAGAAAAACTTTACTCTGGAGTCACACCACCAAGACACACACACCAAGGCAAGAGAATCATATCACAGAAGCAAAATCAAAGATAGAGAATCAAAAGAATCAAGTAAGGGAGAGAATAACTGTTCTTTAGAGAATCAGAAGACCAATCAGAGGACCATTGAAAAGTACAATGTTTTGATTAAAGAATGCCTCTATCAGGATAAAATTAGAGAGACAGAGTCTTCTTCTGTTAGAGGGTCATTGATATGGAAAAGTACTAATAATGGGAATTTAGCTTTGTTTGTACTGAAGCTAAAGTTTTCTGCTGAATTTCATGAAATTATGATGGTCTCCACAAAGATCAATCCAGAGGACCTATCAAACTCAGAAGATCTATACAACTGAGGACTGATAGGACCTTGTACAAAAGGAATAAGGAGTTGTAGGCTTGGAGCTAAAATGGTGGAGTAAAGGATATTCAATGTGCACAAATCATCTAAATATACAAAAATAGAAAATAAAGAGCATTGAAACAAAGGAAAGCAAAAGGGACACATCTCATTGGGGTAAGAAGGGACAGTTCCATCTTGGGAACTGGCAGAACAAAGACCAATTCGATAAGTGTTTCTAAGGCAAAGAAACAACAGAACAGGAACAGCCCAATGCCAGTTCTATGAGTCTCCACATGGCTTGAAGTAAGGAAATAGAAAAGTGGGGAGAAGCTGAGCATGCTGTCAAATTGCCCGAGGCTACAAAATAGCAGAATGGGAAATAGCACCCCACAGGAGATAAGAGGAAAACTATAGGAAGAGGAATAGAATTCAAATGGACAAAGACAGCTGAAAGTCTCCTTATAAGAATTCATCCAGGCTATCCCCTTCAAAGTATACACTAAGGGACTCACAGATAGTTGGGCTCACCCTAAGCACCAAATAAGGCTATCCTGAAAACTTAAAATAGCATTCTTACCTGAGGAGCAGAGCAGAACCTCAATAGATAGACAAGGTAACAAAGGGTGGAAAATAATAACTGGAAAATTAGCAAAACATAAAGAAAAAAAACCCTAAACTTCAAAAGTTTCTTAAAAGAATAACACAACAATATTAAAAAGGAAACATATGAGGACTTAAATAAAAGTGAGAAATAATGCCAGGCCCCAAAAGAACTCTTTGAAGAACTTATAAAGAAGTTAAAAATCAAGAAATAAAAGAAATGATAGAAAGATGCAATGACTTGAAAACTAAAATGGGCCAAATGGAAATGTAGGCCAAAAAATCCACTGAAGAAAACAATTTCCTAAAGATAGAATAGGCCAACTGGAAAGGGAGACAAAAATGACTGAGAAAAAAACAAACAAACAAATACTTAAAGTATAGGCTTGGCCATGTGAAAAAGAGCACATAAAAGCTCAAGGAAGAAAATAACTCTCCAAAAATCAGAATTGAGAAAATGGAAGCTAAGGACTCCATAAAACATCAAGAAACAAAAAGACAAAATTTTAAAAAATGAAAAAAATAAAATAAAATCTGAAAGATCTCACTGGAAAAATAGCTGACTTGGAAAACAGATCCAGGAGAGATATCCTAAGAATCATGAAAATACCTGAAAACTATAATTAGAAAAAGAGTCTGGCCACCATATTGCAAGAAATCGCCAGGAGAACTGCCCTGATATCCTCAAATAAGAGGAGAAAATAGAAAATGAAAGAATACACCAAACACCTCCTGAAAGAGACCCTGAAATAAAATATCCCTGGGTTAGTACAGGAAAATTAAAAAAAAAAAAACCTCTCAGGTCTAGAAAAAAGTGTTTCAGTCATCCAGAACAAAACATGTCAAGTGTCATGGAGCCACAGGATAATGTAAAAACCTAGTAGCTTCTACATTAAAACACCTAAAAACATGAAATATGATATTCCAAAAGGCAAAGGAAATAGACCCACAACCAAGAATCACATAGCCAGTGAAACTGAGCATAATTTTCCAGGTGAAAAATATGATATTTAATGAAATAGAGAACCTCCAGGCATTTCTGACAGCAACAACAACAACAACAACAACAAAAACAGAGCTGAAAGGAAAATCTGATAAGCATATTTGACACCAAGAGAAACATTAAAAAGTAAATAGAAAAGTGAAAATTTAAGGGTTTCAGTAAAATTTAATTGAATACATTCAAATCTTGGAATAAATGGAAAAATAGATAATTAGATACTTATGATACTTGAAATACTTAAGGCATTTAATTTATTCAAGATACCTAAAGATATGAAGATACTTATGTTCTTTATCACTATTAGGGCAATAAGAAGGAGTATATATAAAAAGAAGAAAGGGAGTAAGTATAAGATGATGGGTTGATAGCCAAAAAAAAAAAAAACCCAGAAACTCAAGGGATGGTAAAGAGAAGAGAAAAGGATAGATAAGGGAGTAAATTATCTCAAATGAAGAGTCACCTAAGAGTCAATACAGTGGAAAAGATGTTGGGTGTGGGGTGGGTAGGGGAGGAAAGCTTGAACTTTACTCTCATTGGAATTAGCTCAAAAAGAGGGAATAATGCTGACACTCAGCCAGCTATAGAAACCTACCTTACCCTATAACCATGATGGCAAACCTATAAAACACTTGTCAGCACTGACATACATAGCCATTTTCAATGACACAAAGCCTCATGCAGGCTCAACGCACCTTGGGGCCCAGGAGTCACTCAGGGAGCCAGGCACCTACAGCCTTGGTCATGACCATGCCCCAGCCCAGTCTGGAGGGGAGGGCTTCTCCACATGCTGGCCACAGGGGTAGGTGGCTCTTGCCAGGTGGCTGTGGTGTGTGGGGCTCCTGTGGGGGGCGGGAAGGAGGAGCACACAAGCGTGGAAGGAGCTTGCGCAGGCTGGCAGACTGGCAGGTGGCAGCCGCTGTTCTTGTGGCTCCCCTGGGCCAGCTAGCTTGGGCAAGGTGGGGTGGGGGTGGGCTAGAGGAATACTGGGTGGGGGGCCCACTTGCAAAGGAGGAGTGCCTGGAATCAATTGCCAGACACTTTTAGCACCCTGAAAAATATAGTAATGGCTTTACTCACAATTTTTCCTTCTATGTACTTTTGTGAGATTTTATTCTCAGTATTAAATAATATCAAAGTCAACAAAAGAAACAGAATGACAGATGAAGTTAGTAGCACTTGCTTGGGCTTCAAGTGTGCAAAATACCAATCTTCAATTGAAGATTTAGCCAATGAAATTCAGCATCAAAAAAAGTCACTAATAGGCAAGTTAGTTAAAGAATTCCCCCTTCCCCTCACTTTTCTGAATTCATGGCACCTTACACAAGTTAAATAATATCAAGACGAACAAAAGAAACCGACTGACAGATGAACAAAGAAGTCACTAAACAGGTAAGTTAAGCAATTACTTTTTGGTTTATTAAATACAGTTATATATTACAATTATACATTTTTGTTATTTAAACCATAAATATCATGAAATTATGGGTTTTTTTTTCTCAAAGTGACACACCACCTGAGTTATGCTCGGGTTTTTTGGCAAATTTTGACACACCAAGCTCAAAAGGTTGTCCATCACAAGAAGTAAGAAGGAAAGAATAATAATAAAAGGGATAGGGGATGAACAAAAAGGGTGAATCAGGAGAGGCAGTAGTAAAAAACAAAATATTTATGAATAGGGAGAAGCCAAAAGGGGAGAGAGAGAGAAGAATAAATGGGGCATGGGGGATAATCTGGAGGGAAATATAATTAATAATCATAACTATGAAAGCTGAAGTGTTGAACTCACCCATAAAACAGAAAAAGATAATAGAGTGGATTAAAAACAAGAATCTCACAATATGCTGTCTACAATAAACACATTTAAAACTAGGAGATACACACCTAGTGAAAATAAGGACTGGAGCAGAATATAGGATGTCTCATCTAGAGTAAAAAAGGCAGGCATAGCTATCATGATTTCAGACAAAACAAAAGTTTAAAAAATTGATCTAATCATCACATCATGATGAAAGGCACCATAGACCATGAAAGGTCATCACTATATATATATATATATATATATACTAAATGATATAGCATCCAAATTCCTAAAGAAGAAGTTACATGAGAAAATAGACAATAAAACCATCCTAGCAGATCACAACCTTCCCCTCTCAAAAGTAGATAAATCCACCCCCCCAAAAAAATGAAAATGGTGTTTAAGGTAAATAGAACTATTGAAAAGTTAGATATGATAGTCCTCTAGAGAAAGCTGAATGCAAGGAGAAAGGAATTGTAATGGGGGGGGGGTGGGGATAAAAGGTGAGAGAGATTTATGACAAAGGAAGAAAGGTAAAAAGGGGAATGGAGTCTCCTCCCTCTATGGCAGGGACAGAGTGAGGAGGTGATGTTGATAAGCCAAGGGGAGAGGAGGATGGGTTTGTCTTTTTCTCCCTCGAGCTCTCCCTGACACCCCCCCCCCCCATGGCTGCCTTCAACTCTTAACTTCTGGGTTCTCTGAAAGATACTGTTTGAAGAGGCTTGCGGTGATAAGCCTCTTTCTTTCTGGGGAGAGAAATGTCACTTCTCTCCCCTTCAATCTCAAGCTTCCCTCTGATAAAGGTTTGAGTCCGTTTCTGGGTCCTATTAACTGAATTTATTTGAGGGAAACAGAAAAGGAACAGGGCAGATGAAGGATAGGAATTGAGGTTCAAGGAGGAAGGAGGGAGAAGGGGTCCCTATTTAATTACTACTTTTCCCCCCAAAGTCAGGCACATCAGGTTTTGGTTCACCTGACCCCTTGGAGCCAGAGTAAAGAACCTCTAGTTCTTGGCTGCACAGTGAGTGTCCCCAAATCAAAATTCAAGAAGGTTGATGGAAATCTTTTTCTTTAGTGGACAGCTTGTGTTTCAAAAGTCCTTTCCAATTGGCTAATCTTCTTGTGAGGATCTGGGGTCAGTATTGACAGGGAAACAGATCACTGAGTTGGAGCTTAGCAGGAGCCTGCTTGTCTGGTGTGTGTTTGCAGGCAGAAGTCAGTTTCAACTCCTGGATCAGCTCACTCCTCCCTCTCTCTCCAAAGTTCTGTGTTCCTTTTGCCCATCCCCCACTGCTGTAGACTCTTGCAGCTCTTCCAGGTTCATTTTCCTTCCAAGATCTCAAACCTTCTCTTATAGAATGTATCTTTTTTCCTCAGCTTTACATGGCATCTTCACCAAAACTGACCATATAACAGGGCATAAAACCTTACAACCAAGTGTAGAAACACAGACATGTTAAATGCATCCTTTTCAGACTATAATACAATAAAAACTACATCCAACAAAGAGTAGCAGAAAGACCAGATGAAGAATTTGGCCTAAAATATGATTCTAGACAGTGTATCTCAAGTTTAAATTATTTTCTGAGAAACATTTAAGAAAAGTACCTTTATTGACTATGAAAGTTAGATGTTTTAAATATACTTTCATTTGATTTTTATAAGAGACTACAAAACTTATGTTTTCAAGGATAATATAATTTGTCACTGTCAGGAAAACACAATTCAGTATCCATCAGATAGTGAAATGTTAGAACTAAGACTTCTGGGAAGTGTTGCATAGAGAGTTCTATGGGACAACAGAGAGAAGAGACTGAGGAAGGTTCAGAAATAAAGAAGTTTTGTTCCTCATCTTGGCATTATATTTACTTTTTCCAAAGTCAAGTGCTTAGCATGCCACTGATTCATGAAGGGTATGAGCTATTGATCTAAACCTAATCTCTCCCATATTGTTTTCCAATTTTTCCTATCCTTTTTGAATAGCTTACTAATAGATATTCTTACAGTGAGGGACTCTCCTTAATGTTGTCACCAAACAACTACATCTCTTTACATGTGGAACCTACTTCCCATTGAGTTACTATTATTAGTCTCTTCCTAGGAAGCTAGTTTTCATGTCTCAAAATAAACTCATACCAATTGTGGAAGCTCATCTTCCACCAGTAATTTTTTTTCTATCCAAATATGGTTGAATGCAACCCAAAATTTCAATTACATTAATATCAACCTGTCAATTTGACCATCAGGTAAGGGTACCATTACCATTTGGTGGGAACATTTAGGGTACTATATTTGTGGCAATCATAAATCTTTATTATTTTTAAAAACAAATGACATGGGAGATGAATTTATGGAGGGAACAGAATGTATTTAGGAGCTCATTAGTTTTTTTCTAAAAAATTCCTAGAGCACTGCTGTATCTAACCTATTTAATGAATAGAGCTCTCTGGGATTGGGGCTCTCAGAATTATATTGGATCACACAATTTGGAAGCCATAATTCTCTGCTTTGGGTGCACTATACACATTCCAATGATTCTAATTCTGGGGAGAAAAATTTCTAGCTTGAAATTTGACTGAAGACTACTTATAAATGCATATGTATTTATTTTAGGCAGTGTGCCTAGTTAGGTAATACTGGGAGTACGATGGGATCTCCTCTGAGTGCCTCATGATGACCTAACACAAACTCATTTATTCTAAAAACTTATAGGAATAGGAGGTAACTGAATTATAATCAAGTTGAATACCTAACAACATTTTCCTACTCAAACCCTAGTTTTTGTTTCCTAAGTCACTAGTATGGTTGAAAGTGTATACGGCTTAATTGTTTCAATATTAGCTAAGTTGTTATAGGATTTCTGGGGCCACTTTTTCTTTGTATCAGAACTAAGTTCCTCAAGTTTGTAATGGTCCTTGAGTCAACCATAGAGATAGCTGCTTGATCTTAAGAATCAGAAATAGGTAGGTGACGAAATAAGAGGTCATGAGAGGTAGGTTAGTGGATAAGTGTGTATATAAAAAAGAGGATTGGTCTCACCTCCATCTTCTTTTGGAACCAAACATGCTTAGTCAGCAGTGTTGATGGATTTTTGGGACATCAGGGTACACCAGAATCTTTTACATGCATTTGGCTTCTGTTGGACAGGCAAGGAGGACATTGAATAGTCTGCTTTAGCTATTGTCTCCATGAAAGGCAGGACTCAATGTGTACATATTATATAAGTGTGGGCAGTTTTGCATCTATTCCCTCCTTGGACCAATTGTTGATGGATTTGGCCAAGTCTATGGAAAGAGTATTCCATTCCAAATCCTGACATTATACAGCACTGAAAGAGCTATAATAGTCTGCCAGAGGGGATAACTAGGTAGCTCAGTAGATGGAGAGCCAGACGTAGAGACAAGAAGTCCTGAGTTCAAATATGGTCTCAGCTAATTCCTAGCTGTGTGACCTTAGACAGGTCACTTTACCCGAATTGCCTGCCTAGCCCTTCCCTTTCTTCTACCTTAGAACCAATGCACAGTATTCATTCTAAGATAGAAGATAAGGTGCTTTTTTTTTAATTAGTCTACAACAGTCTCCTGCTGTCTTCTGGCTACAGCCAGGCAATGTGATGATTAGCAGTCTCAGTTCTGAGTGGAGAATGTCAAGATTTTTCTTGAACTCCTGTAGGAAACTCTCAATATTTTTTTCAAAAAGAGGTATTTTTTCCCCAAGTGAACTCCATAGACAATCTAATCTGTCCCACTAAATAGTATATGATGAAGTTAACTGAGTCATGAGCATTCCCTAAGAGTATAGAGATGGAAGTCCATGAACTAATCATCTTGGACCAGGAACCTGGGGGTATTGGCTTATTACTCTGGGAAAGACTCGGAGATTCCATGTGCTGAGCAATTAAATTTCTAATTTTTTCTAATTTTCTCTAATTCTATGATCTCCCCAGTATTCTGAAGCTTACTTCAATCAGAAGAATGCTGTCTTCAAATACTAACTTTGGTGGCCCTCTTTAGTTTTCATTTGGAGTCTGATTGAAAAGTATCAAATGTGCCAAACAAAGCTCTGACATCTCTGGAACCTCCTTCTGATTATCTGCAGTACAGCAAGGAATTCTCCTATTGATGTCCATTAGATTTTAAAAAGATCTTATTTGTATCACAGACTCTCTTTGGAAGTTTGGTGATGCTTGTAGACTCTTTCATAATGATGATTTAAAATGTATAAAATACACAAAACTATAAGAATTATATTGAAATATAGTCATAAAAAAGAGAGTATCTCAGCAAACACCATTTATTTTCCCCTCCCCATGCAAAGGAAGCTTGTCCAGTGATTAAATGTCAATAGGGTTGCATAAAAAAATCCTCAGAGTATAGGTTAAGAGTTAAAAGGGGTCTTTGAGGTGATTTATTAGATGATATAGTTAAATCCTAAAGAGATTAAAAAAGGCTGCATCTCTTCCAAGACCATAGAATCATAGGTTCATAGATTTATCTTGTTCAACTAACTCATTTTTTAGGCTAACAAAAAAAAAAAACTGAGGAGGGTAAGTGATTTGCCCAAAGTCCCTCAGGTAATGTGACACCTGAGAGATTGGAATCCAGAATCATCAACTCAGATATTTAGTATCAGGACTGGACTTTAAATGCAGGCCATTTTACTTCAAATCCAGTGTCTTTCCTACTACAATTATAATGCCTTGGATGTGCATTAAAATAAAATTCTAAGTAAGTATAAAGCAAAAGCTAGGTCAATAAAAAAATTTGGGAGGTAGTGCACAAATTCAAAGGACTGAAAGGAAAGTACAAAGTCAAATGGAGAGGGTGATTTCAAACCAAGAAGTAATCAGAAATATAAAAATCCATTGCACTATGTTGCTGATGCCATGAATTCAAATGAATGCCTACTATTCTTGACCCAAGTTCTGTCCTGCTGCTACGTCCCTCTATCTATACTGATATTCCCATTCACTCTATCCTTACTTACCCCAGTCACCATCCTATCCATATCGTGTGAGAGTGATATCATTTTTTAAAACCTTTACCTTCAACCTTAGAATTAATACTGTGTACTGGTTCCAAAGCAGAAAAGTGGTAAGATCTACTCAATGGTGGGTGTTAAGTGACTTGCCCAGGGTCACACAGCTGGGAAATGTCTGAGGCTAGATTTGAACCTAGGACCTCCCATCTCTAGGCCTGGATCTCAATCCACTGAGCCATTAACCTGTACCCTTAATCATTTTTTAAAACCCTTACCTTCTGTCCAAGGCAGAAGAGTGGTAAGGGCTAGGCAATATGGGGGTCAAGTGACTTGCCCAGGGTCACACAGCTGGGAAGTGTCTGAGGCTAGATTTGAACCTAGGACCTCCCATCTCTAGGCCTGGATCCTTTAGTCATTTTTTGATAATGGATTTAGTTATTTTTTCTAGTCATTCAGAATCTTTTCTTTTGTTAGATATCTTTTGAAGATAAATACTTTCACATTTTCCATACATTGAGAACTTATTTCTTCTGCAAGTGCTTCTTATTACTTGTTCAACTGTCCTTTTCAAATTTTCTCTTATTGAGTGCCTTTCCACCCCCTCATATAGTACATCAGGCAGAGGTTAGAATTGGAATATGGTGCTATGATGAAAATCGATGAATAAATAAATGCTAAACACATTCTACTTTTCTGCCTATAGGTTGTCCTCCATCCAATTTCATTTTATAAGTGTTTGGGGGATGCTCTGAATTGTGCCTCATGTCAAGTTTTCAGCAGATTAATTTTATCTTCCAAAGTAATAATGCTCACAATCTTACTCTGTAACTTTTGCAAATGATTTTCTCTTCTAAAGTGGTGATTTACTCAGCTGTCCCACCTCTAGTGTTGGATGGAAATGAAATATTTGCTGACTGAGGAGGTATCTGGCTTTTGGGGCATCTTCATTTTGGTAATTGATTTAAAGTGGTAAAAATTTCTGCAGTCATAGTAATAGTTCAAATTGACATCTATTCCTTTATATCTCATTTTTTCAGATTGTATGATTATTAAGGTTTGAACTGTTGAAGCTGCATGTGATATAATTTCATCTTTAACTTATTGATTTGTTGTTGACTTGGACTTTTTCTCCATGTAAGAACTTAAATTTAGGTTTTATGCTAAATATGAGAATTCTAAAGTAATATTGTAGTTGCCAATTCAAAAAATATTACAGCTTAAGTCAAAATGACTTTTAGCAACTTTATTTACAAAGAGGTAGAAAGAGTGAACATGGATAAAATATCAATAAAAAGACAGAAAGTATTGCCTAGCTACAAATACCTTAAATATAATCCTAATGACTCTAGACTAGAAATGTGAATTTGAAAGGGAATCTCGCCAGAATCCAAAGTCCTAAATCTGAAGAGTCAAGAGATGCTGAAGAATCCACAGAGCACATGAGGCTAAGACTGCCAAGAATCTCACTAGAACTTAGGCTGAGGGTAGTGTCCCACCGAAGCACCAAAGAGCAGAGAGGGTCTCCTCACTGAAGGACCAAGGAAGGAATCACTCCACTCACCACTGTAAGATCCAAGGAAAAAGTCTCCTCTTCCAGTCTGGCTCACCAATGCAGAGAGTCACTGAATCCTTGAACTGGCCTTTTTAAGACAGTTTTCTCAAAGTCACTTCCTATTGCTCCCCCACTTTACAGGAACCAATGGCAGTCTTTCAATTTGCCCAGCACTGCCCAGGGGTGGGACAGTGGCCTCTGGAGTTGTCATCCACTCTAGCAAGTGATTTGTGAACTCTTAAGTAATCGTTTTGGATTGATTAACTTAAAAGATGCTGATTGATAGACAAAGAGAGTTTGATTCATTCTTCATATCTGTTAAGATAATGGTCTGATTTCCAAAGACAGGCTATTTGGCAATGATTTCCTCATCAGTAAGGAGTAATTCTCTAAGACATGCATATAACCCTTCATCTCCTAGACTGTCACTCTGTAAATTTTGCCATAAAGATGTTAGATTCAAAAAGTAACTGAGTAGACTGGTTTTTCTTAAGTCGATTTAGTGACAGAAGAATCCCCCAAACTCATGTATGCTTCTTATTCAATATGATATCAAATCCCCAAACAACCTCTACCTCAATTTGTCCATGCCCATTTTCCAGAGTTTTCAGGAGAGGTGAAGATTTCTCTGGAATGGAAGATGCCTAACTCCCAGACACTAAGAAATATGCCAACCCTGATCCACAGAGGAGTGGAAGCTACCACCCTGCAGCAAAAGCTGCTACTACAGCTAGAACTCCTACTCCACACGTGGATATGCTACCCTGTACCTGGAGAGTTACCATTCTATTAGCTCCAGAGAGGTGACTCTAATAATCCCTGGGTTTATCTGTCAGCCCTGAAGCTACCTTATTATCCCTTAGATTATTCCATCAGCTATTAGGCTATTATACCACCATAACCTTCTTCAAATAAAATTCTTTTCTTCTGGATTGAATGGATTTTGAGTCTCCCATTCTCAGGGCAAGACCCTGGTACAAAGTTAGGTGCATTTTTCCCACAGCAAGAAGACCACAAAAGACTTCCTTCAGAAGGTGAAACTTGAATATATCCTCCAAAAATAATGTCATTATAACCCTATCCAAAAACCTTTTTGTATACCCCGTTCTATTCCTTCTTAACTTCTTTGTAGTTATCCACTACTTTGGGCATCCCTGTCTTTCTTAAGGAATTCCTTAAGGATTCCTTCTCTAGGAATCTATACAATAGAATTTTCCCATTTTGTGCCTCATCTTATATTATGATCAAAGTGTTATAGAACAAGGTCATTTCACTTGTCATACCTCTCAAGAAATCTTACTTAATTTTGATGTGTGCAAGGAGCTACCTTGGTGGGAGAGAGCCTTTTTACAGTGTCCTTTTTCTTTACCAAATCAAATCCTTTTTTTTCTTTATCATCAACAAATAACTTGTGGCAGCTTAAATTTTCATCATGGTTCAATCATTGTGCAATAGTTAGATGTTATGTGGAATATTGCTTATGAAAGCCTACATGTTCCTATCTTAAAGCCTCACAAAACTATTTGATGTTTGTACAAGTTATTCCCTTAAATTTTCTTCTTTAATTTTAATCCTTTCCACTCTTTGAAGTAATAAGTATAGCCATCTTCCAAAGACAACGATCTCCCTATATATTAAATCCATATCCATTAATAATTGTTCCAAAAAGTTCACAGGTCTTTACCTCATCCAAATATTCCTCAAATTGCACCCACTATTGGTACACATCTAGGAAGTTTTCAGGCTAAAAGAAATAATTTTTCTTTGTTCATCCTCAGCAATTCTGCCAAAAAAAATTCTAAACCAGGTCATGTAACGTCCTTGCATATAATCTTTGGTATTTACCTACTATTTCTAAGATGAAAATGGTAACTCTTTGGCTTGATATGTAATACTTTTCATGTAATAGTTCCAGTCAGGGACTTGCTGGTAAATGTTTAACAAATGACTCTTGGGGAAGGGGGGCATGGAATATATGTATAATTCATTTTTAAATTTAATTTGCATTGATAACCTTTTTTTTCTATTGCTTCCTTAGGGCTAGACAATCAACAAATCATAAATCAATTCTAATCTGAGGTGTAAATTTTCAAACATAAAATTTAACAATTGGCTCTTATTAGCTGGTTCCCGGAGCTGGTTTCAGCATAATTCTGATTCCTGTTTAACTTTCCAGATTTATTTTACATTACTTCATTTCATATAATTGGTCACAGTTGTTGAAATTGGAATTCTATCTTCTGCTTCTGAAGCACTGCACAGGTTGTCTTGTATTCCTGAGACTTTTATTCCTTGCCTCCAAATATTTCCATCCAATCTTAAATTTACTTTAGGCTTAATGTAAAATGCCATATCCTACTGGAAGACTATGCAGATCTAACTACTATTTCTCTCTTTCTTTCTCTGTCTTCCTCTCTCCCTCATTTTCTCTCTGTCTTTCTCAGTCCCTCTCTCTTTCTCTTTCTCTCCTACCTCTACCCCACCCCTTCATTCTCTTTCTCCCTTTTTCTCTTTCTTCCTCTTTCCCTCCTCTTTCTTCAAGTTATCTAATGCTTACATGTTTCTTGATAGCATATACTGTACTGTTTACATCTTTGCATGCTTAGTGCCTAGCAGTGCCAATTGTTTTTTTAATGAATTGTACCTGTGTATATTTATAGGTGTTCCTAAACGTGTGTAGACATGTATGGGTACAGATATAGGTAGGTATTATTTCATGTCTGGGTTACTGGTATTTGTATTTTGATTACTAAATAGTGTTGTACACTTTGTTGTTGTACACCTTTTCTGTGTAGCAAAAATTCCTTCAAAGGGCTATTCAGCCCATTGCCTCCTATTGGGAGGATTCCATGAAGAGGAGAGAGAATATAAGGGGAAAGAACACAGTCCTTTCTTTAATTAATTTTCAAAGGAGCTGGGACAATGAGAGTAATGAGAAGAGAATGCAGGGAAAAGTCAGTGTGAGATATCATATACTTGACCACATTTATGATTCTATGTTCTCAATTGCTCAGGGAAGGGAAAACCAGAGGCCACTGCTTCTTTGGACAGATGAGAAAAGACCTAGATAAGATCAATCTAGGCTGACTCTAATAGTAGAATTGAAAAATGCATTCAGGAGTCCACAGTCTTAAATGAAGCAGCTGAGCATGAGTCTTCCTCTAGAATTAAGCAAAACAAATTTAAGGATGAATCATAATCATAATATTTTGGCATATGTTGGAAGATGGGGCTGTCATCATCCTTCTGTTTTAGTCATCTTTCAGCTGACTTCATCTTGTTCCTTCTAGACTATGAGACCAAAGTCATGAGACAAGAGCCATTGTTTGGGGAGAGATTAAACACACCTGAGAATGTGGAAAAGCTTACTATTGCCTTTGCTCCCCCCATGCCCATAACTACCCCCACACCTTGGGGACACTAGCCTCAGAGACTTCTTCCTGCTTGCCAGGCCAGGTTCATTAGAAGGAGACTTTCTCCAGGTTCAGTTTATTAGTTCCTTCCCCACACTTGATACTGGTTATTCCCTGGGACCTTTCTAACAGTCCCAAGATAAACCATGAGAAGGCCAAGTCAATTAGGCTCCCTGAGCTGTTCAAGGGCCTCATTAGCAACTTTTTAATGAGGAGAGGGCCTCTGGCTACTCATTAGTAGAGTGAGTTTGTCTTCTATCCTCAGGGTGAAAGAAGAAAAAAAGCCTCAAGCCATGATAGAGCATAGTCTAGCTATTCCAGATTTTTCCTGAGTAATCGTGTCTGGTCCTGGGGTCTAGCTGAGGCATGACCACACAACTCATTACACTAATTATGTGGCCAGGAGCCCAATACCAGCATGTTCAAAACACTAGACAAATCCTTCCCTGCCTCTTAAACAAGGACCCCCCATTCCCAATCAGGCCAGAATGAACCCAAGGGGGAGTGAAAGATGAATTGAAATTCACTAATTACTAAGACACCCCAATCTATTTCTGTACATCTCTAAATCTAAATGGTTAAAAATGTTTCATTACATGAACGTAAAGTTGCGCTTCTGTGATGCCCATCTACTTTTAATTTTTTCATTGGGCCAAACAACACAAATTCAATCCTACTTCCATATATTCGAACATTGTCCTTGGGTTAAAGCCAAGTTGGACTAAAGCATTTAGGTATTTGGTCTGGTTAAATGAGGCTAAGAGATCTAAGTAAAACTCAGGAATTTGTTCAGGTTCAACTGAGAGCCTTCAAGGGATGGGATCAAGAATTGGCAGATGAAATTCAGGGATGGAGTCAGGTATGTAGGATGAAACCATATAAGGGTAGGGAACTCAAGGTTAAACTCAGAGTTTGATTGTTTATATATAAATTGTCTGTATACATCCTTTGATCAGTAATTTATTTGGCATTTGAAGCATCCTCTGTGAATTTTAAATAATTTTTATATATTTTAGCTATCAAGTATTTATTTGATATATTTGTGATTAGTATTTTCTCTAATATATTTTAGGTAGCTAGATAGTCCATTAAATAGAGTGCTGAACCTAGAGTGAAGAAGACATGAATTAATGTTTCTTAAGTTTACTCCATATTAAAAAAAATATTTTCACTGTCTTTTCTTGTTAAAATTTGAGTTTTAAATTATCTCTCTTCCTCTCAGACTGTACCAACTCACTGAGAAGGCAAGCAATTTATCACTTATATATGTAAAATCATACAAAATATTTCCATATTAGCCTTAATTTTAAAAAGTGAAAAAACATTTTAACATTCTTTTTGAACTCAGAATTTATTATTTTTTTTCCTCTCTAGAGATGGATAAAATTTTTCATCATAAATTTTTTGGGATTGTCTTGGGTCAATGAATTGATAAAAATAGCTAAGTCTTCATAGTTAATCATTATTCCAACATTGCTGCTACTGTATACAATGGCCTCCCAGGTCTTATATCACTTGGCATAAATTCATTTAGGTCTTGCCATGTTTTTCCCCCATCACTTAGTATAGCATAATAATACTCTATCACAATGAGAGCAGCCAAGATGGTAGAGTAGAGAGAGAAATACCCCTGAAATCTCTTAACATTCTCTCCAAACAACTTTAAAATAATAGCTACAGGAGAAGAAGGGACTTGGTCACAGTTTCAGGGCCAAGAGAATCACTAACAATTGTGGGTAAAGGGAAACAGGATCTTTTCTTGGGTAAGGACCAGAGCACAGATAATAAAACATTGACCACACCTCTACTTAGATCATACCATATTAGAAGCACTAAAACTTATAGACCAAAAAAACTAGCTCTGAAAATAGCAGCAAGAAAAACTAGAAGCTTGAGACAATGCTCCTTCCAACTCAGGAATAGAGCCCCAAATCTAACATGAAGTCAAAAGATAAGAAATAGTTTAGAAAATGAGCAAATAACAACAACAAAAAAAGGACCTGACCATAAAAGATTTCTTATGGTGACAGGAAAGATCAAGATGCACACTCAAAAGAAGGCAATAATATCAAAACAGTTATAAGCAAAATCCTCAAAAGGAAAAATATTATTTTGACAGTTCCAAAATGAATTTTTAGAAAAGCTAAAAAAGGGGCATTAAAAATCAAATAGCAGAAGTAGAGAATAAATGGGTGGGAGAATGAGAGTTATGTAAAATAATTATGAAAAAAAGTCTCTATACATCTTGATTAAAAAGAGTACAAAAAGACTGAAGAAAATAACACCTTGAAAATAAAAATGCTTAAAAAGGCAGAAAAATTCTCTAATCTTTACTCAGGTAAGGGCCCTGTTTCCCTGTATCCAAAAATGCTAGTGCTCCTCTTGTCCCTGAAACTATGACCAGGTCCCTTGCTCTTCTACAGCTATGAGAAGTAATAAATTCAAATACTGCCTTTGGTACTTACTAGTTGCTTATTCCTGAGCCAAGTTACTTCATTTCTCTAAGTCTCAATATCCTCATCTATAAAATTACCTTATAGTAGTTGTGAAGACCAACTGAGAATATATGTTAAACATTTTGCAAATGTTCTTTTAAAATCTTTCATTTTCATTTCACTTTGTGGTGGTTTTACTTGCCTGGCCTCCATTCACTCCCTCAGGGTATCCTGATGATTTACTAGAGTTTATTATCTGGAGGGGCTGTGAAATAGGCCAATGCTTTAGGAAAATCTTTTTGGTAGCTGAGGAACAGATAGTGGATTGAGACTCAAGGCCAGGAAACCAATTTAGAGGTTATTGTAATCGACCAGCTGAAAGATAGTGAGAATCTGAACTAGATTGTGTAAATTGTGTTAAAATTGTATCTTATTTGGGCCCTCCTGACTGCCATCCCCCTTCTTCTCAATATGATGTTGCTGTTGTTTGTCCTTAGTTTTCAAATAGAACCAGTGACATCACATGGAATTGTCTTGACTTGCTCATGAATTATACTTAAGTGAGGCAGAGTTGCACAATGTCATCAGCCTCATTCACTTGTCTATAGTCATCAAATTATCATGGCAAAACAAATATCAGGATGACTGGTGATAGACTAGGATGCAATGGCCTGAGCATCTTCAATATTTGACCAAGGTCTAAGTGCTTCACAGTGACAACTTTAGCTGAAGAAATTGTTCTTATCTGCCCATTCTAGGGAAGTCTTCCTATTCTTGATAATTTTCTAGTTCTTTTGTAAAAAGAATATCTCATCTTTCCTCCAATTTCATTTAATAACAAGTTGGTTTTTATTAATTTTGCATGCCAGATTCTCTCCCTCACTTCTAACCCTCCCTTTTCACTAAGACAATAAGTAATTTGATATAGATTTTATATATTCAATCATGAAAAATATTTTTCCATATTAATCCTTTTGTGGAAGAAAATGCAACAAAAAAATGAAGAAAGTGATATATAGTATGCTTTGATCTGGATTCAGATTTCCTCAGATCTTTCTCTAGAAACAACATTTTTTGTCATGAGTCCTTTGGGATTGTCTTTGGAATCATTCTTTTTACTGAAAATAGCTATTTTTCACAGTTGTTTGTACAGAGTTATACAATAATTGTTGTTACTGGTACAATGTTCCCCCGGTTCTGCTTACTTACATATCAAAATTACTCAGCCATTTCCCAAATGATGGACAGCCCCTCTTTTTCCAATTTTTTGCCAACACAGAAAGAACAGATTTAACAAGTTTTGTGCATATATGTCCTTTTCCCTTTTATTTTTTTCCTTTGGGATATAGACCTAATAATTTTATTGCTGAGTCAAAAAAGTAAGTATTGTTTTGTATTCCTTTGTATATAGATCCAAATTATTCTCCAGAATGGTTGAAAAAATTTACAACTCCCCCAACAATGCACTAGTGTATCAATTTTTCCATATCCTCTCCAAGTTTTATCATCTTCCTTATCTGTCATAATAGCCAATCTGGAAAGAAGAACTCAGTTATTTTAATTTGAATTTCTCTAATTAATAGTGATTTAGAGCATTTTTTCACATGGCTATAAATAACTTTAGTTACTTTGTCTGAGAACCCCTGTTATCTCCTTCTGATAATCTGTCTGATGTCCTTATGTGGGTTTTAAAACTAATAACCAACTAAACTATTATATTTTATAAAGTTTTATTAATAATAACTAAAACAAAAGAACTGTCTGACTTCAACCTGGTTGCAGGTCCGAGAGAGAGAGGGAGGAGTTACAGCCACTTAAATACAATTGCAAAAAAGGGGGACCCAGGAAAATGGAATTTTGGGAAATATAAGGGACTTCTGGGAGATGAAGTCCAAATGCTCAAAATCTCCATTTATACATATTCCCCCTGGGATCCTATTTGGAAACCAGTTCCCCAAAAGGATCATGGAAACATAATCAGCTTAGAAATTGCAATAATTTGTGGATAAAAGGAAAATAGAAAAAAAACCCCAATGATTATAGGTTGAAAAAAAGCCAATTGGGGGGCAATCCCCTTTGGCATAAGAGTATACATTCAAAACAAAGGCATTTCAACACCCCATAGTTCAATTCACATCCCAATGTTTACTCTGGATCTTCTGGTGCAGCATGTGGTCTCTTCAGGAATCTATCTTCATGGGGTATTCTGGATTCTGGGAGGTAGCAAGTTTCTTATCCTAAAATTGCTCAAATTTAAATCAAAGTTCACAAAAATAACTTGGCCCACCTGAGGTGAACAAACACATGGATCACTCAGGGATGCATAGCTGAGTTATGAGGTATATGAATCAATTTGCAAAAGAAAATAAAAAAATATGGAAAAATCCAAATAAAAGAGAAAAATAACTTGTGGATATAATACAAAATGCAAAAGTCTTATGTCAAAAAAAATCTAAGTAAAGGAAAAACAAATCTATAACAGGTCCTTGAATCAGGGCCCAATTAAAATGATTTAAGCAATTATGCATTTACCCAATCAGTAGCCAGGACTACAGAAAGTTTGCCCCACCATGAAAGACAGAAAAGGGACTAGATTATAGGAGCCAAATTTGAGATACTTGGTAGAATGTGGGACAAAGAAGACCTGCCTTTAACACATGTTAAACAGCCACAACCTCAAACCCCAAACAAGTTCAAGGCCTCTTATCTTGGTTCAAAATTTTCATCAATCCCATCAGGATAGGGTTGTCTCTTTGAACTTGTGCTCAATTGGCATTATGCAGTTTAGCTTTGTGTTTCTTTAGCACTATACAGTGGATCTTTTGTATATTCCCTTCTTCTGGAATCAGACAGAGTCATGAAGCAAAGTTCCATAATTCTTTTAAACAATCAATGGCATCATTTTTATAGTCAAAAGCTTTTGGGGCATGCATTAATATTAGAACAAATGTATTATGTATTAAAAACTTATATTACTGCAAAATTTAAAAAATTTAATTAAAATCTTCTCAATACTGTTGACATGTACTTCAAATACAAAAAAGAGAGAAAAAATAAAACTCAGATACTATATTGTATATGCAAGGAAAAATCAAAGTTTTTTAAAGTTTTAAAAATCAAAAATATATAGCTTAAAGTGTCAGCCATATGTGAGTACAAAATGATTTTCAGAATAAAACAGTAATACAGTAGATTCATTCAAAGAAGTACCAGAGTCCCCAAAATTCACAATTGCCCAGTTAATTACAATAGCAAACAAACCCACTATAATACTTCACATAAGTTGTTGTATGACCAAAAAAAAAAAACAACCTATGAACTGATGGATATTTGTCACAATTTTTACAGATGTAGCAAATCTTTCAAACTTGGCAAACATATTTTTAAACAAAGTAAAACTAATTTGGGTCTAGAACATCATCAAGAAATATAGATTGTTCTGCTGGAAATGAATTAAAGTGAAGAGTTTTGCAGGAGCTCTTTTTTATGGCTTCCTGATTCATAGAAACACCTTGGCAGGTGGAGGTAAGATAGTGGCATAGAGGCAGCAAAAGTTCAGACCTCTGAAAACCATTCCTTACTAATTAAAAACTAAATTCTCCCAGGGGACTGAAAATCAAACCTAACAAGACAAAGACAAGGAACCCTCCTGCTGGACTCAATTCAAAAGGTACACCCCCCCAAAAGCCAGAATTCGAGAATACACAGGTTTAAGGAGAAGACAGAAGGAAGGTCCCAGGACCCATCTCCCCTCCTATCTAGAGCACTGAGACTCCAGCAGAAGCAGGAACCTCTAGGTGGGTAAAGGCGCTGGTCTGGAGGGAGTACCTTGCAGGCAGGGCTGTGCCAGGCTCAGAGCATCAAACACAGGTGGTGGGGAAGAAGCTGGAGAGGGAGCACAGAGCAGGCAATTTGGTCACAGTGGCAGAGACCTTCCATATTGCTTCAGCATTCCAGGAGGTTTTAGCCTCAGGGCACATCCAGCCCAACTCAGCTGAACTTAATCCCATCAAAAGTCTTCAGAGGTCAGGTAAGCTCAAGCTCCAACACTCCTCCCCCACAGACTGCACTGAGAAATCTCCTGAAAAAGATCCAAGAGGGGAGACTGACAGAAAACCCCAAAACCAAAAATAATTAGAGGAGCAGGAGCACAGACAACTACAAGGAGCAAAGAAGGGATAAATATGAGCAAACAACAAAAAAGAAAAAAGAAATTACAATTGAAGGCTTCTATACAGGCAATGAACAAAGAACAAATGGAAAAGAGGAGGATCAAGGAACATCAAGCAATAAAACAGAAATCCCAGCAAATTGGATACAGGCTTTGGAAGAACTCAAAATGCAATTCAAAACACCATTAAGAGAGGCTGAAGACCATTGGGAAAAGAATTTAAAAACTAAGATAAGTCATCTGGAAACAGAAAATAGTGTCTTGAAAGCCAAAATCAACCAGCTTGAAAATGAGGCAAAGGAGATGAAAGATGAGGTAAAGAGGATGAAAGATGACCTCCAAAGAAAATCAGGCCAGAAGGAGGAGGATGACCAAAAAGCCAGGGATGAAATCCAGTCTTTAAGAACCAGAATACAACAACTAGAATCAAGCGACCTCACAAGGCTGCAGGACACTATAAAACAAAACCAAAAGGATGAAAAAATTGAGGAAAATATGAAGCATCTTATTCACAAAACAGAAGATTTAGAAAATTGTTCCAGGAGAGACAGTTTAAGAATCATTGATCTACCAGAAGACCATGACAAAAGAAAAAGCCTGGACGTCATACTCCATGAAATTATCCAAGAAAACTGCCCTGATATTCTATTATTAAATTCTCTAAAGGTTGTATATAGCTTTTGATGAAGTCAATCCATCATCTATGTGACAATACACAAAGGCAACATATCATCTTCAATGGATCTAGTGAAAATGGTTTGGGCAATATTTTCATGGGTTTACAAGGATATTTTTGTTCTTCAGAAAAGGAAAAGGTACAAATTCAAGGTCAGTATAGGCAAAACATAGTAGCTTAAAGTGATTCAGTATAACAGAAAGATATTGATTGAATTAAAACAGATGAACTTAAAAAAAATTAAACCTTAAAGGAATCAGTAAATACAATAATATAAACCAATGAGAAGGTGCAGACAGGCAGTGCAGTCAAAATCCTTTTCACCAATCCCAATAGAATTGTTCATTATTATAGGAGGAGAATAAATGCAAATAGTTAGCAAGAAACTTCCAGATCTATTTTAAAGTTTCCTTCCCCTCCCCTCATGTTTATTATCCATTTAGATTTCATTTGTCAGAAGTCTGAATTTCCTCATAGAGGCACAGGGTACATTCTCTACTCTGCATGTTGAAAGCAGTTGGGACTTTTAGAACTTTGTCAAAATGTTTCAGGTTGGTTTGTAACACAAGCAGACTAGCTTGTGGCATATTCTTGAGAAGGAAATAAAGTGGGAAATCTCCAGTGAAAATAAAAACTCCCAGCAAAAGAATTAAGCAGATACAAACTGCACTTTTTTAGCTCTACCAACTCAAATTGTTGTTTCAGAGTTTCAAGCATGCTTTGTAATAGCATTTTACCTGAAAGACACTGAATGGGGTTTGTTTAAAGAGTAAACAGAAAGAAACAAAATTTAGAAGGAAAACAATAGCATATTTGCATATGAGAGAAAAAATACTTCTCCTTGGTGTTTTGGGTCAAGAGAAAGAAGGGGGAAAAACAGGTTTATTCCCCAAATCTGACTTCAAAACTATGATTTGGAACTAATGGCCCTCCCAGTGATAAACTTTTAGTAATAGCCTTCTAAACTACTAGTCCAGGATCAGCTTTAAAAAAAATCTGCTTGAAAATTAGAAGGTGTGAGGTTCTTTTCTCTACACTGAAAAATGGTTATGGTAGGCTAGAAACACACACATGGAGTGTGGAAAGGGATTGGTGTGGAAAGATTTTTATACATTACCCTCTGTGGAAAAAATGTCTGGGATTGGCAGGCTCTTGTGGCGGGTCTTGAGGAGGTTCCAAGCTGGGTGAAGAGCAGTGAGGAATGCTGGTCATACAGATGGACAGAAGAAACAGCAGGCAGCGGCAGGTGGCAGGGCGGGGTTGGAGCACAGGCACACCCCACCATGGACCCTCATGGTGGGCAGTGACAGGGTAAACTTATTATCTTTACTGTAAGGCTATCTGCTCAAAATTTTTTTGAGAATTTGTAATTGCTTTGTGGTAAGCCAAAATGTGAATTTTTAAATTAATAATCAATAACTATTATATTTTATAAAGTTTTATTAATAATAACTAAAACAAAAGAATTGCCTGACTTCAGCCTGGTTTCAGGTCCAAGAGAGAGAGAGGGAGGAGTTAAAGCCACTTAAATAAAATCACTTAAAATGTGGGCACCCAGGTAAATGGAATTTTGGGAAATACTAAGGGACTTCTGGTGGATGAAGTCCAAAGGCTCAAAATCTCCATTTATACACTTACCATTTGTGGTTGAGATCTCCAGAAGCCAACACCTCTGATTCAGCTGCCCCAAAGCTTGTGCTTATTTGCTGAGGTGGGGCCTTCTTTGGTATGCTGCTCTGTGTTTCCTTCCCACCAAGATGCAACAGATCCCTCCTGGTTACTTTCTAAGTTGTCTTGACCTAAAAAATTGTTTTACCCCTTACTTTTGTAGGGGTTTTTTTTGTAGGTTTTTACCCCTACTTTTTGTAGGTTTCAGAATTCATTTTTAGGCATTATATCAAATTGTTTGGAGGATAATTTAGTAGAGATCAAGTGGTACCTTTTCTGCCATCATGGTTCTACTGCTACCCCTTTGGTAGTCATTAGAGAAAGAAATCTAAGTTTTCAAAAGCAATATGGAAAAAATGTTCTAAAACACTAATAACTTTAAAAATGCATATTCAAACAATGTTGATATATCACTTCACATATATCAGATTGGAAAACTTGATGAAAAATGGGAAATGACAATTGTGGGAGAGGCTGAGGGAAAACAGGAACATTAATATACTGCTGGTGAAAATGTGAACTGGTTCAACCATTCAGGAAAGCAATTTGTAATTATGTCCAAAAAAACTATTAAATTGTGCAAACATTTTGACCCAACAATGTCAGTACTAGTTTATATCCCAAGAGAGACTAAGGAAAGAAGAAAAAAATCCATATATACAAAAACATTTAAAATAGTTATTTTTAAGGTAAAGAATTAGAAACTGGAAGGGTAGAATTCCAATCAATTAGAGAATTGTTGAATAAATTGTGGGATGTAATACATATATATATATATTTATATTTATAAATGAAATAACAAATCAGACAATTGCATAGAAATTTAGGAAGATTTGTATAAATTAATAAAAAATGAAGTGAGAAGAACCAGGCAGCCAAAACTACAGAACAATTTAAACAGTAACAACAATATTGTATAGACAATGATTTTGAAAGATTTGGGAATTTTAATCAACACAATAACAAACAAGTAGAACAAAGGATTCATGATGAAGTATGCTATGTCTATATAGAAAGGTTATGGATTCAGAGTGTAAATTAAAGACTATTTATTTTGGACATCCTAAAGGAAAAATGTGTTTGGCTTGACTGTACAAGTTTGTAATGATTTTGTTTTTCTTGTTTTCTCAGTGGGAAGAGGAGAATGAAGAGGACACAGGGAGTTGGAAGAGAGAGAATGCAGATCTAAAAATGAAATTAAATTGATTTTTAAAAAAGGAGCAAAATTTTGTATGGGCAAGTTACCCAAATTTCCATTCATTCTTTTCTATTTAGTAAGCTTTGTCTTTTTTCTTTGAAATCTTATAAAAATTTCATCTGAAGTCACTTTGGCTCCAGATGCAGCCCAGTTCCTGTCACTACTTAGATGACCCAAGAATACATATATCTTAGGGTCACTCAAACTTGCCATAACTTCTATACATATGAACCCATTCTGGAACAACTAACTGCAGGATAGGCGGTAATCCTCACTCAAAACACTCCCCAGTTTTCAGATGTTCTCTCCTCACCATACACATATACCCCAATAAGTTGCAATCCTAACTTAGACATAGAAGCATTTCTGCTCCATTTCTTCATGCTTACCGGTAGTCTCTGGAACAACCCTCTCCTGCAACTTCTCCCCACTGCCCCCTTTATGCAACTTCCCTATTTGTGATCAAATTACCAAGGCTTATAACCTCAGTGCCATTCTCAACTCCTTTCTCTTTCAAATCCTACTTATACAACTTTATGCTAAAATATCCTCTCTATTTTCCTACAACTTTTCTCCATTCAACCCATTCTCAAGACTCAAAGAGAACCTGAAAATCATATATAAATTGTCTAAAATAACAAAGGAGTATAATTTGCAAAATGTATCATATATTAATTAAACTCAAGTCCTACTTATATATACTAAATCAGGAAGAAACCATCTTGGTGCTGCTTGTCAAGGTTTTTAGCCCATGATATGTAAATTCCAGATAAAATCCAGACCTCTATACCTCCAGTCCAACAGAACATCAAAAAAATGCTGATGACTTTGAGGTGATGACTTTGAAGTTTTACCAATAACTTTGAAATGATTTGGCTATGTTATTGATCTTTCCTCAAGGTGACACAGATAGGATTTGGTCAATTTCTCTCTAAAACCTTTAAAAAATGAAACCTCAAACTCTTGTTTTCAAGCCCTTTTCTATTTCCTATGGGACTTGCTCACTTCTACTCCCAAATCTAACCATGGTTATGTGAATATTTTCTGTTTCTCCCCCTCCTCCTCCTCTTCCCCACATAATCTGCCTTCCTTCCCCACCATATCCCCTGTCCCCATGCCATCTGCTCTTATATTTCTCTCCATTTTTGCCACTTGTTTTTGTATCTTATTTAAATGTGATTGCCACATTTTCCACTGCCAAGCATCAAAATCTGATTTCTCCCATACTACTATCAAAGTTTTCCCATAAAGTTGTTGTTGTTGGTTTTTTTAATAGTGAGGTCTTATCCTAGTAGCTGGGACACTGTAAAGGGTAAAATTATGGTTGAACTGAATATTTAAGAGTATGGTCACCAGGAATTAATTACTTAATTACAAATTAATTACTCAAGTCAGAATGACTTTTATGGTGGTTTATTTATAAGTAGAAAGAGTGAAAGTAAGGACAATGAGAGAGAAAGTGAGATAACTACTCTGGCCCCCTCTGAACCAGGCAGGGCTTCAGAGGCCCCAGCAAAGGGGGGCACAGAGGTTAATTAAACAAGGCTTCTAGCCACAAGGTCTCCTCCAAGAGGAGGCGCCTCTCCAGAGGCTAGTGCCTCCAGAAAAGGCAAGGAAAGGGAGTCAACCTTTTTCACTCACCCACATGTCAGTCCAAAGGGAAGCAGTCTGAGGTCTCAAGGCCAAGGTCCTCTAAGGCCAAGTTCAAAAGGGAAGCACTCTCACAGGAAGTTACCACTATATTTAAAAACAGTTCTTTGCATCACTTCCTGTGTCTTTGGTCGACTTTTACATGGACTTATGGTGATTTTAACTTTCTTTTGGATTGCCCAGGGGACAGTCAGTTGATTTTTATTTGTCATTCACTAGCATATGTGGGTAATAGACCTCCACAGACACACACACACACACACACACACACACACACACACATACACTTAAGGATTAAGTGGGGGTGTATACAATTCTGGTGGCTAAAATCTAAAGAATAAATAGGTGAGATTTAATCCCATCTTCACAATACTTAGAGTTAGAAGAGAAGTTCATGACCAAACAAGGAATAGAGATCACAAAAAATGAATAATTTTGATTACATAATGTTGCAAAAATAAATTCAATAAAGCTAAGATTACAAGAGAAATAATTAAATTGGGGGGGAAACTGTAAAAGTTTTTCTGATGACAGCCTTATTTCCAAAATATATAAAGAACTGACTCAAATTTAGGAGAAAACAAGCATTCTGTAATTAATAAACAGTCTAGGGGTATGAATTGATGGTTGTTATGGTTAGAAACTTGGGCAATATATATTTAGCCATATTTTTAAAACTGCTCAAAATCACCATTCATTAGAGAAATACTGAGATTCTACCTCATATTCACCAGACTGGAAAAGATACAAAAAAGAAAATGACAAATATTGAGGAAGTTGAGAAAACAGGATCACTGATGCTCTGTTCAGTGGTCTTGTGAATGATTCCAATCATTCTGTAAAAGCAATTTAGAATTATACACAAAAAATTACTAAACAGTATATGGCCTTTTACCTAGAAATACTATTGCTAATATTACTTTATAGTGTCCTATGAAAAATCTGTCAATTTAATTTAAGGGGTTTTCATCAATTAAGTCAATTTTGTCATATAAATGTGGTAACATGATTGTGTTAAAGTAATAAGAGGATTTCAAAGAGATGTGAAAAGTAAATCAAACTTTCTTTGTCTATCAATAAGCAATTTTTTAATTTATCAATCAAAAACTTTAGCATACCTACTTAACATTTAGTAAGAAAGTTCACAAGTCACTTGCTAAAGTGGGTGACAACTCCAGAGGCCACTGCCCTGTCCCTGGGCATTACTAGGCAAACTGAAAGACTGAAATTAGTTCCTATAAAGTGGAAGAAGGGACAGGAAGTGATGTGGGAAAAGAACTATAAAAAGTCCTGCACTTCCTGTCCAGGGGACCTTTGACTTGGATCTTGGGTATGGTCCTCCTTTGGCCTTCTTCTTTGAAGGACCACTTCTCTTTGTGACTTCACCTTGTGACTTTGCCTTGGCACTTTGTCTTTGGGACTGCACCTTTCAGACTTTACTTTTGGACTTCCTGTTGGTGAAGTGGACTGAAGAGGAAGACTCTTTCCCTGAATCCTGTGTTTGCTTGCTGGGTAAGTAGCTGGATTTCCTTTCCAGGCTTCTGGAGAGGATGGTTCCAGAAAGGCCTTCCTTTCCTGGAGGAGGCTGCCTTGGTGGAACCCTTGCTGAAGACAGGTGGTCCTCTGGCTAAAGTTTATCTAGCCCTGCCAGGGCTGAGCCCCAGGCTGGAGTGGTGCTTAGGGTGATAGGCTAGATAATTCTCTACCTTCTTCTTACATTTTCCAATTTCCACTCTTTCCACTTCTTTGTAAATAAAGCTACTCAAAGACATTTTGACTTAAATTATAATATCTTTAAATCAACAAACATATTATTACTATAGAATTCTCATATTTAGCAAAAATCCTAAATTTTAAAATCTTACAGAGATATGGAAAGATATAGGATGCAGAGTGAAATAAGCAGCATCAGAAAAACAATTTATTAGATTATAAGTATCATTTTAAATATTAAATAAATAAGTATTTATTTATTTTAATTTTAATCTATTTTAATTTAATTAATTAATCTATTACAAAAGAACCTGGGAAGAAATCCTGGTCTTTAACCTTTAACAAAAACCTTTACATTCTGTCTTAGAATTGATAATAAGTATTGATTCCAAGGCAGAAGAATGGCAAGGACTAGGCTATAGAGCTATTTAAGCCTATTCTAGACTTATTCTAATCTAGCCACATGGCGCTCCTCCTCATGCCTCTCTCTCTCAACCACTGTCCTTTCACCTATGTGTCCAAAGGAATGGAGAGAGACCACTTCCTGAAACCCCCTCTTTTATATCTTCTCCTTCATCCCTGGATCTATAACCTTTCCTTTCTGGGTCAATGTGCCCAGGTCACTGTCCTGATCCACATTGGCACGGTCATGTGATATAAAGCTATCACGGGTCACAGGTAAGATGACCCCAGTAAGTGGTTTATGGGGAAGGGGGTTCCCTTTACACAGAAGTGTCTGATGGCAGATTTTAACCAAGAACCTCTTATCTCCAGGCCTGGCTCTCTATTCACTGTGTCACCTAAATGCTCCTCTTTAGTGTAAGATTAGAAATTAATATCCAAATACTCCAAGTATTATATTTTATAAAGTGTATTAATAAATCCATGAAACATAAGGAAAATAATAACCTCAGTAAAGAAAGAAATCTTCCCAGGACCCCACACATTGCTGCAAGAGCACAGAGCCCCATCAGAAGAGAGAGAAAGGGCAGAGTTACACACAACTTATTGACCAAATGTGAGGATACAATGAGGACAAAGAGAAAAGTATTCTGGGAGATGAAGTCCAAGGGTTCAAGAGTTCTAATTACACATTAGACTTTTGAAAGAGAAGGTATATGATTCTGTATTCTCTTAAGTTTCTGGAAAGGAGAAAGACTGAGAACTTGATATATATAAAAATGTCAGTGCTTCAGGTATGTCTGCCTCTATTATGTTGTCCTAGATCCTGAGAAATTTCCTTTTGCATGAGGACAGAGACTGCCCTTTCACTTTTGATGGTAAACTCATTCAGCCTATGTATCAGTTGGTATATTCTTATCTATATATATTTTTTACGATGGGTTTTTGCTACTGACTTGGGCAAATGTACTTATTTGCTTTTTGATATATGTGATAATTATAGAATAGTTATTTGGGTGAAAGTCAAAACCTGGATATATAATTTGAGGACACTTCTTTCCCTGTTCAGGGAATGGAGATCAGAAGCTCAGCTTCACATAAAATTTATTTCCCCTAGATTAACAATATTGAGGGAGACATAGGTAGTCTAGCACTCCACCTCTCTCTAAAGAAAGCAGAATGGCCAGGCTCTGACCCCAACTTTTGACAAGGATCAATCTTTCTTGGAAAAGGGTGGGTGGAGAAGACTCTACTCTTTGTGAGTCATATCTAGATAAACCTAGGAAGAACCAGGTAACCTTTACAGGCAACATATATACCACTACTCTATGCTTTAAAAAAAATGGAGTGAGGTAGGAAAAAAATAGATTTGTTATAACAACAATATACTCCACTTTAAATAGAGAGGTGGGGATGCTAGAGAAACAAAATTTTGAATGGATTTTCAGATGCAGTTACTGTATTATTAATTATAGTTAATCCTCTTACCTTGTTGCAAAAGAGTTTTCACAGAATGGGTAATCTGAAAATGTTTGTGAAAGAAAAACTAAGCATGCCAATAAAACAAAAAAGAAAAGAAAAAAACATATGGCAGAGGGGCTAAAGTATAGATAGTTTAGATACTGATTTTAGATTGCTCTTTTTTTTAAACTAGCTTGGAAAAAAGACATTTTAATAAAAAAAAGTTAAAGATTAGCATTTAGGTTATCTATATTGGTATTTACAGTAATTCAAGTGATTCTTGCTAAATAGATTGCTATATACAATTAATTTTAAGACTCAAGTACAGTTGCTTCTGCCCACACACAATCCAAACTCTATGCAGGAAAGGGAAAAAGAATTATTAAAAATGTTAAAACTTTCACATTTTAAAACCATTAAGATTAAATTAAATTTCAGTTTGCTCAGTTTTCCCCAGATAGGCTGGCTGCTTAAAGAACAGAACAAAGGGTCTTAGTTCTAGTCAAGCAAATACAATTTTTACTTTTTACTAAAATCTTTTACATCCTTTTTTTTAATGATAAATCCCTTGATTGAGTTCATTTAGCTATCTAATTTAAATATTCTAAAGAGATATTTTTAAGATCCTTTTGGAGGAGATAGCAAAGTAACTGGTAGTCAGAGTAAGTCAGGCAAGAGTTTTCTAAGAGTGAGGGAGATTTGAATGTGTTTGTAGGCAGCAATAAGCCAGTATATAATGCGAAATTGGAGATTATAGAGAATGAGATGCTGCTGTTAGTAGATTCAATGGAATATGGATAAGATTGAAAATGATGGACCAAGGCATCATGTTGAAAGGTGGCCTGGGAAAGCAGAAGATTCAACACGTCATCAGAGGCTGAAGTGAAGGAGGAGAGTGTAGGGGGTGATGTAGGACGTAGGAGATGAGGATGAAGAAAGAAGGAACTCCTGGCAAATGGCTTTAATTTTTTTGAAGATGCATTAGGCAAATTCATCAATAGAGACTCTCAGGAGAGAAAGTAATATGGAAGGATTGAGAAGAAACAGTTTGAAATTGTTTCTGTGATAAGTGGGTTAGAGGAACACTTAGGGAAAATAGTAGATTTACTTTACTGAAGTGAGGACCCATTTTAGATTAGCTATCATGAATTTGTGGTGCGCTCAGTCAGTATAGTCTGGTTAGGTTATGCCCTTTCTCTGGGGTAGAAGCCTAGTAATAGGGTAGAAAATAGGTAGGAAAATGTAGGATTTAGGAGCACACCTTTTGACTGGAGGAAAGAAGAGGAAAGGACTCATTTTACTGTAATTGTATTCACTGTGTATGGGGTGTATGGGGTGCTCAGGGAGGGGAAGTATCTCTGGTATGGAGGGCTTGTCATGCCCTCCTAGGGCAGCTCTCCAGCCTCTGACCCCCACCTGACACCCAGCTCTCACTTGTGGCCTCTCCTTTTATGTTTTTCTCCCCCTGGTATTACTCTTGTGAAAACTAAATGATCCTGGAAGGTCTGCATATGGCACCAATAAGGCCAGAATCTACTGGAACCATTGAGGAGGTAATAGAACAATTGGGTTGTCAACAAAGAAAGCATCAGCATCAGGAAGAGGGAGTCCCAGGAATTGATTGCTTGATACTTCATTGGATTATAATCAGTGTAACTGAAAAGTAATAGCTAATTGGTAGTCTTGCAGAGAAAATTTTGGGTTGCCCCTGAGACTTGATTATTGAGTCAACTTATTGTACAAGTAACCTCAGTTACTGGATTCTGTTCTAATAAATTTATAATTCTTTATTGATTAACATTTCCTTTTCTGTATGAGAATGTCTTATTTATTTTACATTTGGGGAACCTCTGTTGTTTTTCCCTTTGGGGAGGGGGAAATCTAGACTAAGGTCAAAATAGAATTATCTCTGGACTTATCTGGATCAGTGGATAGAAAACAATATAGGTGAGAATGCAAAAGCCTGAATTCCTCTTTTGAGAAGTCAGGAAACTTCAGTCCTATCAGTCCAGGAAAACAGAGAATAGGTAAAGTACAGGGATTTAGGGTAGGACAATAGCCTCTATGGTCTCAGCCTAATAGCACCTGAGTAGCATATGTATCCAAAACACAAATAGAATAATTGTCTCAAAAGTCACTTGATATCATGGTAACTGTGTAAGATTAAAAATTAATATCCAAATACTTCAAGTATTATATTTTTATAAGAATTTATTAATAATAACTTGAAGAAAAAGGAAAATGATACCCTTAGCAAAGAGAGTTGTCTGGACTGCCAAAAGCAGGAAGAGAGCCAGCAGGAGAGTGCTGGAAGAAGAGTCAGCAAGAGGGCAGAGTTACAGAACTTATCTATACACATAAGAATGCAAACATGGGGACAAAGAGAAAGGGATACTGGGAGATGAAGGCATAGGGTACAAAATTTCTATTTACACATTAACCCCCTGTGATACTTTGAGAGACCAGTCTCCCCAAGGGATCATGTGAACATAACAAACTTAATTTAACTATTTTTAACTAAAAGTATATACAATATTTCAGTTTCTAAGGGGAAATTACAATAATTTGGGGACAAGAGGGAAATAAAAGAGAAAAACAAACAAAATCAATGATGGCTACATTGACAAAAAGCCAATTGGGGGCAGTCCCCTTTGGCATAAGAGCTTCTCTAGAGGCTAGTACCTCTAGAACAAGCCAGGGAAATGAGTCAGTTTTTTCACTCACCCGTGTGGTAGTTCTAAGGAAAAATAAAAGTAGTCCAAGGTCCTCAGCCAGAGATTCTCCAGGGTTAAGTTGAAGGCACAAGACTTCTCTCACAGGAAGTTCTTGGCAGTTTTAAAGACAATTCCTTTTGTGGCTTCCTGTGCCTTCCTTCCACTTTTACATGGACCAATTATAGCTATAGTTTTGATTAGGACTGAACAGGGGACAGTCAGTGGATTCTGATTTGTCACCTACTTTCACACATGTGGGTCACAGACCTCCCCCACTTATTCTTAAGTGGGGTGTATATGCTTTTGGTAATTAAATCTAAAAATGGGCAGGGGAGAGTTAATTCCATCTTCACAATTGACATTTCTGAATTTAGACTAGAAAGAGAAATAAGGGAAGTAATCAGAATCATCTGTCTGCTGACTTTGGTAGATAATAATAAATGATTAAGAAACAGATTTTAAAATTAGATTGACTTAATTACTTTGAATTTCTCTTGGGACAAGTTCAAAGCATGACTACATTCCTGGAACATAATTATAATGCTGTGTTTGAGAGGTCCTTGGCTTAATTTTGAATCTGGAGTCAGATAATATGAGCTATAATCCTGGTTTTACTAGTTCCTGGCATGAGTGACCCTAGATAAGTCACTTCACCCCCAATGCACCTCATGTTTTTCTTCATGTATTTGTACTTTCTACCTATACTTATGAATACACAGTATGAGACTAAAGTGTTTTGTAAGCCATAAAACATTATGTAAATAAGAGCTATTAGTTTTATACCACAACTTTTCCAAATGCCATAGAAGGGTTGTATTATTATGAATTTGTGTATTGAATTTACTACTTACTTTGCTGAAATTTGGTGGACATGGATTTTGTTATGTCAATTAAGAATATATTTCATGGTATGTTACAAAAAAGCACACAAAGCCAGGTGAGTTTCTCTTCAAAAGACATCTTTGCTCTAGTGGCATTTCTTTCTAGTGGCACGTCTTTGTCATTTAAAAAGACAAATTGCTTTTTATTTGTGTAGATCCTCTACCTTCATCTCCTATGACCTCATCAGCCTTTCTCTTTTTCTCAAAGATAAAGACAGTGATGAAAAAGGAATATGTGAAGATTAAATTAAATCCCCTGCCCATTTTTTAGATTTAATCACCAAAAGTGTAAACATCTCACTTAATCTTTGAGTGGGGAAGGTCTGTGACCCATGTGTGCAATAGTGGATGACATCTCAGAATCGACTGACTGGCCCCTGGGCAGTCCTAAGCAAAGCTTCAACTGTAATTGGTAGATGTAATAGTGGAGGAAGGCACAGGAAATGACACAAAAGAAAGCGTCTTTAAAAGAAACTTCTTTTAAACTACAACTTCCTGTGGAGACAACTTCTGTGAGTTCTTGAATTCTTCATGCCTGGAGCTTCTGAGTGCTCTCATTCTTTGGAGTTCTGAGTTTGAGTTAGAGGCTGGTGAAGAATCTGCTGACTGGGCCTGAGACCTTTCCTGGTGAGACTGTCCTTGAATATCTCTCTTTGGACTGATACATGGTGAGTGAAAAGAGCTAATTCCTTTCCTGGATTTTATGAAGAGACTAGCCTCAGGAGAGACCTATCCTCTTGAGAGAGGGTCCTTGTATCTCCAGATCCTCAACTCAAGGCTGAAGCTTCTCCGGTTAAGCCCTGCATGGGTAGAGTCAGGGATCAGAGCAAAATAGTGCATAGGCTAGACATCTTACATTTTCCTCTCTCTGATTTCTTACTTCACTCTTTCTATATTTTGTAAATAAATTGTTAAATATTTTTTGGAATTTTGGAATTTATAAAATTCCTGGTGACCCTATCCTTAAATGATCCAGTCTAACCTTTTATATAAAAAAACCCTTTCTCCCTCTTACAAATAGCACCTTTATGGCAAAATCCAGAAAGGTATACCTGCCATAAAAGGAATTTAAAAAAGTATTTTAATGTCAAATATTATCATCCTCTAAAAATGTTTTTGCTCTTACAAAAAATCCTTGACTTTAGTAAGACTTCCTGTAACAACACAATCAGAAGCCCCTATATCTATGGAATCATCCATTCCAATAAGCATGCCTATTTATGTAGGGTATTATATGAGGTTGAGCATACAAAGCCCAAAAGAAACAGAATCTGATTTCAAAGAGCCTGCCTTCTGTTGGGTTTGGTGGGGGACAGTAACATATATGTTCATAGATGATTCTATAATGAGAATGAGAAGGAAGAACTGTTAAAGACTAACAGTTAAGTGAATTAGATAAGCTTTCCTGTAGGAGTTAAGATGAGAGAAGCCTTTAAAAAATCTAAGTATTCTTTTTTAAAAAGATGTTAACATCTTTTGTTTTTAATGTCATTTATTTTCCAAATGGATCAATCTCCTTATCCCCTTAGAAAATGATCCTTTAAAACAAAAAATTAAAAAGAGACAGAAAAAAAAACAGTTAAGAAAAACAAACCAACATGTCACAAAATCTGACATTACCTTTAGTGTTTCACAACCATAGTCACATTGCAAAGAAAATATTAGGAGTATTTGTTCATATCACTTCTTTGGGGCTAAGCTTGTATATTATAAGTTCATAGCATCCAATTTTGATGCTTTGTTGTTGTTGTTTTACCCCTTTGCCAAAATTATAATATTGTTTTTTCTGAATCATTTACTTTGTATCCTAAGTACATATACAGTTAATATTCCCATTTCCCCTTATATTCATCATTTTATAAAAATAATATTCTATTACATCTATGTACCATAACTTGTTTAGTCATTTAGTCATTTGTTTTAATTTCTTTGCTACTATGAAAACTGGTGCCCTAATATATTTGGTTGTTCATGGTACTTTTCTTTATTTCTTGAAGTTTTATTGATGTGTTTTGTTCTTTCAATACAAACATTTACAGATTACTCCACTTGAATGAGAAGTTATTTGTAACAAAGTAAAATAGTTAAGAAAAACTTCAGTGAACTCATCTGAAAGTGCATACTACATTTTACATCTTAACACTTACCTCTATTTTTTTAAATGAATAGAAATCTATTTTCTCTCCTTCCATGCCGCACCTCATTATAAAAAAGAAAAACAAATTTCCTCAATACCTACATAAAAAAAATGTCACATTCTGTACCTCAAATCCATCACCCTGCTGCAATGGATATATTGTTACAACATTGGTTCTCTGGAACCATCATCATATTGTTTACAGCTATACTGTTTTCAAAGTTGTTTTTAAAAAATATTATTAAAATTATACTGTTTCTGCTCAATTCGTTCATCATAAATTTATTAAAAATTCAGAATTATTTATTTTTATAACATTGATAGTATAGTATAAATAGATATTATAGATAGATATAGATAGTATAGTATAAAAAACATAGTATAAATTGTTCTTCTGGTTCTGGTCACTTCACTCTATATCAGGTCATATAAATCTCTAAATGTCTTTTTAAAGTCATCTACCTCCTTATCACAAGTATTTCATCACATATACCACAAGCTTTTCAGCCATTCTTCAGTTCAAGGGCATTCTCTTAGTTTGGAGGGCTTTTGCTACCACAAAAGAATTAGTATAAACATTTTTGGATCTAAAGGACTTTTTCTTCTTTCTCTGATCTCTTTGAGATATTGTATAATTTTTTCTGCATAATTCCAAATTGTTTCCCTGAATAGTTGGACCCATTCACAGGTACACCAATGTACTTGTTTTTTCATAGATCCTCCAACATTTAAGTCATCTTTGATACTCTGATGGTAGGATCTCAGAATTGCTTTAATTTGCATTTCTTTACTTTAGTAGGAAGTTAGAGGACTTTTAAAAAAATAGCTATAAAAACTTTGGTTTCTTCCCTTGAGGAGAGTCTATTCATATCCTTAGATTATTAGGAATCAGAAAAGACTATTATTTAAATCAGTCCCTTGTATATTTTGGAAATAAAATCTCTATAGAGAAACTTACTGCAAGTAAATTTTTTCCAAAGTAGTTGTTTCTGTTTGAATCTTATCTTTATTTGATTTGTTTGTGTAATAAATCTTTAGTTTTGTATAATCAAAATTATCAATTTTATTCTGTGTGATCCTATTTTTTCCTGATTGATCACAAACTTTTTATCTTACACTTAAGATTGGAGAAATGTTAAGTGACTTTTTCTATATATTCCTTTTTTGCAAGTCAGCTAGATGACACAGTGGCTACAGTACATTGAAGAATGAATCAAACTTTCTTTGTATATCAATCATCAACTTTTAAATTAATCAGCCAAAAACTTAAACATCCTTACTTAACACTAAGTAAGAGAGTTCACAAGTCACTTACTAAAGTGGGTGACAACTCCAGAGGTCATAGCCCTGCCCCTGGGCAGTGCTAGGCAAATTAAAAGACTGCAATTGATTCCTGTAAAGTAGAGGAAGAGACATGAAGTGATGTGAGAAAAGGACTATAAAAAGTCCTGAACTTCCTGTTGAGGGGGCTTCACTTTCACATTGGATCTTGGACCTTGGACTTTGGCTCTTGGACTGCTTCTTGGAGGACTGCTCCTGGGTCTTCTCCTTTGGATTTTAGTGTTGGAGGACTCTGCCTTGGGACTTGACCTTCAATCTTCTCCTATGGAGTTCATCTTGGGTGGGTGAGTAACTCACCTTCCTTTCCTAGCTTCTGGAGAGATTGGTTCTGGGGATTCCTGCTTTGGCTTTAGAGGAGGTTGTGTTGGTGGAATTCTACCTGAAGATGCCTCACTTCACCAGAGAATGGGTAGTAGACTTGTTAAAAACTGTCTCTTTACCTAACTTTTTCCATTTTTACTCTTTGTAAATAAAACTACTAAAACTACTAAAAGTCATTTTTTACTTGAGTTATAATATCATTAAACTGGCAACCACAATATTACTATAGAATTCTCATATTTGACATAAAACCTAAATTTAGTTTCTTACAGTACTGTGCCTAAAGTAAGGAAGACTCATCTTCCTGAGTTCAAATCTGGCCTTACACACTTAACAGTCGAGTCAAGCTTGGCAAATCATTTAATCCTATTTGTCTCAATTTCTCAAATGTAAAAATGAGCTGGAAGAGGAAATGGCAAACTAATCTAGTATCTTTGTTAAGAAAATCCCAAAATGGTCTCATGAAGAATTGGACACAACTGGAAAAACTAAACAAACAAAATCCTTTTAGAGTTTACCTTTGCACAAAGTGTGACTTGTTAGTCTAAAGTTATTTCTAATTTTCACCAAAAAATTGTCAAATTATGAGTTTTTATCCAAGTAGGTGGGGTCTTTGTGTTTACCAAATATAGTTTGTTAAATATATTCGTATATGTATGTTTTGCACATAATCTTTCCAAAGATTAATCTTTCTATTGTTTAGTGAATATCAAACTATTTTAATGATTTTAATATTATATAATTTTATATATTTATTACATAGTATGTCTATTATAAATATATATACTATATTTTATTTTATGATATATTTTATTTTATTATATTATACTTTATAGTACAGCATGATATCTATCACTGTGAGGCCCCTTCATTCCTGGTTCTTTTCATTATTTCTCTTGAGATTCTTGACTTCTTTCCATGATATGAATTTTGTGATTATTTTTCAAGTAAAATAATCCTTTGGTAATTAAATAAGCATTGTGTTGAATAAATAAATTAAATTAGAAAGGGTTTTTTGTTTTTATATTGGATTGTCCTTTTGTTCAATCATTTTTCAGTTGTGTCCACCTCTTTATTGGCAAAAATAACCGAGTGGTTTGCCATTTTCTTCTCCAGCTCATTGCATGAAATAAACATAAAAACAGAATTCCTTACCTGGCAACATGCACATTAAAAAAAAACAAAAAACAAAAAAACTCCAAGTCATGTGTGAATTTTTAAATCTCCATCTTGCTTTGTCTAGCACCCAAAAATTGTGCACACCACACTACATGGGCATGTGCTAGTCAATGACAAATCAGAAATAACTAACTGCCCACCTGGGCTGTCTAAGCCAAGCTGGAGTCACCATTGGCACTTGTGAGACACAGGAAGTGAGGTAGGGAACAGCCTCTGGAATTTGCGCACTTCCTGTGGACAGGGCTAGGTTGCAGTTCGTGCTAGGAGCTCTAGCAGGAAGGAGGCCCACAGACAGCTTTCCTTCAGATCGGTCACATGAGTCAAGGACTGATTCTCTTCTCTACCTTGGCCTTTGGGCCTAAACTCCCTCTGGCTCTGCCAGAAGGTTGAGTTAACCTTGTTCCCTTTTTTCCTCTCTCCTTCTCTCCCTCTCCTTTTTCTTACTCCTGTTGTGATTAAACCACCATAAACTCCATTCTGACTTGAGTGTTTAATTTTAGGAATTTCTTAGGTAAATTCCTTGGCAACCATAAATTAATATTATAACATCTTTAAAGGTGATTTTCACTATAACACATGTAAGTGGGAAGAGTACATGGCCAACTGAAATCCTGACTTCTTGAATGGGTTGGCAGGATCCTCTGCCTGGTATGGTTAGGTTTCCTGCTTAGAGGTCAGGACACATGATCCAGACTGCCCAATCAGAAAGCCAAGTAGGAGTGATATCATAAGAGATGGGCCAAGCTGAAGCTCAGCCTCTTTTTTGGCACTGATTCCTTCTTGAACTTAAGCTCTCTCTTTGGCTGGACTTTCTGGCCTTAATTTATCTGGCCTGACCATTTAGCTTGCTGGGCCCCCTTGCCACCTCTTGTAAGCCAGCCAGGACTGGCTACAAATCTAGGAACTAAGTGTGAAGATTGGATTTAGCTATTTCCTGATTGTAACAATGAAGATACTTATTTTAACAAAATCAGGAATGTCTTGGGAACTCTAAATTACTCCACCCTACTTAGACCATATTTTAGGGGAAGATAAAGTTGTAATCTCCTGATTGAATAATGAAGGTACTTAACTCTTACCTTATAGTGAAGTTAGAACTTTAAATTAAGTCTATTTTAAGATCTTAATACAAAAAGGTGTTAAGTAAGTATAAAGGTTAAATTAATCACAAAAAGGATAAGTAACTCACAAAAGGTGAACTTAAAAAAGAAATGTTAAGTAACTCTAAAGATATAATCTAATCAAAGAAGATGGGAATTCTAAAAGAATGGGCTAAAAGATGAGGGGATACAAGGGTGAAAGGTCTATATATTGGCTCATTTCCTCTCTCCAGGCTGATAGCAGCATGCTGGGCCTTTCAGCATCTTAGCATGGCTACAATTTATTGTCTGGTTCAGTGTTGAGTTCTGGGTGAGTTTTCCTCCTTTGCTTTCCAACTCTATCCTCCTAGAAGCCTCTAATCTTCTTCAGAGACCTAGAGATGGGCCAGGCAGGAAAAATCCTATATCCTCTTCCCTCCTTCTCCTTAAATTCCTTTCCTCTATATTAATTAAATTACCATAAATTTCCACACTGACTTGGGTATTTTATTTTGGATTTTCCCCAGTGACCAATTAAATCTAGATTTTTAAGTCACATCCCTAAAATTATCTTGACATAAGGAAGTGCAGTGCAGCCAGGAGACTATGGTAGTTAATGACAACTTGGTAATCTTTGTTTTTCTCTCTTTCATTAAAAAAATAATTATAATTAAATATATCTCCAAAATTATTTTAAATTATGTGATCATTTTAGAGGCAATAAGGTTAAGGGTCTTACCCAGAGTTACACAGCTGGTTAGTATCTAAGACCAGATTTGAACTTAGGAAGAGGAGTTTTCCTGATTTCAGGTCCAGTACTCTATCTGTTGTTCCATCTAGCTGTCCAGATTATCCTACCCAAGAACAATTAATGTTTTGTCAAACACTTGCATCTCTTTTTTTTTTATTTTAAACATTATTTTATTTGGTCATTTCCAAACATTATTCACTGGAAACAAAGATCATTTTCTTTTCCTCCCCTCCCCCCCTCCCACCACCTTTCCCTCTCCCATAACCGACGCATGATTCCACTGGTTATCACATGTGTTCTTGACTCGAAATCATTTCCCTGTTGTTGGTATTTGCATTAGAGTGTTCATTTAGAGTCTCTCCTCAGTCATATTCCCTCAACCCCTGTAGTCAGGCAGTTGCTTTTCATCGGTGTTTTTACTCCCACAGTTTATTCTCTGCTTGTGGATAGTATTTTTTAGATCCCTGCAGATTGTTCAGGGACATTGCATTGCCACTAATGGAGAAGTCCAACACCTTCGATTGTACCACAATGCATCAGTCTCTGTGTACAATGTTTTCCTAGTTCTACTCCTTTCGCTCTGCATCACTTCCTGGAGGTTGGTCCAGTCTCCATGGAATTCCTCTACTTTATTATTCCTTTTAGCACAATAGTATTCCATCACCAACATATACCACAATTTGTTCAGCCATTCCCCAATTGATGGGCATCCCCTCATTTTCCAATTTTTGGCCACCACAAAGAATGCAGCTATGAATATTCTTGTACAAGTCTTTTTCCTTATTATCTCTTTGGGGTACAATCCCAGTAGTGCTATGGCTGGATCAAAGGGCAGACAGTCTTTTATCGCCTTTTGGGAATAGTTCCAAATTGCCCTCCAGAATGGTTGGATCAATTCACAACCCCACCAGCAATTCATTAATGTCTGGAATTTGCCACATCCCCTCCAGCATATATATATTTCCTATAGGGAAATATAAGGGTAATAAATGGACTGGTGGGATGGGAAGCAATACAAGGGAGGAAGAAGGTGAGGGGTAGTTTTAAAAGACTATAAAGAAAATAAGAGGGGAATAAGTAGGGGGTAGAAAGGAAAGTAAAATAAGGGTGTGAATTAGGGGGACTGATTAAAAACAAAACACTGGTGTAGAAGGAAATAGTGAAAGAAGAAAGGACAGGACTAGGAATAAAAATCAAAATTCTGGGAAATACACAGCTGGTAATCATAACTCTGCATGTGAATGGAATGAACTCACCCATAAAACACAAGCAAATAGAAGAGTGGATTAGAAACCAAAATCCTACCATATGCTGTCTACAAGAAACACACATGAGGAAGTCAGACACACATAGGGTAAAAGTAAGTGGATGGAGCCAAATTTATTGGGTATCAACTGAGAAAAAGAAGGCAGGAGTCACAATCATGATATCTGACAAAGCTAAAGTAAAAATAAATCTAGTCAAAAGAAATAGGAAAGGTAATTACATCCTGATAAAAGGCAGTATAGACAATGAGGAAATATCAGTACTCAACAGGTATTCACCAAATGGCATAGAATTCATATTTCTAAAGGAGAAACTAGTGGAGCTCAAGGATGAAATAGATAGAAAAACTATACTAGTGGGAGTCCTGAACTTTCCTCTATCTGAACTTGATAAATCAAACCAAAAAATAAATAGGAAAGAGGTAATAGAAGTGAATGGGATCTTAGAAAAATTAGAGTTAGTAGATATGTGGGAAAAAAATAAATAGGGACAAAAAGGAATATACCTTCTTTTCAGCAGCACATGGTACATTCACAAAGATTGATCATGTACTAAGGCATAAAAACATTGCAAATAAGTGCAAAAGAACAAAAATAATAAATGCAACCTTCTCAGATCACAATGCAATGAAAATAATAATTAGTAAGGATACATGGAGAGGCAAATCAAAAATTAATTGGAAATTAAACAATATGATTCTCCAAAATCAGTTAGTTTAAGAACAAATCATGGAAACAATTAATAATTTCATTGAAGAAAATGACCATGATGAGACATCCTTTCAAAATCTATGGGATTCAGCCAAAGCAGTACTTAGGGGGAAATTTATATCCTTGAGTTCATATATTAACAAATTAGAGAGGGCAGAGGTCAATGAATTGGGCATGCAAATTAAAAAAAACTAGAAAGTGAACAAATTAGAACTCCTCAGATGAAAACTAAATTAGAGATCCTATTGATCAAAGGAGAAATTAATAAATTTTGAAAGTCAAAGAATTATTGATTTAATAAATAAGACTAGAAGCCTGTGCTTTGAAAAAAACAAATAAAATAGACAAAGTACTGGTCAATCTAATTTAAAAAAGGAAAGAACATCAAATTGACAGTATCCAAGATGAAAAGGGAGACCTCACCTCTAATATAGAGGAAATTAAGGCAACCATTAAAAACCATTATTCCCAATTATATAGCAATAAATGTGGCAATCTAGGTGATATGGATGAATATTTACAAAAATATAAATTGCCTAGACTAACAGAGGAAGAAATAGAATACCTAAACAACCCCATATCAGAAAAATAAATTGAACAAGCCATCAAAGAACTCCCTAAGAAAAAATCCCCAGATTCAGATGGTTTCACAAATGAATTCTATCATATGTGACAAGGAAATCACTTTAAAAGACTGATATATATTAATTTAAGGTCGCCAAGGAATTCAGCTATGTAATTCCTAAATGAAAACTCAAGTCAGCAGTCAAACTTTTATAGAGTTTAATTACAAAACAGGAGGAAGAAAGGAATTAGAGATAGAGAGAGAGAGGGAGAGAGAAAGGGAAGAGAAGGTAATAGGGCTTAAATACTCCTTCTGTTTAGGCTGGGCAAAAGGCCCAAGCCCTTAGATAGCTGAGGCAAAGAAAGGAGATCAGTCCCTATTACTCACGTGACCAAAATGGAGAAACAGTCTCAGGGGCCTCCACCTCCAGCTTCCTTCAGAGCCAACTCTCAAAGCACCACCTCTCAGACCAAAAACCTCTCCAACCAATCCTCCTCAGTCCTCAGAACCCTCTATATTTAAGGACACCATCCAAGTTCCCTCCCCTCAGTTCTCACATCTACCAATCACTGTCCATGTCTTCCCTGTGCCAATGGTGGCTCTAGCTTAACCCAGGACCACCCAGAGGTCTGTGGCTTTGCACATGTCTGTTGAAGGTCATATTCTCAATAATTAAATCTTGATCCTTTGCTGCAGCCCTTCCTAAATCCTGTTAGGACTGAGTGAGGTGGAAATTGTTTTTTCCAAGACCTGGTTCTGTCATTCCAAGTATCTCTATTGTATCAATTCTAAAATCAATCATGACTCAAAGAAATTCCTGTTCTATGCTTAAGCATAGGTCAAAGCCCTTTCCATTGTTCAGCAAAAGGTTTCTGTCCTAAAGTAATCTTAAGAAGGGAGGAGGAGGAACTTCCCATGCCAATGGGGTTTACATTCCAATAGAGTTCCCACTATCAATAGGAAATTTTCCAAGTATGAAATTTCCCAATGGTGAAATTTCCAACATTTATAAGTCTAAGAAATTTTAAGGTTTACACATACATTCAAAGAACAACTAATCCCAATATTATACAAACTATTTGACAGAATTAGCAAAAGAGTTCTGCTAAATTCCTTTTATGGCACAAATATAGTACTGATTCCAAAGCTAGGCAGGCCAAAAACAGATAAAGAAAACTACAGACCAATCTCCTTAATGAACATAGATGCAAAAATCTTAAATAGAATACTTTCAAAAAGACTCCAGCAAGTGATCATGAGGGTTATTCATTATCTTTGTTTAAAATTATTTTTATTTTTTTCTTTCTGGATTTATTCCAGCTCAGACAATTGAGCCTTTTAGCATAAAGTCTTTCTGTGGTGGGGTTCAGATGTGTACCCCTGGGGTTTGGGAAGGATACCTTTTGCAAGAATGCAAGACTCCAAAACTTAGCTTAAAAATAAAAAGAGAAATTTATTAATTTAGGAAAGTAACATTGAGAATGGTCAGGAGGATAGCAAGGTGGTACAGCAAGATGGAAGGCTGCTCCCAGAACCCATCAATTCTGGGGATTTTATACTCTTTATCATAGTGTGAACGTGACTCTAGAGTGGTCGTCACTCAGGTATTTGGTGGGGTGGCTTGGTCATCTGACTGGGGTCTGCCTGGAGACATAGGGAATGACCCTCATAAAGATTCCTTAGTTTTAGGGAACAGACAGATGTCTGAGATGTAGCCTAATAGGATTGAGGTGTAGCCTGGAGGTGCATCTCTCTGTATATCCTAAATCTAAAGGAGGATCAAAGAAGGACAATCATCTCAGGGTCCTATAGGGGTCATTGGATGTTTTAGGCTAGGAGTCATGAAGATATAAGGGAGCAAAGGAATTTCTCTGATAATAGTTTGCCTTAGCTTCTGGAGGTACAGTGCCCATGTCACATTTCATCATTTCTTATAGCAAAATAGCATTCCATCACATTTATATATTATTCTATGTTATAGAATATTCCATATTCTAAGCTATTTCTCAATTTATGGATACCTCCTTAGGTCTTTGACACTACAAAAAAAAAGTTGGTATTAAAATTTTTTATTTCATATGGATTTTTCTTCTTTCCTTGATCTTTTTTGAGGTATAAGCCTAGTGGTGGTATTGCTGGTTCAAAGGTTATACAGAATTTAGTAACTTTGGGGATATTGTTATAAATTGCTTTCTTGGAATGAACCTATTCTTTCCTCTATACACTACCTCCATGTGACTTCTTTCTATTTTTCCTGTCTCATAACTGTGAATCTTGAAATTTCTCAGACTTGTGAATGTTAAAAAATTCCCCATTGGGGAATTTTTTATTAGGACAATTCCCTATTGGAACTGTTCCCCATTTTAAAAAGTGAAGCTACTTAGATCTAAAATGTGAGAACTCTACTTAGATCAGAAATGGGAAGACCTCTACTCCACCCATACTTAAGACTGCTTTAGAGGAGAAAACTTCTTGCTGAAACAATGAAAAAGTACTTAAACCCATACTTAAGCCATGCCTATTTTTAGAAAGGGGTGGTAAGTACCTATATAGGTCAAGCAACTTGTGAATTTACAAGGAACAAAGAGCTGAGAAACTTACTCAGAGCTGTCCTGGTGTGAATTACTCAAAAGTTCACACCTAACTAAGAATGGTCTGTCCTTTGAAAAACGTCTACTGTGATTGGTAGATGTAAGAATTTAGGGGAGGTGACAAAGGAGAAAATGCCCTTTAAAAGGAGACGAAAAACTCTCTCTAAGACAGTCAGCTGGGAAAGGCTGCCTTGAGGGGTCTCTCTCGAGACTCTCTCGGGACATTTCAGATTGAGGATTGAACTGGTGAAGTCAGCTGAGATGGAACTGGCCTGGTGTCACTAGAATCCTTGCTTGGACAGATCTTGTGGTGAGTGATTAAGGACTGACTGATCTTTTCTCTTAGGGCTTAGGCCTGGGTTGGCCAGGACTGGCCAGGGCCGGCTTATCCCTTTCTCATTTATTTCCTTTTTCTCTCTCTCTTTCTTTGATTCCTCATTGTATTATTAATTAAATTGTCTATAAAACCTAGTTGACTTGGGTATATTTTCATAATTGGGAATATTTCCCTGGCGACCACCTTATATTTGATTTAAAACAAGACACTGTAGTGAAAACATATTTTCTGCGGTCACAAATTTACTCACCCACTCTTATACCTACTACAATTTATATCTTCCACTATTTTAATCACTATAGTTTATGACCTCAACCATTTTAACTCTTACAGTTTACAGCTCCCACTCTTTTAAATGCCACAATAACTCTAAATGTTCCTCTCCTTACAGATCTTTTACCCCAATCTCAGGATAAAGTAGTTTCCTCATTACTAAAAGTAAACCATCCATCTGTGCCTTACTGATCTGAATAAATATGGATTCTCTCCAGGAGAATGTAAGCTCCTTGAAGGAAGAAACAATTACCTTTTTATGTATGTATTCCTAACACCTAGATCATTGTGTGGTAGAGAGTAAGCTTTTGGCAAATATTTGTGGAATTAATATGAGAACTTCAAATTTAATCAGTGTTTATTTACTTCCCAGTTAGACTGCTTAACCCATGAGGCAAGTCCTTCTATATTACCCATAGTACATAGGTGCCCAAGAAAATTGATATTTTATCTGCTTTTTCATTCTGCAGCATTGTCTTTGTCCAAAAGCATAAAGTATTTATGTGGGGGCAGGTGGGGGGGGGGAGTAGCTGGGTATCTCAGTGGCTTGAGAGCCAGGCCTAGAGACGGGAGGTCCTAGGTTCAAATCTGACCTCAGACACTTCCCAGCTGTGTGACCCTGGGAAAGTCACTTGACCCCCATTCCCTAGCCCTTACCACTCTTCTGCCTTGGAGACAATACACAGTATTGACTCCAAGATGGAAGGTAAGGGTTTAAAAAAATATATTTATGTGTATGTAATTTTGTGCTGGGTACTTAAACCAAAATAAGCATGGCTGTTTTTAAAAAACATATGGTGTCTGAGCCAATATGAATTCCTGAGTCAATATGAATTCCTCTGCTATATATCCATGCATCGTATTTCAAAAGGATAAATCACAAAATTATTCATGAAATGCTTTTCAAATGTAAAATATACTTTAGTGCTTATTCCCATATGACATTTGAAGGGTATTTTTCAAAGTATTTTTTCATGTTTTGAAAGAATCAATGTGAAAGTAAAAATAGCCCTGAATTTGGACTCAGAGAACAAAGGTTCTTATCTCCAATTCTTTTTTTTTTTTTTAAACCCTTACCTTCCGTCTTGGAGTCAATACTGTGTATTGGCTCCAAGGCAGAAGAGTGGTAAGGGCTAGGCAATGGGGGTCAAGTGACTTGTCCAGGGTCACACAGCTAGGAAGTGGCTGAGCCGAGATTTGAATCCCGTCTCTAGGCCTGATTCTCAATCCACTGAGCTACCTAGCTGCCCCCCCAATTCTTCCACTTACTATTCTGGGCTTGGGAAATTTGCTAAGTCTATCTGGACCTCAATTTTCTTGTCTATTAAATTATAACCTTGAACTAGCTAGCTATTGAATTCCCTTTTATCTCTAAATCTATTATCCAAATTACATGATAATATAATATCTATGACATAAATAACATGTAAATACATGGAGATATCATGCATTTGCACAAAGTAGACTAAAGAACCATTGGTCATATTCACAAAGATAATAGATACTATCTTATATTGATTTTTAAAAGCCAGATAGACATTACATACTTTCATCTGATTGCTTGATTTGTCCTTTCTCCAATTACCCCAGGGAAATCATATTAGTCTGATAGCCAGATAGTTATGGAGGGCTCAAGATAGTGTTGAAAGATACACATGGCTACTAGCTTTGAAATGGATTAAAGAAACTAGAAACTCCAAAGAAAACTATAAAACTAACCAGAAAAGTAAGAATAAAACGGGTAGAGAGCAATGTCAGAAAAACCTAGGGAGGAGAACATAATAATAATAATAATAATAATAATGATAAGAACTAGCAGTTACACATTCTTTAAGGTTTACAAAGTGCTCTACATATTACTTCACTTGATCCTTAAAACAACCCTGTGTGGTAGGTTCTATACTCAGGATTAGAAAATAATCAACATTATCAAATGCTACAGAGATGTCAAAAAGAATAATAATGGAGAAAAATCCAATCTGTTTGGCAATCAAGTTGTCCTTGGTACTTCAGAGAAGATGGTTTCAATTGAATAATGAAGCTGGAAGTTGTAACAGGTTTTAAAAAGCCAGGGGAGAGGGAATGGAAATACTAGGTTTAGACCATTTTCTCATGGACTTTTACTTGAGAAGGGTTATAGAATGGGAGATAGATGGTAGGATTAAGTAAAACTTTTTAAGGATTGGGGGAAACATCAGTTTATTTTTAGGCAGTAGGGAAGCAGCCAGAAACTAAATTTGTAGTATATTCAATCAGCAAAGTTTCATGATTTCCTATAACCCTATCTAGAAGCAAGTAAATAGGAATGAAGTAGGCAGATGGTGGAAATAATCGAATTAGGTTTAGCAAGGTGATAAAACAAGGAGACTAAAGATTTAAGAATAGATGATAATTTTTAATTGAACTGATTCAACAACAGGTTAAGATAAATAGAAGAAGAAAATGTGGCCAAGTGTAGAGTCAATGGCCTGGGAAAGAATTGAAGGGTAGAGTAAATAAAAATCATAATGAGGATGAAAACAAGGTAGGAAGATACAAGATGGGGCCTCAATTGAGCTGTTGTTTCTAATTATCACTGTAGACAAAACCAAAATAAAAGAAACAAAAGTCACCCTCCCCTCCAAGCCTAAGAAAACAGATGGAAGGAAGAGATAGGAACTTCCTATTTCTCCTCTTTAGGACACTAGGGAAGAAAAACATTCAAAGAAGTGAATGTAGAGGGGAATGCGGATCCCAAGAATAGGTAGAGGAAAATTTATTTTGACTACAAAAGGGAAGGTTGAAAAATAAAAGAATAAAAAAAAACTAAAGTAATAGAAAATTAAGTAAGTAGGAGACTAGTTGGATATAGGGAGGGTAAGGATGAAGGAACCCTTAAAAGAGAAGAGAGTTAGAGACATACTAAAAAAAATAATCAAGTGGGAAAAAAGAATTTTAGTCTAAAAGGGAAAGATAAAGGGAATAAAGTCTAGACTGGAAGAGAAATAGGATGGGAGAAGACCAGAAAAGGCTATGACTATCCTAGCAATACAAACTACAGATACCTAGTCCAAATGCCATTCTTTCCCCATTTTTTTTTAGTGGGAAGATATACGCTGAGGGGGAAAAAATAAAACAATGGAAACAGAGAGGAAAACAAAACATAATAATCAGAAGTGAATGTGATTGAAATGAACTCAGCAACTATAATTTTAAAAAAAGGAGGAGGATGCCAGAATGGATTAGAAAGCAAAATTCAACAATTCATTGTTTATAAGAAAAAAACTTAAATCACAGAGATTCATACAGAGTAAAAATAAGAAGTTGTACTAGAATCTATTATGCTTTGCTCAGATAACAAAATTGATCTATAATCTCATTGATTCTGGAGTTTCCTCCAATGATTCAGTTCATTGGAACCATCCTTGTTTACCTATGAAACTCATGTCTATGTCCTCCCCAAAGTTCATCATTGCAGGCTCACCCAATGACGTGAGCTGGGGGTCTTCTTTATTTTCTTCTGACATTGCAAAGGGACCTGTGGAGCTCATTGAATCACCATCTGTAACCCCTCTTTTTCACCATGACTGGGTCAATTTCTCTTTCTGTCTTATGATTCTTAGATAATATCCTTTAAGCAAATGACTTATTTCTATGACTCCTGGTCATGTAGCCACCAACTACTTTTTCACTGATCTCTATGAGATGTTAATCTTAAATTATTTGGAGGTGAGAGTGGATCCAGCCTCTCTTTCATGACACATCACAGGTAAATGCTTGAATTTCAAAAATTCTTCTTTTTTGTTATAAAACATTCCTTTTCTAGATCCTGTTCCCTTTACCATCCCAAAACCCTTTCTCCATTACATCTGCTATCTCCTCTGAACCCCACTTTGAGAAGAAAGGTCTCCACTCCTCTCCTCTCTCTCTCATTTCAATACAGTGTGTATATATATATATATATATATATATATACATCCTAATTTTATGCTTTGAATGGTATTTATCATCAGATAATTATACAACAGGTTTATTTATATTGTTTCATGTTCCAAGGAATCTTGATAAATGGAGGTAATATATAGATTTTTTAAAAGCCTATAAGCCAGAATTTTGTTCAACCAAATCAAATTCTGTTTTATAAATCAACATATATATACATATATATATACATATATATATTTATAAACAAATATCCCATGAAATGATTTTGCTTGTAGATTTCAAATATATAATAAAACACACTGTGAATACTTTCATTTTGCTTCTCTCCAAGGAATATCTATGAAATATCTTTTCATTTGTCTTCAATTTTCTTCCTTCTTCTAATTTAATTAATGGCAAAGATACAAAAAAATGATTTTTTTTCAGTTCCTACAGCAAAGTATTCATTTGTTGTCACTGCATAAAAATCTCAGGCAGCTAAGTAGATGGAACACTAGCTTGGCATCAGTAAGATTTATCTTCCTGAGTTCAAATCTGGCCTTTGATATTAGCTCTGTGATTCTGGAAAAATCACTTAATTATGTTGCCTCTAAAATGATTTGGAAAAGGAAATGGCAAACCACTCCAGTATCTTTGCCAAGAAAAATCCCATAAGAGGTCAAAAAAAGTTGAATACAACTGAAGTGAATGATAAACAACAAAAGCACAAAGATCTATTATTTTTAGAAATGATGGAGATATATCATGAAGAAAATATTCATTTTTTATTAACTATGAGGTAGGACATAAAGAATTCATAAATAAAATCAGAAACACTCTAGTATTAAACAAACTCATAATGTACACATTGTGACTTGGGGAATACAGAAATCATTGAATAAGAATCAGAATAAGACATGGATAATACAGAACCAAATGGTACAATAATACTTGACCCAGACAATGAGGAAGACCTAGAACCTTACAAATACATCAAACTCTATGATAAAGATCACAAAGATTTATATGAGTGGGAAATAAATTGGCATAGTTAACCCCTGAATCCAGAACAAATGAATTTTTCTAGAGATGTAAACAAAAACATAAAAAGCTCTTTTATCAGTGGAGGAAATGCTTGCTGTCTGCATTAGGAGTCAATAGCTATGAAGAATATTATGAAAAGTATGGGGATGAGGAAAGTGACAATGAAATAGGAGTAAATGAAACTGCATTACAAGACAATGACAAAGAACAAACTGAAGAAGATATAGACGATGTAATGCTATTATCACACCTCCCTTTCTCTAACCAGAACTTTTCATAAACCAAGAGACAAAACATAATGACACCCTTCCTATTGTGCCTGGTACCAATTCCACAGAAACCCATACAAAAGGTAAGTTTACATTAATCCAGAGTGCTACTAAACATAAGATCCTATACTTAATCCATGAAGTCACCTTAATCAAATCAGGAAAACCCCAAAGCCCATAATAACAAGCCTTGGCTGAAAAAAATGAGAAAAGTCCACAGACCCCACATCAAAGGTGCTATTGGAGCACCTTACCCAAACTAAATTTATTGCATGGAACCACGAATCTGAAACCAAAGGCACCAAAACATATTACAGAAGAGAACTGAAACAGGTCACCAATATCCCTCACCCTCCACCTAAAACATAATCTTTCCAGGGAGAAGAAGAGAGGGAGGGCACCTCACAAAGATACTGACCAACAAACACTGAGACACCATGGTGAGGGCACTGCAAGAATACAGCTTGTAGTTGCAATGGGACACTGATTATATCCACAGTAATACAACATCTGCCCCAAGCTGGGAAACCATCCCTAAGAGACAGTCCAAGAAGATAACATACATAGTTTAAATTACCCGAGTTATGAGAGATAATGACATCAATTGGGGTTTCATGCATCTCATGTTAAACATCACTATGCCCATGATAACACGCCAGAAGAAAAATTAATGGAAGTCCCAGAATCCATGCAAACACAGACACCTTGAGAACAGCCCTTAATAAACAAATAGAAAGCCCATAAATCCAACAAAAATGCACAGGAAGAAATAGAGATACTGAACAGAGACAACCCGAATGACAGTGAAATCAAAATAGGATAATGTACAACACCGATAGTAAACATAAATCAAAAAACTTTCCATCTTAGACTTATACAGAAAATCTCATTAACATTTGAAATAGACCACATAGGAAAACAATATGTAACTCACTTGCACACATGAAGATAGCACAAACATCCTGAGTAAAGTTTCACTCTCAAACATATTCACTCTTACTCTCGTGCACACATTAATCTTATACACACATGATCCTGTAGTTCCAGATACCTGAGATAGGCTTTCAAGGGGAGATGACAGTCAAGTATGTATCCAGTACAGATCTGTGACTACTTCAAGCAACCCCAAAGGATGGAAGATACACTAACAACTTGAAAGTACTTTGAATCAAAGACATTTGGGGGAATGAACTTCAGGAAAATGGGTCATGTAAGATTAATCACCAATCACATTAATTTCACATATAAGGAATTGTATCCACATGCACATTAGAATCAACACAGGAAGAATGAAGTATAGATCTTCAGACAACATGAGAAGTGGATTTCCTGAAGAGGAGTAAGTATTGTAAAATTGAGATTTGAACTCTGGACTCCATTCCCCAGGAGTCCTTGCTAGCTCCCAGAATGCCCTCTAATCTCACTGAATTCTCACCTGGTACGAGAACAAAATTTTATTTAAAGGGTCTTCCCCGTAGGTGGGCTCTCTCTCTCTCTTTTGGACTTCCATTTTGGGGCAGGCGTGGCTCTTTCCATAATGTAGGTGAGGTTTTGTCTGGGCCTCTGGCCTAGGCACGTGTTTTTTCTTACTTGTATATTCTTAAATTCTCAACCTTTAATAAACCTCATAAAATATAATACTCCTTGCAGAGAGAAACTAATTTCTACCTGCCTCAGTCTCCCCTAAATTTTAATCTTTACACTATGCATCCACCATGACATATTTAGAACACAAACAAATTTCACACTGATATTAGGGGTTGTGCCATAAATAAGGACAGCCCATAAAATGTATATTTGTAAATAGATCTCTAGTACCAGAGGATGCGTATAAATATATATATATATATATGTATGTATGTATAAATATGTAATATAGGTAAAGGTGTAGAAAACCCAGACATGTACATATGTTGCATATTAATTTTCTAATGCACTAATATAGATAGAAAAGAAAGAGTTAACATATGTTATGTAGTAAATGATCAACTGATCCCCACTCTGTAGGTCTGGAGCAAAAGAATGTGAATGTTATGTAGTAAATGATTAACTGATTCCCATTCTGTCTGGGGCAAAAGAATGTTCAGTACAATCACTCTTTGCGGATGACATGATGGTCTACTTAAAGAATCCTAGAGATTCAACCAAAAAGCTAATTGAAATAATCAACAACTTTAGCAAAGTTGCAGGATACAAAATAAACCCACATAAATCATCAGCTTTTCTATATATCTCCAACACAGCTCAGCAGCAAGAACTAGAAAGAGAAATCCCATTCAAAATCACCTTAGACAAAATAAAATACCTAGGAATCTATCTCCCAAGACAAACACAGGATCTATGTGAACACAACTACAAAACACTCGCCACACAACTAAAACTAGACCTGAACAAATGGAAAAACATTAACTGCTCATGGATAGGACGAGCCAATATAATAAAAATGACCATCCTACCCAAACTTATTTATCTATTTAGTGCCATACCCATTGAACTACCAAAATACTTCTTCACTGATTTAGAAAAAAACATAACAAAGTTCATTTGGAAGAACAAAAGATCAAGGATATCCAGGGAAATAATGAAAAAAAACACATACGATGGGGGCCTTGCAGTCCCTGACCTAAAACTATATTACAAAGCAGCAGTCATCAAAACAATTTGGTACTGGCTAAGAAACAGAAAGGAAGATCAGTGGAATAGACTGGGGGAAAGCGACCTCAGCAAGACAGTATACGATAAACCCAAAGATCCCAGCTTTTGGGACAAAAATCCACTATTCGATAAAAACTGCTGGGAAAATTGGAAGACAGTGTGGGAGAGACTAGGAATAGATCAACACCTCACACCCTACACCAAGATAAATTCAAAATGGGTGAGTGACTTAAACATAAAGAAGGAAACCATAAGTAAATTGGGTAAACACAGAATAGTATACATGTCAGACCTTTGGGAGGGGAAAGGCTTTAAAACCAAGCAAGATATAGAAAGAATCACAAAATGTAAAATAAATAATTTTGACTACATCAAACTAAAAAGCTTTTGTACAAACAAAACCAATATAACTAAAATCAGAAGGGAAACAACAAATTGGGAAAAAATCTTCATAGAAACCTCTGACAAAGGTTTAATTACTCATATTTATAATGAGCTAAATCAATTGTACAAAAAATCAAGCCATTCTCCAATTGATAAATGGGCAAGGGAAATGGATAGGCAGTTCTCAGATAAAGAAATCAAAACTATTAACAAGCACATGAAGAAGTGCTCTACATCTCTTATAATCAGAGAGATGCAAATCAAAACAACTCTGAGGTATCACCTCACACCTAGCAGATTGGCTAACATTACAGCAAAGGAAAGTAATGAATGCTGGAGGGGATGTGGCAAAGTAGGGACATTAATTCATTGCTGGTGGAGTTGTGAATTGATCCAACCATTCTGGAGGGCAATTTGGAACTATGCCCAAAGGGCGACAAAAGAATATCTACCCTTTGACCCAGCCATAGCACTGCTGGGTCTGTACCCCCAAAGAGATAATGGACACAAAGACTTGTACAAAAATATTCATAGCTGCGCTCTTTGTGGTGGCCCAAAACTGGAAAACGAGGGGATGCCCATCAATTGGGGAATGGCTGAACAAACTGTGGTATATGTTGGTGATGGAGTACTATTGTGCTAAAAGGAATAATAAAGTGGAGAAGTTCCATGGAGACTGGAACAACCTCCAGGAAGTGATGCAGAGCGAGAGGAGCAGAACTAGGAGAACATTGTACACAGAGACTAATACACTGTGGTATAATCAAACGTAATGGACTTCTCCATTAGTGGCGGTGTAATGTCCCTGAACAACTTGCAGGGATCCAGGAGAAAAAAACACCATTCATAAGCAAAGGATAAACTATGGGAGTGGAAACATCGAGAAAAAGCAACTGCCTGAATACAGAGGTTGAGGGGACATGACAGAGGATAGACTCTAAATGAACACTCTAATGCAAATACTATCAACAAAGCAATGGGTTCAAATCAAGAAAACATCTAATGCCCAGTGGACTTACGTGTCGGCTATGGGGGGTGGGGGGGAGGAAAAGAAAATGATCTATGTCTTTAACGAATAATGCTTGGAAATGATCAAATAAAATATATTTTAAAAAAAAAAAGAATGTTCAGTACAAAGTCCCCAGAACTATGGGGTCCTAGAGTATGTTGACATACTCCCTCCTTTCATCAGGGTCCCTGCGTATATCAATATCTCCCTCTCCTTTCATGCTAAGATCATTAACCAATTAACCATAGAATGTCTCCTGTTAAGTAACCCAAACTGACTTTAACCTATATAAACCCCACTCGGACCATGCTTCCTCAGAACTCTCTTTGCTGAGTTTCCCCTAGCGCGCTAGTAATAAAGACTTGCCCTTGCCTGAATTGCATTGTCTCTGTGTGCTCCTTGGGTGGACATCCACTAGGACCGTAACACATACTAACCATTAACAGATAGGGAAAGTGTAGTTTAGGGTGGAAAAGGGAATGTTGTAACTAGTATAAGGATGATATTAGAAAATAAGTATTGTCTGGGTTTGTACCCCAAAGAGATAATAAGGAAAAAGACTTGTACAAGAATATTCATAGCTGTGCTCTTTGTGGTGGCCAAAAATTAGAAAATGAGGGGATGCCCTTCAATTGGGGAATGGCTGAACAAATTGTGGTATATGTTGGTGATGGAATACTATTGTGCTAAAAGGAATAATAAAGTGGAGGATTTCCATGGAGACTGGAATAACCTCCAGGAAGTGATGCAGAGCATTGTACACAGAGACTGACACATTGTGGTACAAGAGAACTTAATGGACTTCTCCAGTAATGGCTTTACAATGTCCCTGAACAACCTGCAGCCATCTATGAGAAAAAAAAAAAAACTATCCTCAAGCAGAGGACAAACTGAGGGAGTAAAAATACCGAGGAAAAGCAACTGCTTGACTACAGAGGTTGAGGGGACATGATCAAGGGAGAGACGCTAAATGAGCGCCCTAATGCAAATACCAATGTAGCAGTCCACCCCTAGCTATGGGCAAGGGAAACAGTTAGTATGTACAGATTGTCTTAGAAGAGAGCATGCTGAGTCTTGAGCATGCTCAGTCTTGCACTTGGCTAGGAAAGCCTCTGACCCTTGACCCCAGCTTCCCCCAGGTTAGCCAGGAAAACAGGTTTCTTTGTGCTCACCTGGCTAAGAGAAACCACACCTATACCTTGTCGTTAACCAATGATAATCATTCCTATGTATTGTGTATATTTGCATATCAAAGAGATTAAATACAGCCGCAGCAAGCTCCACCTTTCCTCCTCCCTCTCTTCCTCTTGGATCTCAGCTCCCACTGATGTCTGTCCTTGCTGGAGCCTGGCCTCTGGCCAAGCTCCATCTTTAATTCCATTCCTTCTCTATCTCTCTCACCTAGGACTGGCCTTCAGCCAGGCACTTTCTTTTATCTATCATCTCTCCAACCTGTGTGGTATTAAATTTGGATCACTGGACGGGTACAAGTCTTCTGAGTAGTCCACTGATCAGAGTTTTGCTGTGGCTCATTGATAATTAATAAGGCCTGCATTTCTGACTCATTCCTGCCACCTCATATCTCTAATTTGGCTCCGCCACCCCCCTCGCGGTATCCAAAACTTCTATCCTTCCTCTATCTTCCTACCTTAAAACTTCTCCCGCCTCGGGAAGCTTTAACCAACAACAAGGAAATGGGTTCAGAACAAGGACACATGTGATACCCAGACAAATCGCCCGTCGGCTAGGGAAGGGGTGGCGGGGGTAGGGGGAGGAAAAGAAAATGATCTGTTTCCAATGAACAATGTATGAAAATGACCAAATAAAATAATATTAAAAAAAGAAAATAAGTATTGTTTCATTACTTTAGAGATAAGAAATAAAGTGGCTGGCTTGAGAAAAGAACTGGAATTTGAGGTAGAGCTGAGAGAGTATATTAATTTCAGATGTGACAGTTATAGCCATTTTTATATGTCAATTACTCTCTTTGGCAGTTGGCAAAAATGCACTCTCAGAGACTCTCTATTAGGACTGGAGGAGCTAACATCTTTGCCTCTCTCTCTATCTGAGGGAAAGATATGAAGGAGCTCAGTGTTTTCCTTCCCCAACTTGGGAAACACTAGTGACTATCTATTGTGGTTTTATAGATTGGTTTATATCTGAGGAGACCAAAGAAAAACTTGGTCTTAAAAACTTAAGTCTTAAGAGACTCAGAGCCCTAACTTGATTCTTGTTGAGATTCAACCAACTAGTCTTTGATATTTTATAATTTGAAAGTAAAGTTAAGATTCACAAGGATAATAGTGGTAGTTTTTATTTAGATAGTATAAATTTAGGTTAATCAGATCAGGGAGAAGTAGTCTAGCCTGTGAAACACAGGAGAAGTGGTTCCTTGTGGAACCTGGGATTTTATTTGGGTGGATTTAGAATATTGTAGAATTAGAAATCCTTTATTTATTCTTATATATTCCAATAAATATTTTATGCTTATAATAAGAGTCTCTTTAGCATCCTTGTTCCTGGCCCTGAAGGGAAGTTCACATTTAAGCTTCACTTCGTTACTGAGAATACTTTTGATTACCTCTATCAAAAGTATCCAAGAGTATCTGAACAGTTTGAACCTGATTGGCAAGTTAAACAGTTTTGAAAAGTTTTGAACCTATATTGGAACAATTTTTCTATCTAAATATTTTATTTTTTTATTCACCAAAATTTATTTTTACACTAGTGAGGTAACAGGGACAGAATGAATCAGATTTCATTAGATACAAGTTAGTACATATACATATATCTAACTGTTATGAATTGTTACATTGGAATTAGCATTACATAAGGCATAGGATAGTTCAATTTTACTTAAGAACTAAAGTTTATATTGATTGCAATAGGAATTACTTTGTATTTAGAAACTGTTATATTGTAAAAACTTGTTGGCATATAATCCTAACCCTCCTTCCCATGACTCAGCCTTTAGCATAAGACAGAACCTTAGATTAGCAAATAGATAGATTAGGATAAGACTTATTATTTTGGAAGGGAGGAGGTTAGGTGGGAATAATAAGTAGAATAGATAGATTAGAATAAGCATACAGAAGGTAAGTAAGTTGCATGGGTGCATGTTGGCACCACGCTAACAGGAAAACAGAGGATTTGTTACATAAGGTTTGCACATAGGAAAAGTGCCAGGCTGAAGAGTTTGGATCTGCTCACCTTGGTAGGGGAGGGGTCCCAGGAGGTCTAGAATGCTGGGAAGACAGAAGATTCTGGCTGGGATTTCAGTTGGATAGATCTCTCAACCTTGAGAAGCCTAGGAGGAGAGGTCCGACCAAGCCTTTATCCTGGGATATACCCATCTTTTTCATCTCCTGGTGACTAGACATTCTCCCCCACCACCAATTCCCAACTGAATGAAGATCTGAAAAAGACAGCTGAGCCTTTGACAAAACTTTACCTCACAATTCCTGTGCCTTGGGTCTGAACTGTGGCCAGGGGGCCAAAGACCAGGGTCAGTCAATCTGACTATCTCCCTGGGGCTCAGGCTGCCAAGGCCTGAGTTCCCCAAAACTTGAGGAAGGAGGGAAAGGGGTAGTTAGACAAGGAACCCCCTTCCCCATTTTCCTCACCCATTCTTTCCCTGCCAGCCATTTTCTTTGTGTTGCCCTAGTTGACTTAATTTATATTAAAATGTTTATTCTTTCCCAAATTTGGCTCAAGTTTGAGTGGGACAGCTTAATGGGGGAAGAGACATCTTCCAGAGAAGAAAACTTTTAGGCTCAAGTAGTAGAGGGGGACAAGAACCAATCTGTGAGAGCAGTCATAGCTGAGGAGAGAAGGCTGAAGGGGAAAATTAATCAAAACCCCTTCTTCTCTCTCTGAGCCAATGTTAAATTATCAGCTGTCTCTCCTGGATCCTGTTTTCTCTTTACCACCCACAAACTTCTCCATTACAATATTTGGGTAAAAACTGAAATCACTAGAGGAAAGGATTCAGAAGTCTAAAAATTACAGTATTAAAGATCTATATCGTGAGATATAACACATCTGTTGATATGTTAATAACATAGAAACGGTAATTATGTTAAAGATAGTAAGAGAAATGAGGAACCATACAAAAATGTGATGAAAATTAATGCTTTTAAGCATGTTAAATTAGGAAATGAAAAGAACAATGAAAAATGATATAATTAAAAGAAAAATAGAAAAATTAAAATCATTAATATTCCAGCAAGTAAATATAAAATAAAAGAGAAATCTTAAAAAATGAAGGACAAACATTAAAAACAAAAACATTGTTCAAGTTACAAATAAAAATAAGATTTTTGAAACAACAATAAAATAGGTGAATTTTAGTCAACTTTATTAAAAGAGAAAAAACAATACTACAAAAATTAATGAGAGAAAAGGGAATGTCATAACAAATAGAGAAAAATAAAAACAGAAAATATTACAATAATTTGTATGCAATGGAGTTGCATACTCAATAGAAATAGAAATAGATGAATATTTGTAAAAAATGTAAGATATTCAATTTAGTAGACCAAGAAATAGGTTATCTAAAGAATCCAATATCATAAAAAGAAATTTAATAATCTTTTAATAAATTCCAAAAGAAAAATATTTGGTCCTTAGGCATTTACAACTCTATTGAATAAAAAATTTAAAGGACAATTAACTTCTATGCTAGATAAATGGTTAGCAAAAGAAGAAATTCCTTATATGAGATAAATGAATTGTTACTCAAATCAAAGGGAAATAGAACAGAAAAAAAGAAGATTAGCACATAAAAGAATATTATCACATGCATGAATTAACAATAGCAGGGGCTACAGTAAAGTATTTTTTCAAGTCAGTCTATTCTTTACTTTTTTATATGCAACATAAAAATAATATGTAACCTAATGACAATATGATACATATGTTTTATTATAAATTATAATAAATATGTTTATCCTAGAGAAATAAATTCTCACATTAGCTATATCAAAAAAATCCATGTTATTCTTTCTCTACTCTCCCCCATATCCTCCCTCCCTCCAGAAAAAGGCAGGTAATATAAGTTATGCATATGTTGTCATGTAATATACATTTCCTTTTTTTGGTCATATTGTGAAACAAGACACATGTTGCTTCCACTAGAGAAAATTCATGGAAGAATTAAAGTGAAAAATGATGTTTTGCTCTGTATTCAATCTCCTTCTGTGGTCATGGCCTTTTTCATCATGAGTCCCTTGGAATTGTTCTGGATCCTTGCCTTTTTAATAATAATTATCATTCACAGTTCATAATCATATATTATTGTTTTTACTGTGTACAAAGTTCTCCTGGTTCTGCTCCCTTCACTTTCCATTTCTTCATAGAAGTCTTTCTAGTTTTTTTTGATGATCATCTTGTTATCTCTTATGGCACAATAGTATTGCACTATAATCTTACGCAACTTGTTAAGCCATTCCCCAACTGATGGACATCCTTTCAGTTTCCAGTTCTTTGTCACAACAAAAAGAACTACTATAAATGTTTTAGAAAATGATAGTTTCTTTTCCTTTTTTCCTTGATCACCTTAGGAAATAAACCTAATAGTATTACCATGTCAAATAAATATATAGTTCTATAAATCTATGAGTATAATATCAGATTGCTCTCCAAAGTGGTTGGATCTGTTCACAATTCCACCAAAAATGTATGTGTCCCTATTTTTCCTCATCTCATCCAGTATGTCATTTTGACTTTTATTTTAGTCAATTTGATTGGCAAGAATGGTTTTGATTTGCATTTCTCTAATCAATAATGATACAGAGCATCTTTCATATACTTAAATATAGCTTTGATTTCTTAATCCAAAAGCTCTGTTTATATCTTTTGACCATTTATGATTTGAGTAATGGTTCCTATTCTTATATATTTGACAAAGTTTGCTATATATTTTAGATATGAGTCCTCTATCTGAGAAACTGTCTATACATCCCCCCCAACGTATTGCTTTCCCTTTAATCTGGCATACATTAATTTTATTTATATAAAATCTTTTTAATGTATTTGAAATTATCCACTTTACATTTTACAATGCTTATTCACAATGTCTCTTGTCTATTCATAAATTATTATATCCATAAAACTGATATGTAATATGTTCTCTGTTCTTCTAATTTGTTTATATTCTCTACCTTTATACCTAGGCTATATTTGTTTTGATCTTGGTGAATAGTGTAAGATATTGGTATGTATCTAGTTTATGTCAAACTACTTTCCAGTTTTTTCAACTATTTTTACCAAATAGTGAATTCTTATTCCAAAAATTTGGATTTTTAACTTTGTCAAATACAAGGTTACCATAATCTTTTATGAATGTTTGCTGTATTTCTATTCTGTTCCACTAATCTACTACTGCTTTTATGATATAATTTGAAATTTGATACTGCTAGATCTCCTTCCTTAACATTTTTTCTTCATTTCCTTTGGTATTCTTGACCTTTTGTTTTTTCAATGGGTGGGGATTCTTTTCCAGATGATTAAAATAATGTTTTGATAAATTTAGTTGAGATGCCATTGAATCAGTTTAGCATGATTGTCGTTTTCATTATATAAGCTTTGCCCACCTATGAACAATTAATATTTCTCCAATTATTTAAACCTGATTGTATTTGTTTAAAATATATTTTATAATTATGTTTATATAGTTTATGGATTTGTTTGGTTTTTTTTAAACCCTTACCTTCCATCTTAGAATTAATATCGTGTATTGATTCCAAGGTGGAAGAGTGGTAAGGGCTAGGCAATGGGGGTTAAGTGACTTGCCCAGGGTCACACAACTGGGAAATGTCTGAGGCCAGATTTGAATCTAGGACCTCCCTCCTGTCATTAGGCCTGGCTCTCAATCCACTGAGCTACTCAGCTCCCTCCTGGATTTTTTTGTTTTTGAAGATAGACTCCAAGGTATTTTATTCTATGATTAATCTAAATGAGTTATCTCTTACTATCTCTTCTTGTAGGACATTATTGGTGATATGTAGAAATGCTGATGATTATGTTGGTTTATCTTATATCCTGCTACTTTGCCAAAAATTGCTTGCAGTATTTTCTCCTTAACCTTACATTACAAAACTTAGCCATAATATTCCTGTGAGTCTTCCTGTTGAGATCTCTTAAAGATGATGATCAATGAATTTTTTCAAGTTCTACTTTACTTCTAAAACTTTAGGACAATTTTCTTTAGTAAATTCTGGAAGGATAATGGTTAAACTCTTTTGACCTTAACTTGCAGGTAGTACAAGAATGCTTGTATTATTTCTTCTCAATCTGTTTTTCCAGGTCACTTGTTTTTGTAGTTAGATATTTCCTATATTCCTTCCCTTTTTTCATTTTTTAAAAATTTTATTTAATTTATTGTTATTGTCATAAGAAGTAACAGCTTCCTCTTGCTCAATTCTAATTTTTAATGAATTATTTTCTTTGGTGAAGATTCTGAAGCTGAGACTGCAGCCTATATAGCTGCTTATATAGGCCTGAGGTCTGGTTATTTGGTCATTAGACAGCCATCTACAACCCTCCCAGCTTCTTCTCAAGTTGTCTTACTTTGTTATTTCTCAGTGACTCTTAACCACTTTTGCATGTTTAAAGTTCACTCAAAGGCACTATTTTTCAACATTTGTGGAGGAATATGGAGAGTGAGGCAATCTTCTCTCCTATTCTGCCATTTTCCCTGAATGCTGATTTTTCTATATATCATGAGTAAAGTACTTAAAAAAATTTATCATGAGTATACTTGTCAGATTTATATAAAAACAAGAATGGTTCAATAATAGGAAAACTACAAATATACATAAAATAACAAAAAGTATATTATTATATCAGTAGATACAGAAAATAGTCTTCAATGAAATACATTATTTATATTTAAAAACTTTTTGAATGTAGGAAAAATGTTTCTTTCCTTTAATATGATCCAAAATATCTATCTAAACTTATTTGTCCTTCTCACCATTTGAATTTTATCACTGACTTCTAATGAAAGAGTTTTATCATTGATTCAAAAAGAGGATTTCTCTACCTTCTGGTGAAAAAAATGTGATATAACAATCAATCCAACTTGGTCTCAACAGAAGGGCTTCAAGTTTACATATGAACTTCTGGTCAGAAATAAGAGGTTTTGTAATTATTTTTCAAATATCTCTTTCACAAGTTCCCTCTTAAAGGATATAGGAATAGCTTAGAGCAGCATTAGTGAAGTCATGGCATGTGAACCGAGCTGAAACTTGGGGAGCTGCTCTGTTCCCCCCTTCCCAGTGCCCAAGGACATCTTTACATGCCCTGTCCCCCTGTCCAGGCACCCAAAGTGAGCACTTCCTCCCTCAGTTCTCTCAGGTAATTTGGGGCTCACAGACACCTTGAATTTGCCCTCTGAACACTCAAACTTGGAAAAGGTTCACCAGTACTACAAATTTCAAAAATCTTAGATTCCAATCACAGATCGGTCTCCTTATATGCTTCACTCAATGCTTTATATCCTCATGGAGGTTCCACAGAAGATGGTTAAAATCCTTATGATAGTCTTATTATGACATTCAGTGATTACCTCCAAAATCAGCAATACTCAGTTGGAAGGTAATCCTTCCACTGAACATACTTCCCCAAAATGTGAGTAACCATTCACTCCAGCACAAAAGTAAACAATGTGCAAAGCTAACACTATATCTTCACCAAGTAGTGAAAAATAACACTTTCATAGGATTCCACATTAACACTGTGTGCTTCACATCAAAATACAATGTTATGTTGCTTCCTTTAGTCAACTTGTCTTATGAATAAATTGATAAAAGTTGTACTGAGAGTGGGGAAGAGATTATAGTAACAATTTATAGCCCAGGCCATAATAATTAACACTCAATTCCTAAAATACTAATTCAGGTATTCTTAGTGAGTAAAATAGAATTAAGTGTGCTATTCTCAGAATGAGCATTCAGTTTACCTTCTCCACCCCCTCATATTCTCAAGGTAAAAATATTCACTTAACACCCCCAGTTGAGAAAGGGATGTGGAAGGCTAGTGTGTTACCTTTTGTTGACTGAAGACACTGGAATAATCTTGGGGAAAAGAATGATTAAAGACAGAAGGCCCCTGACTCAAAGGCAATAAACTACTCAGTTTATTTATGTATTTACCTCACCTGAACCAGGTTATAAGCACATGTATTTTAGATTCTAAATCAAGGGAGGAGGGGAACCTATATATTGCTGGCTTGCTGCCTAGTCAGTGTATATTTCTTAGCCCATCACTGAAGTGTCCCTTTAATGAAAGGACAAGACAACTGCCTTTTTTTCTACTCCTACCTTCTGACTCTAGGTTTTATTTATATGAGTGGGACACTTTTGCTCATTTTTTATCTCACACAATAGTGTGACTTAAAAACATCCACAGCCATCGTTAAATAATTATAATTAATCCTGGACAAGCTCCTAACAATGTAATATGAATACAGCTTAATTATCAACTACCATCCTTTCCCCCATAAATTTCAATTTAATTGAGAAGTGTTTCAGATAAATCAAAATCATGCAAATATAGCTCAAGCTCTTATTCCAGTGGACATTCCATTCACAGACCAGGCAAGAAATTTAAGTCAAATAGTATAAGTTTTACTTTGAGTTGAAATAAAGAACAAGTCAAAAAAAATCAAGCAGTAGAATCTCAGTATACCATGCAAAAATGGGTATGATGTCCTTGGAAAACTTGAATATGGGGTGAGAAACTACCTTTTCAAGGTGACCTACAAGTACTAGATTTCAAATTATATCACAACATGGTAACCATTAAAAGAATAAGAAATAAAGTGATGGGTCAGTGAAATAGATCAGGTACACAACATACAGCAATTTACCAGCAACTACTGTATGAAAAGGAACAACTAAAGGGATTATGATCTATGAGGAGGAGAACTGAAGCCAGAGAGAGGGAGTTTAGAAAAACTGAGTCAGAGACACACACAGATCAGATACAGTTCATGAAGGACGCATGTTCCATTTATCTTCCTTTGTAGGGCATACAGTGAAGGAAGATAAAAATAACCAAGAATGCATGAATTAGGAATCAGGAGTGAGGTGAGAAGGAAGGAAGAGAATAAAGAAAGAAGATCTTTACAGGCACACTGGATCTCCATAACAGGAGTGATCCATGTGGTCAGCAGGCAGGTAAGAGAGAGAAAGAAAAGGAAAGGAGAGGGAAAATGGCTGTATTTATTGAGATAATGATGTCAGAGATAGATAATGCATATAGTGGATTTACATTGGCTTGGCAAATTAATGACATACAAGCTAGAGGCGTGGTAAGTTCAGCCCGCTCTTTTCAAACTCCCAGAACAAAGACTGCATGGCCTACTCATAAATTATGCATTGGAATGCTATCTGAGCAGTCCAGGTCTAAGCCTTTTGTAGCTCAGGCCCAGAGATTCTTCCTGGAATCCTACATAATACAACAGTAGTAAATGAGAACAATAATCTAGTGTTTGATAAACTCAAATATCCATAGACATAACTGGACCTAAAATCCTTAGAGTTTTTTATTTTTTTCTTGGAGTTCATGATACTGTTTATGATACCTAGCTATATCTCTCATTATTTCTGTGATATTATTTTGAGTTATAGATTTAGAGCTAAAAGGGACCTTAGTGAGCATTGTGATATTTTTATAACAAAAAAATTAAAGCCTAGAGAAGTTAAGTGATGAATCTTTTGACTCTAAATCTACTGCTAAGGTCTTTCCCATCTATATGTCCCAGTTAGAGAACCAACCTCTTTATTATATGTCAAGTCAACAAGTAGGCATTTCATTTCCTTCACAAGTCACTCAAACCCCATTTCTTATCTCTTCTATCTCTGGGATTCATGTATAACTTTTCTGCTAATTTTGTATATTTATTATCATTCATTAGAGAAGAATAAGCTGGCTTCTGTGAGAAGTATCTAGCTCCTCCACTATGAGAATAAAGTCATACTTATTAGTTGATTCCAGATTTTAGTATTCTTTCCTTCCTTACTTCTCCATGTCACATTTTTCCATCTTCAAATATAGAAAATAGATTCTGGAAAGGCAATAACTGTCTTATTTTTGTATTTATATCTTAAGCATATAGCATAGTACCTTATAACATTTATTGACCTTGATGTCACTTAGCATTCTTCCCTCTACTTCCACACTGCTGGTAGCAAGAATGTACTAGCAAACCCAAGAAAACCACACAAGAGTATAACAAAACCCAAGATTACACCATGATCCCTACTCCCTCTTTTTAGTTCCATAGAAACTCCAGATCCAAGCTGTGGAAGTTTGTTCAAGCCCAGAGGAAGCTTTCTAGCCTTCAGAAGCAAAAGCTTACATGGGCCTGCAATCTCACTGCACCAATGTTGCAAGCTGGTGCCAGCTCAGAGAACTAAGGAACAAAAGTAATAAAATAGATTACCATAAAAGGATACTATGGTTGGGGATAGAGGTAGAGGAACGGACTGTGTTGAAGTCTGATACACCAGGGGAAAAGAGTACAGCATTCACTTAGAGCCTGTATACTTTTTCTTGGCTATAAACAATACCTTCACAAAAAATTGATCATTTATTAGGTACAAAAAACTATGTAACTATTATAAAAAGATAGAAATATTAAACTGATATTAAATTAAATTAAAAGCAGAAATATGTAGCATCCTTTTCAGACTATAATGTAAAAAATACTTTTAATAAAGGGTCACTAAAGTAAAATTTAATTTAAAAGTAAATAATCTAAATCCTAAAGAATGAATAGATTGGAGGCAGAAGGGTAGCTCAGTGGATTGAAAGCAAGGCCTAGGTATGGGAAATTCTGGGTTCAAATCTGACTTCAGACACTTGCTAGCTGTGTGACCTTGGGCAAGTTTCTTACTCCTCAATACCTAGCTCTTACTGCTCTGCTGGCTGAGAATTAGTACACACTATGGATTCCAAGACAGAAGATAGGAGTTGTGTGTGTGTGTGTGTGTGTGTGTGTGTTTAAGAATAAAAGGTTGTTCTTTAACAAGTCATAGAAACAATCAATAATTTCATGAAAGAGAATGACAATGATGAAACAATCTACCAAAATTTATGAGATTCAGCCAAAGCAGCATATAGGAGCAGTTTTATATCTTTAAATGCTTAAATCAATAATAGTGGAAAATAAGAACTCAATGAATTGGGCATACAATAAGAACAAATTTTAAATCTCCAATTAATCACCAAAGTGGAAATCCTGAAAATCAATGGAGATATTTTTAAAACTGAAAGGTAAGTAAACATTTGACTAATAAATAAAACTAGGACCTGGTGTTAGAAAAGAAAACAATAAAATAGATGAAGCATTGGTTTATTTGGTTTAAAAAAGAAAAAGGAAAACCAAATTACCAATATGAAAAACAAAAATACAAATGTATCACAAATGAAGATGAATCTAAAGCAAATATTTGGAGATATTTGCCCAATTATATGTCAATAAAGCTGACAATATAAGTGAAATATATGATTATTTACAAAAATATGAATTTCTCAGATTAATAGAAGAGGAAGTAGCATACTTAAATAACCCTATCTTACATTAAAAAATAGAAGAAATCATGAACTACTTCCCAAGAAAAAATTCCTAAGACCAGATGAATTCTACCAAACATTGAAAAAACAATTAATTCCAATATTTTATAAACTATTTTCAAAAAATAAACATGGAAGTAGTTCTACCAAATTTCTTTTATGATCCAAATATGGGTCTGATAATTAAACCAAGAGAACAAAAACCATAAACAAATTTCCCTAATAATTATTGATACAAAGTTTAAAAAGAAAATCCTAGCATACATCAGAAAGATTACATACTATGACCAGTGGGATTTATACCAGGGATTCACAGCTGATTCAATATTGGGAAAAACCATTAGCATAATTGACCATATCAATAACAAAACCAATTAAAGCCATGTGATTATTGCATCATATGCCAAAAAAACTTTTGATAATATGCAACACTCACTCCCATGAAAAATATTAGAAAGTCTAGGAATCAATGGATATTTCTTAAAATGATATATGGCATCTATCTAAAATCTTCAGCAAGCATTATATGTAAAGGGGATGAGCTAGAAGCCAATAAAATGAGGGAGGGGAGTAAAATGCCTATTATCACCACTATTATTCCATATTATACTAGAAATGCTGGCTATTGCAATAGGTGATGAAAAAGAAATTGAAAGAATTAGAATAGGCAGTGAGGAAACAACATTATCACTCTTTGAAGACAATATGATGGTATTCTTGGAAAATCAACTGAAAAACTAGTTGAAAGAATTAAAGTTGTAAGATATAAAATAAACCTACATAAATCATCAGCATCTCTATACATTACCAACAAAGTGTAGCAGATAGAGAAATAGAAATTCCATTTAAAATAATTGAAAATATATCTGCCAAGATAAACCCAGGAATTATATGAACACAATTACAAAACACTTTACACACAAAGTCAGGTTTAAAGAATTGAAGAAATTGTAATTGCTTATAGGTAGGCTGAACCAATATAAAAAAAATGGCAATTCTAACAACGAATTTACTTTATCAGTGGCAAAAAAATATTTTACAGTACTAGAAAAATAATAATAACATTCATCTGAAAGAACAAAAGGTCAAAAATATCAAAGGAATCAGTGAAAAAATATGAAGGAGGCAGCCTAGCAGTACGAGATTTCAAAGTATGTTACAAAGCAGTAATCATGGAAACAATCTGGTACTGCATAAGAAATAGAGTAGTGTTATCAGTGGAATAGATTAGGTATACAATACACAGTAGTAAATGACTACTAATATAGTGTTTGATAAATTCAAAGATCTAAGCTTTTGGAATAAGAACTCACTATATGGGAACTTCCTAACTGTGTGACCCTGGGCAAGTCACTTAAACCCCATTGCCTAGGCCTTCCCATTCTTCTGCCTTAGAACCAATACACAGTATTGATTCTAAGAGGGAAAGTAAGGGTTTTTTAAAAAATGATTGGGAAAACTGGAAATTGGGTTAGCAGAACTTAGGTTAACCAATATCCACATTATATACCAAGATAAGATCCAAATGAGTCCATGATTTAGACATAAAGGATGATATTATAAGCAAATTAGGGGAATATATAAATTTTTACCTGTCAGACCTATGGATAAGGGAAGAATTTATGACCAAACAAGAAATAAAGAGGAGCATGGGATAAAAAAAATATGGATAATTTTGATTATATTAAATTAAAATGGTCTTATTCAAACAAATGTAGCCAAGATTAGAAGACAAGCAAGGAAACTGGGGGGTAAACAAATTTCAATTATAAAGGCTTCATTTCTCAAATATAAAGGGAATAGAGTAAAAATTATAAAAATACAAGTCATTCCCTAATTGATTAATTGATCAATGAATATGAATGAGCAATTTTCAGGAGAAAAATTCAAAACTATCTATAATTATGTGATATAATATTCTAAATTGATATGGATTAGAAAAATGGAAAATAAAACAACTCTGAGGTACCACTTCACACCAATCAAATTGGCTGATGACAGAAAAGAAAAATGATAAATGTTAGAAACATAGAAAAATTGGGACACTAATGCACTTCTGGTGGAATTATGAACTACTCCAACCATTCTGGAGAACAATTTGAAACTATGTCCAAGAAGTTATAAAACTGTGTGTATCTTTTAACCTATAAGTGTCACTACTGTATCTGTACCTCTAAGAAGTCAAAGAAATAAGAAAAAATACAGTTATTTAAAAAAATTATGACAGGTTTTTTTTTTTTCTTTGTGGTGGTAAGGATTTGGAAACTTAGAGGAAGACCAGTAATTGAGGAATAGTGGAACAAATGGTATATGGTTATTATGTATTGTGCTATGAGAAATGATGAGCAGGGTAGTTAGTTTGGAAAGACTGATATGAACTGATGCAAAGTGAAGTGAGCAGAACCAGAACATTATGTATAGCATCAACAATATTATATGATGATCAGCTGTGAATGACAGCTATTCTGATCAATGAATTGATCCACGACAATTCTAAAGGACCCATGATGAAAAATGCTCTCTACCTGTAGAAAAAAGACTGTTAGAGTCTGAATGAAGCATATTTTTTCTTTCATTTTTTTTGTAACATAGATAATATGGAAATATGTTTTGCATGATTTTACATGTATAATTCATATCACATTTCTTGTTTGCTTAATGGGTATAAGAAAGGGTGGAGGGAGGGGAGAAATTTGGAACTAAACATTTTTTTAAAAGAATGTTAAAAATAATACTTTTTAAAATACACATTAAAAAAAGAGGAAACATAATAGTAAATGGAATAATGTGTTCTGAAGAGAAATGGAACTCAAGATGCAGTCTTAGTAACTTATCCTATAAATCTGAGCTTAACTGTGCAAGGAAAAAGAGGATGTTCAATGAGAAAGAAAAAATTAATATTTTTAGAAAAAACAGAATTGATGAGATTATTTGCTTCTTGAACACTTCAAACAATAGAAATTCAGGAGGACTGCAGGCAAAGACTGCAATAGAAAAGAATAGCAAGAGAGACTCAGAAGAGACTTTTTTTCCGAATGTTCATCAAGATATAGGAAGTGAGGTTAGAAATCTGTTAAAAATAATAGTGACAATGCAAAGAGGAACCATTATGGATATACCTTGGCAACACCTTGCCCAAAGATGGGCCAATATTTCTTTTGTGGGATTATATTGCAAAAAGGAGGGTATCTGAAAAGTAAGAGGATAATAGGGGTCAGAGAGGGGTGTGTGATGTGCCAGGGTCAAATCAAAGGCAAGTAATGATAGGAGAGTGACCTCTGTGATCTCAAGAAGAGAATAGCCCAGAAGAGAGTGGGTAAGGAGGAGGAAAGAATTAAAAAAATGGATGGAAAGGAAAAAGGTCTTACTTTGGAGAAGAGTTCTACTCATAAATGTTGGGTTTTTTTTTTGGGTGAAGAGTGTTATATGATATTACTTTCATAGCTATGGATAAGAGATATATTCTTAAAGAAATGAGTGATATATGTTATTACAAAAAGATCAAATTAAAATTTTGACTACATAAAACTGAAAGTCTTCTGTGGGAGACAACTAGAAAAAGAAAGAAGTGATTTAATGGGGGCAATCTTTATATCAAATTTCTCTGATAAAGGTTAAAAACCAAGATTTTACATATATAATATATACATGCATGTATATATGTTTCTATAAAACAGCCATTCCTTGATAGATAAATGATTAATAGTCATGACCCAAGTTCTCAAAAGAGCAGCAATGTATTCATAATTACAGAGAGGAATGTTCTATACCACTAATAATAAGAGAAATACAAACAAAAATAACCCAGAGGTATCATCCTACACCCTTCAAATTGTCAAAAATGATCCAAAATTATATCAATGTTCCACATAAGTGGTTGTTAAAAGATAAGAACAATAACATACTGTTGGTCGATCTATGAAATTGTACAACAATTTTGGAAAGCAATTTGGAATTATATAACATTAGTGACTAATATATTCATACTCTTTGAACCAGAGACTTCATCACTCAAGGAAGCCCCATATATCTCAAAATATTTATAGCAGCCTTCTTTATGATGGATAAGAATTGGAATAAAAAACCCATTAATTGGGGAATGCTAAATAAATTATGGTACAGGAATGTAATGGAATGTTATTTTACCATAGGATAAGAAATTATATATATATATATATATATATGTAAATATATGTATATAATTAATACAGAGAAACATGGAAAGATCTCTATGAACCCATGGATTGTGAAGTAAGCAGAACCAAGAAAACAATATGTACAGTATGGAAAGGACCAAAATCAAAAGGAAATGAAATAGGGGGTAGCTGGGTAGCTCAGTGGATTAAGAGCCAGTCCCAGACACAGGAGATCCTGGATTCAAATTCGGTCTCAGATACTTCCTAGATGTGTGACCTTGGTCAAGTCACTTAACCCCCATTGGGTAGCCCTTATACCATTCTTCTGCCTTAGAGCCAATATACAGTGTTGATTCTAAGATGGAAGGTAAGGGTTTAAAAAACAAGCAAATGGAACTCAAATATAAAGTTCAAGCAGAACTCAAATGAAGAAATATGAAAAGGCATTCCCAATCTGCTCCTTCATGGAAGTAGGAGTCTATAGGTATTATATATGTTATATATGTTTTCAAACTTTTTAAATGTATCCATTGCTTTTGTTGTTTTTCCTCTAAAAAATTACTATTTGTCATATGGAATGGATTTTTGGGAGTGCCAGGGAAAAAATTCTTGTAATACCTGTGATAATATAAGAAAAAGAAAATATCAATAACCATTTATTAAATGCTTATTGAATTTTGATTCCATTCTCTAGATACTTCATTAAGAATGTCTGCTTCTTTCTCAAGTCCTTTTTCTTTCTTTCCTCTCAGAATGACATCTTCTCTCTTTCAATGAATCAATTATCTCTCCTAACTTGAAAAGACTCAATATATTTCTCCACCTTTTTCATATGCTCTTCTAAGAAAGACATCAACTTTTAATTTGTGTTCAAATGGTTTTTACTTGTTACAATCAAAAATGCAAACATAGAACACTGAAGATTGCAACATTTTCTTTGCACTATATCCTTCCTGAAAGTTATTAATCAATCATTTTTTTGTTATTAGCTCTTATTGACATCTTTGGTGGTGAATAGTATGTAGAAATGAGCCTGCTGTTTCTAAGGGCATGTGAACTGAGGGCTGAAAGCTGTTTCTAAGCAAGGCTTGATTTATTTATAGCCAACTTCCTGCCTTTTCTCTCAATATGATGCCAGCTTGAGCAGCTGTCTTTGATGAGAAATTAACAGATTCTTGCCAAGATGAAATAGAAACAGGAACAGCTCTCAGTTGTTCCTTTGGTTAGTGGTCAAGGAAAGAATTTCAAGGAGAAATAGAATTAACAGTGAATATTTATCTAATTAATCTAGTAACCTATCTTTTCTTTATTCCTCTTATGGCTAGACTTAGCTATATCCTTAACCTTCCCTGGTAACTATTCCCTCTTGGGATTCTGACCTTTCAGACCTCATTCAGAGTGTTATGTTCTTTCTTATTGCTGTGTCATAGGACACACACTGGTAAACTAAAGACTATCCAGAGGTGGCAAACCAAATGGCAAATGTCAGCAACTTTGGGACACACAAGGATCAGGTGAAGGAAATGAGGAACTTTTATCCTAAATAATGGAAGACTTAGAGAAGATAGTATAGTTGTCCTCAATTATTTGAAAGTCTGTGACTTGGAAAAATGATCAGACTTGTTCTGTTTGGCTTTAAAGCACAGAACTAGAAGGATGGAGTATAAGTTACAAAGAAACACACTTAGGCCTGAGGGAAGAAAATTTCCTAGAATTCAGTCACTTAAAAGTGAAGATAGATATCTTCTTTCATAGTGGTCTTTCTACCTCACCTGGCAATTCACATGATCACACATCACAATTATTCAAAGGAAATTTTTGTCAGATCTGGGTTGGATCAGATTGCCTTTGAGGTCCCTTTTAATACTGAGATCTCATGATGTCCAGAACATAAAATTTGATTCAGAGAATTAACAAATTAAACCAGTTGTCCAACATATAAAGGAAGTTTTTTTTTTCTTCTATAAGTTAATTGACTTCAGTAGCCAGCAAATTGAATATATTGATGACATTATTTTGCAAGAACTATGGAAAGGGAAGTAATGATCACTATGGATCATCAAGAGAAGTACTTTTTCCAGGCTAGCCCCATTTCTTTTTCAACTACAGGGATATTTGATTTGTAAAAGGTATAATGCTACTGGAATTTTTTTCTTTTTTTTTCTGGTAAGATGTTTGACCAAATGTCTAAACTATTCTGCTGTTGTTGTTTAGGACAGAGATAAAATGTGGATAATGATAAAGACAGATAAGTTCATAACCAATTGAAGGGCCAGACCTAAAAAACTATTGTGTTTATGTAAACCTTTAGGGAGAAAATATGTCTTTGGCTCTATACCATGTAACATGTTTTATGAATGACTCATTAAAGTGTAATGATTAAAATAGTGGAAGACATAAACTGTGGCAGATATAAGAGTGGTTGTTAAAATGGTGACCTCAGAAAATATGGTTTCAAGACAATGTTTTGTTTTAAATCAAATAATATGAAGTGGTCGCCAGGGAAAAATTCCCAAATATGAATATATACCCAAGTCAGCTGGGTTTTATAGAGATTTTAATTAATACAAAATTAGGAATTAATGAAAGAGAGAGAGTAAGAGAAAACAATAGGAAAAGGACTAAACCAGCTTAGGCCAGCCTTAAGAGAGAGAGATCAGTCAGTTTTTTATCCACTCACCACAAGATTTGTCCCAAGCAAGATTCTAGTGTTCAGAGAGACACCAGGCCAGCTCCATCTCAGCTGACTCCACCAGCTGAATGTGCCTCTGCTGCTTCCCAGCTGAATGAATGAATCCCCAGCACTGAGATCCTATATAAAGGGAATTTTCTCCTATGCCACTTCCTCTAAGTTCTCACATCTACCAATCACAGTAGACATTTTCCAAAGGACAGACCATTCTTAATTCACACCTGAGTAGACTTTAAACCTTTGATTAAGTTCACACCTGAAAAAATCTCTGAGTAAGTTCTCACCTCTTTGCTCCTTGTAAATTCACAAGTTGTCTGACCTTTAAAGGTAAGCACCCTTTTGTATCAGATCTAAAAATAGGCACAGCTTAAGAACTTTTGCCTTACTATAAGTATGGGTTTAAGTATTTTTCATTATTCAGCAAGGAGTTTCTTCCCCTAAAGCAGGCTTAAGTAGGGGTGGAGTAGAGATCTCACATTCCTGATCTAAGTCCCTTCATTGTTTAAATGGGGAATGGTCTGAACCAAACCTTATGAAGTAGGGTCTGAGAATTTTTAAGATTCACAAAAGTATAGATGGTATATTTATTTGATAAATGACAGAAAATGGTAGGGACTAGTTAGTATATTGGATAACATAATTGGAATTTTTTTAGTCTAAAGAGAATAATGGACCAGATTCAACATAAGGAAATTTTGGTAATGATAAATATAAAGTCCTTTGACTAGGGAAATGAATAAACATTTATAAAGTACCTGCTATATGCCAGGAACTATGTTAAATGCTTTACAAATATTATATCATTTGATTTCACAACAACTCTGTCAGGCAGATGCTATTATTATGCCCATTTTTTAGTGGTGAAACTGAGGAAAAAAGAGGTTAAATGACTTGTTTAGTGTCACTTAGCTCTAAGTGTCTGAAACCAGATTTTAATTCAAATCTTCCCAGCATGCTATATTCATGGAATGGAGAGGGGGAGGGGCACAAAAATCTGTGGCAGAAGAGACATAGCTTAAAAAATTGAGAATTCTTTCTCCAACTTCAGTGGTTGCCATCATTGTAAAAATTAAAATTAATCTACAACAATTTCAAATATTAAATTTTATAAGATTTATTAATAATCACTAGAAGTGATGAAATACAAAGGTAGCAAAATAAAACTATGTGCCTATCACTAATCTACCTGTTCAAAAACCCCACTTCACCACAGTTCCAACACAAAACAAAGAGTAAGACCAGGAACCTCCAAAATGTAGTTCAAAAGCACAATATTTCCAATTACACATTGAAGGAGAGAGATATGACTAGATACATTTTGTGAAGGATTGCCTGGGGTGCTAAGTCATGTGGGATAGGACCAAAGTCAGGACAACTGGCAAAGGTTGAAATGAATGATCTTGGATTTATTCAGGAATCTCACAAGAGGCCTTTACCTTTCAGGGAAATCTTTGAATGTTTTACATTTCTGCATGTATTCATAAGTTGTATCTTTTGATTCTTAAGCATTTTCTATGGTAGTGTGTAGAGTAAGAAATTAGTGTGTTATTCTCAAGGTAATAGCTATTAATATCTAAGTTAGTAAAGTTGGTTCCCCACCCCCAACCCCCATCCATTTCTCTTCAAGCTCCCTTCAAGACAAGGCTATCCCATCCCCTCCTTCTTCAAGCAGGACAAAAGCACTACAGCCTTAAGTGAGTTTGTCTGGGGATCTGCTTTGGGGCAGGTATCCCAGACTGACTCAGTGATTAAATCTTAAGTACCAATCTTGAGTACCCTTTTGTCTTAGAAGTCTGCACATTGTATCAAGCCAAAGGTTAGAATGATCCTCACATCAGTTCCTCCCAGGTAATCCAGTCCTGACCTCCTCCTCTCTTTGTGTAATATTCCTGCCCTTTATTTCTGGATTAAAACTGTTGTCTCCAACTTTTGACCATTTCTTTAAAATGCTAATTTGCTTGATTGTGCCCACTGGAAAGCTATTCTCCAACTTCTTATAAATGTTAATTTGTTTGAATACATAAAATAAGTCTATTCTATTTTCTTATAGGTCAAGAGTCTTTCTGTAACTCAGTCAGTTAGCCAGGCAGTTAACAGTCAGCCAGTCACTCTGTCTTGGGGCCCCAATGCATGGCTGCACATCTCTCTCCCCCACCCCTATAAATTTTGGGGGGTATTTGTCTTAGGTCAATGACTTGAGGCAGTGTCCTATATTTCTCTCTCAATAAATACATTCCATTTTAAAGATGTTTTTTTCCCCAGTTTTTTTAAATAATGGTCAAAGAGAGTGTACTTTGATATTTTCAAGTTTCCTTAAATTTCCACTTCACAAAGTAGGAAGAATAAAGGCTGTCCCACATCCCATATTCATATTGTACAATGAGTGATAGTACAGAAATTGGAGAGCGTATCTGCCTCTTTCTTTTGGAGGGAAACTCTAAAGACAATTCATGCCTGTGTTAAGAGACTCCTCTATAGTTTTACAGAGTATTGAGGTGAACCCCATGTTGGGGACATGCTACACTTTAGAATAATAAAAAACTCCATAACTTAGCTTTGAAATAAAAAGAGAAATTTATTAATTATTATTCATGTTGAATTTGGCTGGGAGGACAGCACAGGTGGGACACTGCCTCCTAGAGGAGATGTGTTCCAGGATTTATATACCCTTCTCACAACAGGGGCTGTGTTACCAGGGTGAGAGAATGGAATGAGGTTAGGCAGAAATGGGGTATGTTTGTTATCTGATCTGAGCTAGAGCGATGTATTGTGTCCTGAAGAAAGAGAGGGTGAGTAGGCATTGTTTAGGGGAGAAGGAGATGTCCTAGATACAACCCAATGATATCAGAGTATAATTGGAAGATATATATATGTGGCCATCTCAAAATCTAGGGGAGAATCAAAGGGGAATATTTCTCTCAGGGGTCTTTCCTTATCCTAAGTCCCTGATGCCAAGAGTCACCTTTTCCTCAGCATTAACAAAAATGCAAGGAAGGAAAGAAATTTTCCTGCTTTCTATTTGACCTGAAACACTTCTAGGGTTTGGAGTGTCCAAGGAAAACTCAGGGTACCATGTCATGGGGGGGAGGGGAATCATAAAAAGCCAAAATGTAATGGACCCTTATGGAATCATGTTCCCAGTATCAAACGTACTCTAAGGAAGCCCAGATACCCTTGGGAATCCCAGGGTGACATGAAAGTAGAGTGAAGAGATGATAAGAGAAAAGTTTTATGTCTTCAATAAGAGTAACCAGAAGTTTAGAGAGGTTTAGTAATTTGTTCAAGGTGTGGAAAGGAAACAAGACTGACAGTTAGTGGGGGAAGGGGCAACTGGGAGTGGCAGTAGGGTCTTGTGACTAGCTTCGGAAGATCCAAAGCTGAAGTTGCTGCAGAATTCCTAAATGAAAGGATCCCTAATTGTGCGGTAGTTCCACATTTCAACAAGATTCAGAATTTCGATGACACTTTCTATAGACAATGGCTGTTGATGGTGGGTGTGGGGACACTGGAGACTGGGACAATCGCTGGAACCATGTAAAGAAGTTCCTCAAGTGATCTGGACCATTCACACACCCTGATTTCAAACCAAGCACAGAATCTCTTCAGTTTTTGTTAGATACTTGTAAAGTACTAGTCATTGGAGCAGGAGGATTAGGATGTGAACTTCTGAAAAATCTGGCATTATCTGGTTTTAGACAAATTCATGTAATAGACATGGACACCATAGTTGTTTTCAATCTAAATAGGCAGTTTTTATTTAGGCCAAAAGATGTCGGAAGATCACAAAGCTTTACAAGAGGAGGAAACGGATGATTTCATTAACAACTCAAATCAAGAACAAACGATCCAGTCAGAAGAGTTAGTTAAGGAAATAAACTACACAATCTCATTAGAAGAAATACTGGCAGCATTGGGAGTCAAGAATTACCAAGAACTTTGTGAAAAGTATGAGGAAGTGGATAAAGTGGATAAAGACACTAAATTTGCAGTACAAGAAAATCATATACCTGATCCAAAACAAAAGGAAGAAGAAGCAATGTAATGCTCCTATCACATCTTCCTTTCTCTGACATAGAACTTCTCACAAACTAGATTGTCAATTAACAAAATATATACAATCTTTACAAACAAGAATAGTAGAGTTGCATGAAATGGGCTCGATACAATAAACAGTACCCCTGGATTACAATTTGCACAGTATCAAACCAGGAGATATAGTATACTTAAAAATTTTCAATAGAAAATTGACTACAGATATAAAATGGACAGGACCACATTAAGTATTGCTTACTACCCCAACAGCTATAAAAGTTGCAGGGAAAGACTCATGATTTCACTGTTCCCACGTGAAATCAGAAAAAGTTCGACATCACTGTAACAGACAAAGAAGATAATTAGACTACAGATAGTGCTGAGAAATGGAAACAAAAACTGATTAACATAAAAAGTACACTACAAAGAAATAATAGTGAAACATAATGTTCGAGACAACTTCCCAGCCCATAGGAAAAGCAACCTAGAGGAAAAGCAACCCAGAGGAAAATCAACCCAAAGGAAAAGCAACCCAGAGGAAAAGCATCCCAGAGGAAAAGATTTTAAACTAGCCCAGAGGAAAAGCATCAAGAAAAGATGCTAGAGACAAGAAACAAAGAGAAAAAGCTGAAATGGACAGGTAAGACTTTGAACTTTGTAAATTTGTTTATATAAGAAGAGGACAGATCAAAAATGAGACTTATATGTAAGACTAAGTGTGTTGAAATAATAAAACAAAAGTAATTTCACATATTAGGGAAATAGCATGCATCATTACATAACATGGAAGAAAGAAGAGATCCATCAGTCAACATGAGAAGTGGAAATCTGAAGCAACTTGATAAGTATTAATTTAACACAACACTAATAGACACAAAACAAAATCACAAACTACATATTAAGAGACCTTGTTTATATAAACAAGTGTCTGAAATTGTATTTATGCAAAATGTAAATATGTATATAGTTAGTTCCATAAGGTCTTAGGAAAATAGAAAGATCAATAGATATTTCTATTTGACTGACATTATGATGTGGAATATTGTATATTGTTATATTATATGTAAATAATTTCTATACATAATGTATTAGTTTTAGTTAACTTAGAGTAAGTAGTATTAGCACTAAGATTCAAAGTTTTTGTAATAGTTTTGTTCAACATGTATTGTACTGAATTTATTGTAAAACCCCAAAACTACCCTTGCCCAAACTTTCCTGCTAAGAATCCTTAGAGTAGATTTAGTAAATTGGTAACTCTAATATAAATATGTGACCTTGGGAAGGTCACAACAAAAAAAGGGGAGGACGATTGTGGAAAGGAAACAAGACTGACAGTTAGTGGGGGAAGAGGCAATTGGGAGTGGCAGTTGGGTCTTGTGACTAGCATTTCCTTCCTGCTGGTGTGGGTCTTGCTTGCTGGTGTTGGAGGAGAGAGGAGCTTGTTCAGTCCAGTCTGGAGTGGCATGGTCTTCTTGGTTCAGCTGGAAGATTCAGGCCCAATCTCTTCTGAAGGTTAGACCTGTTCTTGTTTGCTTTCTATCTATTGCTATAAAGTAGACGGGAGTGGGACAAACCCTCCGCCAGCCTCTAGGGCCTGGCCTCAGGTCTGAAGCTGAGAAAAAAACTCCAATTCCAACTGGTTATTAAACTTTATATTATTTGAATTTGCAGTCAGATAAGTGGACTATCTTTTCTGGTCATAGAGGGAGCTGAACTTCAATTCAGTCATTCTACAACAAACAGTCCTTATCAGACCCCTGCTGCTTCCTCTCAGCAGGGGGCATCTCCCTCCTTTGCTTCACCAAGCAGTGTTCCCTCTCTTCCTTCAACTCCTCCATAACCATACAAACCTCCCATTATCCCCCATTTTTCCAATCCCATTTCTTTCCCCAATAAATATTACAAACGTCACCCAGTTAAATATAAGAAGCAGCATTTGAACCTAGATCTTGCTTCTCTCAATGTCTAATACCATTTCTATTACCCCCAAACTGCCTCTAAAATAGATTCCTGGCAAAATTCTAGAATGTGTTATTAATGTTATTTGATATTTGAAATATAACTTTAATATGATTAAAACAAAAATAAAAGAATTGGGAATGACAATAACAAATGAAATTCAAAATTGATTATTGTGATGGTGATGTGGTGGGTGGATACATTTCACAAGAATGCAAGACTCTGAAACTTAGCTTAAAAGTAAAGAGAGACATTTAGTAGTAATGTTAAATCTTTGGACAGCAAGACAACATTAGGGGAACAACCTGGGGGGTTGCAATCCCTAATGCCTCCATTATGGGGTTTTTATATTCTGACATGACTCTGGAGCAAGGGGTAGGTAGGGGAGATTAGCTGGAGGGCATGGGAGTGGTTCTCATGATTGGGAGGATGAATGAATGAGGAGTGTCTTTTTGTTCATCTCAATTCAATGGGGCAATCAAAGGAGGGTAATCTCCAAGATCAGGTGTTTTGGGTTGGGAATCAGGAGGGCCTAAGGGAGCAGAGGAATTTCCCTGATAATAGTTTGCCTGAGTTTCTGGGGGTACAATGCCCATGCCAGTAATACAATAGTCTTATATTTGAAACTGATATGTGTTGTCCAAAGAGCTAAGAAAATCTGGTCCAAAATATGAATTATCTATTTTTTAAATTGCCATATTCACTCCAAAGTCCATTCATCTTCATCTGTATCCTACTGATGAAGCACATATTATGTTTAGCTATATAACAAAATGTCAAACTATGATAGGACAATTGTCTCTAAAACTAAACTTTTGACTTCATTCCCATATAGATTTCACCTTCATTGAAGACAGTTGAGTATTCATACTATTCATATTGAGATGTTTGTGCTTTGTTCTTGAAAACCTGTGGAGAAACAAGAACAGACTTGGCAACAAACTTCAAATTAAAATCTCTAATAAAATTTTTCACAAGTCAAGAGAAGAGCTTCTCAAAGTTAAAATTGTTTTTGTTTCATATGTTGTAATATTGGAGATTTTTCTTCCTATTGACAGCAAAGTATTTCATCTTGACTTTTCTCTCTTTAATATCCACTTTGTTGCCAAACAGTACTCCAGGGATATTTTCATACTTTTGTATAAGGTCTTTATGCTAGTCAGGTACATTGTTTTAAGTATAGCAATACACTTGTAAAATTAACCATTCAAGTGACATTTGCCAAAAGTAATTCTTCCCATACCTTCATCCCCAATTAATACAAATTTGAAATGCAGTTGGAGTAATCTTTGGGTGACCATCATAATGGTTCTTCCAGTAGCATCTCCAGGACCATCTGAGTGAACTCCTTGAACATATTAAGTAGGTTGTTTGTGAGCATTTAGAAAGAGAGAAGATGATTGCTAAAAACCATGATGGTTTCAACAGGAAAAGGTGATGCCAGGTTATTCACATTTACTTTTCTTTGATAGGGCAAGAGTGTGGGATGGAAATTGAGGGGACTTTGGAAATTTAATTTCAAAGTTCCTCTTTTACCAGTTATTAAAAAATATATTGTTATGGGGGTCAATCCACATCGACCAAATGTGGTCAAAATATCCTTCCCACCAAAATGTTATGGGCGGGAAGGATACCTTTTGCAAGAATGCAAGACTCCAAAACTTAGCTTAAAAACAAAAAGAGAAATTTATTAACTTAGAAAGTAATGTTGAGAATGGCCAGGAGAGAACAACAACTAATTTCTCACTCTACATAGTAAGGAATGTTATAGGTATAGTATACTCAGGTGATAGTAAGGGTTATTTTTTTAATGATCTCAAAATTGAATAAATATTTTATTGATAACTTCTGTTTTAATATCATGGTGATACCAGATAATAATATTTCCTGCTTCCATTGTAAACAAAAAGCAAGAACAGGTAAACAAAACCAAATAATTCATTGAGCATATGCAATATTCCATATCCACAGTCCTTTCCAACCAAAGATTTATTTCCCTGTGTCTTTTCTGGGGGCAAGATGTTTTGTTTACAAGTTTGCAATCATGCATACGATTTTTCTGGGACTGCCTACTTCATTCTATATCATTTCATTTAAGCCTTTCCATTTTTCTCCAAATTCTTTAATCATTATTTTTAAGATAAAAATATCCCATTATATTTATATATGGAAATATATGCTCATGCCAACCTGATGGGCAACCACTTTATTTCTAGTGATCGGGAAACTTTCTGACAGAAGCTCTTGGAACTAAAAGCTCAGAGCTTTTCTCCCCTTCTCTTATCATCGAAGTTGAGGTTTGTTTCTTCACAGACCCTGCTACTCACAAGCTGTCAGATTCCCTATGAAGTTTCTCTTCTCCTCTGGGGATAGAAGAAGTATATTACTATATTCTAGGACCTGCTGGGGCATCTGAAATCCCTCTCTGAGAGGGATTCTGTCCCAGGTCCAGAACCAGAGTCTTTTTTGGGTACAAGATCCCTCATCTGAATTTACCTTTTAACCAATAATAGGAATCATGGCCAATAAAATGTACAGTTCCATAAACCCTAAAATAACAAGTAGTTTGACCTCTTTGTCACACCCTGTTACTCAGCATCTGTGGTTCAACAAACTTGTTTTTTTCTTTATTATTTGGTCTCCAGTTTTCTGACCTGCTTAGGCTGGTTCTAAATACTCTAATATTTCTATATTACTTTAGAGTACTATATAAATGAAAGTTGTCAAATTGCAGGTATCCAGTAACAGAGATAATTAATTACCTTAAACTGACCAAGAGAAAATAAGGTGATCATTTTGAAAAGCTTTACTACAATACAAAAGTTAGTGAGAGGGGCCAGAAGTAGGAAAAAATTCAACTTGTTTTGGGTGTACTTATGGGAATGCCAAGTGTGGATTAGTGGCAATGGAAGAGAAGGTAAAAAAGGGGATCAATTCCCTCATCCCTACTCCCCAAGGCCTGGGACTACTGACTGGATAGATTTTTTTTAGTCACTAGAATCAAGAAGTTACAGTAAAATGGGTAATTTGAATTTGAAGAGGGTAGATTTAAATTTCCATTAATTGTGCCACCTATCTGACTCTTATTCCTGAGTGAAATGGGCTAGGATGATGAGTTTGGAGATTGTGTTCTTTCTCTCCCTTTCCCCCAAATGCTTTCCCTTTAGAATAAAATTCATCCTATATATATCACATAGGTACAGTAATAGTATGTTGTTTCCTCCATTCAAATGTGAGTGCAATGAGAGAAGAGACCTTTGGTTTTTGCCTTTTTTTGTATCTTTAATAGAGTTTAGCAAAGACTATCCCTATCCTCACCTCGCCTGCCATTCCAGTTCTTGACTTCTGGGGCTTCAAAACCATGCCTCAGATGCTGTCTCATTCTAGAACTCCCTTATGGGCTCAGAGCATCCTTGACTTGAATCATCTAATCATTCTTTATAGATTTTTAAACTTGAAATATCCATTCACAAGACCTACTTCTTTTACCCATTGATAAGTTCCTCCTAGGGTCTCCATTCTATAGAGGAGCCCAAATCTGCCAGCCATTGTTTCTTCCAATTCCCGACTTTTAGATTTCAAAACTATGGTAGAACCTTAAGCTCTAGAAACCTTTCCTAGTCCCCTTTTCTGTTCTTTTTGTGAGTTGTCTTTTTCCGTTAGAATGCATGCTGCTAGAGAGTAGGGACTGTCTTTTTGGTTTTTATTTGAATATCCACCTTGCTTAGCACAGTGCCTGGCACATAGTAAGTTCAAAATAAATGTGTGTTTTCTTCCTTCATCGTCACATAGTAAGTGATGAATAAATATTCACTGATTAATTGTGTGAAGAGAGTCCGGGGAAATTAAGAACCTGGCTTAAGAAGGATGAAAAAGGAATAACTGCGTACATAAAGGACAACACATGAATTCCAGCTGAACGAGTGCGGCGGGTATAGGGGTTGGGAGATTCCAGGAAGAAATGAGAAGAGAGGTAACAGGGTTAGGAGATGGAGAGTGTCGGAGATGCTGAGAGAATGAAGTCAGAATGGATGCCAGGGAGGAGCACAGCATCTAGGACTGGCTCGGAGACCTGGATACCTGGGATAAAGGATGACTTTGTGATAGTAAGTCCACAGAGAAAATATTTGGGAGTGCAGAATTACAGTCTAGAAGGACTGTGGAAGGTTTAGAGACGGAAGAAGGCGTGGGCCGGGAGAGAGGCGGGGCCAGCGCGCGTGTTCCGCCCACTTAGAATTTCCTTTCACCGGCTTCAGTTGCACTCTTTACCGTCACCCATAGAAACTTCATTTCCCAGAGGACGCTAGGGCACCGGGGCAGGCGCAGATATACCCTTACGCGCTTCGGGAGGCGTGTCTACCCTACCGCGCAGACGCACATTGGCCATAGAGACGAGTTGGGAAACCGACTGAAGTCTGGAGCCGGAGCAATGGCGGAAACAGACCCCAAAACTGTACAGGACCTGACCGCTGTGGTGGGACCCAGGGCCGGGGGGTGGCGGGTGGGGGGAAGATTGCTTTGGAGGTCTGGGGACAACCAGCGCGCGGCTGGAGATGGAGGTCGCGCTGACCCCCTTGGGGCCCGGCGGCCTCCGCCCGATCCCCACCCAGCGCTGGAGCCGCGGCTTCCCCCGGGGGTCTCCTTGGTTCCCGGCCTGGCCCCTCGGGGGCTGCAGCTAAGTGGGGTCGCCGCCCCCTTTCCTGTCCCCACGCCGTTTACTTCAGTTTTTCTGTGTCCCGTGGGTGGAGACCCCTGTGTCTGCCCTTGAACCTTGCTCTGGAGCCTTGAGTCCGAGCCGTCCTGTCACTATGATGGCTTCCCTAGAGAGGATGAGAAACGGGGAGTGAAACAGCTCGGCTTTTACCCTGGGTGATTGCACTGAGTGCAATCCGAGAGGACCCAGGCCCTGGAGCCCATTTCTGGCCTCCTCCCTTTCTCCCATCTCTCTTAGCCATCAGCCTATAGATGCTTTCCAGCAAACCTCTCCCCATCACTAATCAGAATCTTTCTTCCTTTCTGCAGGTTCATACACTTCTCCAGCAGATGCAGGACAAATTTCAGACCATGTCAGACCAGATAATTGGCCGAAATATCCTTTCTCCACAGTGTCCCTCTCTCCCTCTCCTCTCCCATCTTTTATGCTTTCCCTACCCCTCTATTCCCCTCCCCACCCCCCCACCCCCCCATATCTGGTGATAGTATGGTGGGTTTTAGAGATGGATCATTCATCTGTTCAGTTCAACTTGGATTGATTCTGAAAGCTCTGACCTGAGCTCTGCTTAGCAGGGGATTGGTCTTGTTAAAGGCCACTTATATGTATATGAGTGGATTGGAAAGAGCAGGAAATGGTGGAAAAAATTCGGAGGTGACCAGGCCATTGGCCTTAACCCTTTTGCACAGGTTAAGTATAGCCAAGTATATCCCTCCTTAGTTCAACCCCAGATCTGGACCCAGGAACATCTGTTAGTGGAAATAGAGATAGGCTTTATGTTTGTGGCTTCTGTTAAAATCAGCCTCTATTAACTGTAGATATAACTGCATACATATATTTATGTGGTTTGCCAAGACCAGCCTCCATGTACTAATCAGTTAGCTATATGTCTATATGTGTATAGCTGCATAAAAATGTATTCACTTGTATGTGTGCATATGATGAAGTCTTGGCGTTTAGTGGATATAGGACTGGTCTTAGAAGCAAGAAGACTTATGAGACTTCCTTCTGATATTGACTCTGACTATAGGTAAATCATTTAACCTTTCAGTGCCTTAGGCAACTCTTAAGACTCTTGATCTTCATTATTGGAGATCCCTTTCACACCAAAGAAATTACAGGCTGGAAACCAAAAAATATGGGAAAAGAGACAGAAAAGAAGGCTCAGTTTGAGATAGAAAAATAGGTGTGTCTCATGAATCTTATTTGTAGACCTCTACCCCTGTTTTTTTTGCTCATTGTGGGAGAGTCAGGCTGAACCATTGTGCTCATAATAGCTTAAATTTGGAAGCTCAGGATCCTGCTAGTTTGACTTGTTAGAGGCCATATATTTAATAAAGGAGTAGAGCAGAAGGTATAAATAAATGATGGAGCAACTTTATTGAGTGTTGTCTTTAATACGTCCAACTTGATGATATGAGCAGTCGCATTGATGATCTGGAGAAAAACATCGCTGACCTTATGACCCAAGCAGGAGTGGAAGAAATAGAAGGGGAAAACAAAATACCAACTACACGTAATAGTTAAAGGTAAGGTTCAGTCTTATAAAATTTTGAAATCTTTTAGTGGCTCATTTTTCCCCTCATTTGATTTTGATAGATTCTTGGTGTTGATTACTTTGAAGAAATTCAAATATCAGAAATTCTAATAAGCTATAACATACTTTGAAAGAACAATGGTTAATTAACCATTTACAAGGATTTGTTTCAAGTCATAGGGCACTTCTTTGCAAGCCCTACTTGTGACTACTCATGTTGGTGTCACAGCCTTTGCAAACCAGAAAATAATTTACTGTTTTAGCTTCTTTCCCATAGTTTTTAGCATTTTAATCTTCCTGGTATCTGAAATTTACTGACAGTGATAGAATTATTGAAAAACCAAAAACAAAAAGAATATTAAAGCATACCATCATGCCACCCATTTGTGATAAATTCCGTGATTATAAAATGCAGAGTAATAGGAATGATCAGTGAAGTAGTTGTGGAAGGCAAATAGTTACTTAAATTATTTTCATCTTAAAAATAAGTTTGCTCTGTAATAATGGCCACATGTCTAATTTGCCACTGTTGCCTCATCTTTAGCATGAAATTATTCCTTTATTACCTAGGGATATTTTGGGGAAATGATTTAATTCATAAGTTTCTCTGACCTGATTCTTCATTGTTTAAATAAAAGAATTCCCATCAAATTAATTGGAGTTTTCTCCTCAAGAATTGTGGAATAGAAGCAAACTAATAGAAAGGCAGTGGATTTAGAAACAGAACCTTGGTTCAAATCCTAGTTCTGCTAGTTAAATAATTATTTTGACTTGGGGAAGTCAGTACTAGAAACAATTCACATTTAAATAATAATAGCAGGCATTGTGCTAAATGCCTATAAATATTATTTCATTCAACTTTGAGATATAGATACAAAGAAGTAAAGTGACTTTCCATGGTCACACAGTAAATGTTTTAAGCTGGATTTCATCTCCTGGCTCTTAAGCTTAGCATCTCACCACTGCCATTGCACTAACTGCTTTACTAATACCCCACAACAACTCTGAAATAGTTAACATGAGCATCAATATCCCGATTCTACAGAATAGAAAACAAATGGTAAGAGGTTAAATGACTGGTCTGTGATCACACAGTTACTAAGTTTCCAAGGCAGAATGTATATCCAGTCTCTGAATATTATGATAATCCTGCACTTTTGCCACTATACTGTGTAATTATTTGGACTTTAGTTTCCCATTTTTTGTAAGACGAAGGGTTTGGCCTAGATGGTCTTTCAAGTCCCTTCTAGCTCTGTGAAAATCAAATGGGAGATAGAAGAGAGGAAAAAATTCATATTACTTTTTAATTTATGGTGACAGTAGTTCTTTTTAATCTGTTGTAGAATTCTTTATCCACATTGGGGAAATAGTCTACTTTTAGCAATTCTTCATATAAGATACTTTTAAGAAATCTTGCAGGTGATTTATTTATGTTCTAATTCTAGATTATCACTTTTACTGATCTTTGTCGACATTTCTTTTTTCTTTACAGATTTTGTTAATCCTTTCGAGTGAACTCTTGAAAATGTTTTTCACAAGCCAAGAGGTGAAGGAACAGATTTTCTCAACTAACTACTGTGTGCAACATTTTTTTTTAATTATAGAGCTTGTATTCCTAGAATATGCAGTTTAGTTAGGTTTCAAGGTGATTTATTTTTTGATTTCTTGTATGTGATAGCTTCAACTATATGACATAAAATGTGTAAATATTAGTAAACTGAAATTCTGACTACTCTTGGCTAAAATTTTCAAAATTTTTAGTGCATTTTTTGTCAGGTCATTTGTCATTCCTTTTGTAGTCATTTCAGTTTAATAAGAAATTGGTGCAAGTTTTTTTTTAAAGAAATGTATTAATTTTTTCAACTGTTATCAGATTCTCTTTGTGAACTGAAGTACCTAGAGTAAACGGTTCGTAATTCTTAGCACAAAATTACTGTTGTACTATAACAAATAAATGGTATGTTGACCATATTTTTAAAGCAGACAAAAAAATTGAGCATTTTGTATTTGTGTCATTGCTATGTTTCCAAGATTGAGAACTATACTTAAGAATCTACTGTAAAAAGCCCTAGAAAGGAGCTGAAATTGAATGATTGTAACTACTGCCACTTTTTAATACACTAGAGGATTTGGATGGTGACAATAGTATCTCAGTTCCTCTCAAATAACAAGGACAGAAAATAACCTATAAAGATGCATTACATTCACTGATTGGAATTTCATGTGGTGTAACAATTCAGTCTTCAGTTATATCAAAGATGCTTATTGTAAGAACATGAGGGGGTTTCAAAACCCACTTGCTATTTACTTGTGCTACTGACTTTAAAAAGCATTTGTCAATTAGAAGAAAAAGCAAGTGGCCATTGTGAATCCTTGCATACTGACTGATAAATGCCCTTATTGTAAGCTTGGATTTTTTTAAGAAAAATTGTGTTTTATTGTTTACCTTTTTTCTTAACTAAATGCTTGCAGAATAACACTTTTATAATAGATTATAGGTGGAATGGAAAATACCAAACATTTTCATCATGACATCCCTTTCTTTTTATCAAGAGGTAAGGGAAGAGATTGGACACCCAGATGACTGATTCATCAGATTGATCTTGAGTTAAAAAAGCAAAACAAAAACAAAGTCAAGATAAGCTGAAGGATGATCTAGAAGTAGAGGGAATCATTTTTCCTGGAAATGAACTTTTAAGTGAATATTTTGTGATTGTAGGAGAAATTTTCTGTACCACCAGATAGTTTATTGTATTGTTATATATATATGGAATAAAGCTACGAAATAATTGTTGTAGTCATAATATGTCTGATATAAAATTATTAAACCAGTCAGCCAAAAATTTTTAAATACTTTCTACATGCAGAGCTCTGTACTAGGTGCTTCAGATACAAAGATAAGCATACAATCTAATGGGTGGGAGGGAATGAGAAAATGATTTGTGGGTGATGTATAGTCATGACACTTGCCCTAGCAAGCTTCAGTTTCCTTATCAGAAGAAAGAGTTAAACCAGATGACTTCTAAAGTATAGATCCAGGCAACATGCTTATATGAGCTTTTAAGGAAAAAAAACCAGCTCATCTGGAGATGTCAAGGAAAGCTTCTTGAAGAAGATAGCATTTAAAGGAAGGCTGTAGCATAGAATGTGAGATTGAGAAATAGAGTTCATTCTACCTAAGGGGCGCAGCATAGGTTAAGGCAGAGATATAGGAGATAGAACTTGGAAGAGTTGTTTGGCCACAATAGAAGAAGCAATAGGGAGGATGGGGAACAGGAGATAAATCTGGCCAGAAAGGGTTGGAGCCACATTATGGAGGGATTTGGATTTCAGTCAAGATGATAAGCACTGGGAATCACTCAAGTTTTTTGAGTAGACTGACATGATTATGATTGTTTTAACTGAGATTGATAAAGAGAAATTTGTGTTTGTTGGGGGGTAAACTGAAGATAGGAAGAGCATTCAGAATGGTCCAATGTATATGGTTAGAAGAGATGAGGCCTTGAATGAAGTAGTTGTGAGAAGGGGACAGTAAAGATAGAGTCATTAGATGCAAAAATTGGCATCTGATTATGTGGGGTTGAGGGGGACAATAAAAGCATTTGTTAAGATTGAACCCTGTGCCAAAAGCTATGCTTAGCATTGGGGCTACAAATAGAAAAGTTAGACAACGCCCCTTGAGTTTACATGCCAGAGTAGGAAGTTGAAGCAGAGTTGGGGAGTAATGACAAGTGTGGATGCTTGGTGAGTACCTATCCCAGAGAGCACAAGTTAGCAGGCCTTTATCCTCCCAGGTGTGGCCTTGGCTGCTCTGGTTTGATGACTGAGCAGTAGTAGGGAGGAATGCAGAGTAGTGAGTGGAGTTCTAGATGCAGGCTGCATGCCCATGGTTCTAGGGATTACAGAGCTTTCTGAGACATACTCGATGGGATCAGTAGTGCCATTTATAGAAATTAAGAAATTTGTTCATTCATTAAACATTAATCCTCCACTATGTGGCAGACACTATGCAAATTGATGCATAGAGATAGGTGTAGGAGTGGAGATGTGGAATGGCGGGGAGAATAGGCTCAGAACTTTAGGGACTACCTAAAATAAACCCCTCCATGGTACAAATAAGGAAACAGGCCCAGTGAAGTTAAGTGATTTCCTTAAGGTCATGGAAATCCAAAGATAGTTGAGGGCCCTCACCAGCATCTAGATGAAACAATTCTACTGATCACACCTTTTGGATAAGGGTAGATTTCTTTTTTTCTTTTTTTTTACACCCTTTCCTTCCATCTTGGAGTCAATACTATGTCTTGGTTCTAAGGCACAAGAATGGTAAGGATTAGGCAATGGGGGTCAAGTGACTTGTTCAGGGTCACACAGCTGGGAAGTATCTGAGGCCAGATTTGAACCTAAGATCTCTCATCTCTAGGACTGGCTCTCAGTCCACTGAGCCACCTAGCTGCCCCTGGATAAGTTTCAGCAGAACTCTTTATCCTGAGTACTCAATTCAAGCTGAAGGCCATAGGCAATCGGAGTTGCTGTAGCTTATTTTCTGCAAAATAGTTATGTATGAGAGCATAATCCTGGGGACCAGATCTAAATGACAACTGCTTAGAAATACTAGCTTCTGTCTCAGACTCCTCTGCTGCTGCAGCATCTTCCCCATATTCTCCAACCATTCATGTTAGGAACACTTCAGGAGAGGACACCTTGGCAATGGAAGGGGATGGCTGCATCTGTCTTCAAACCTAGGTGGGCTAGGGACAATTGTCAGCCAAGCTTTGGATGCACTGAGCCTGTCATCAATAAACAGGTGAAAACGGACTTAATCCAACAAAATGGGAATTTCTAATGTGCATTTCCTTGTGGGCAGAAATGAGCTTGCAGCCTAACTATCCTCTATGCTGAGATGTTCTCTGAACTACTGGACATTAACCATCTTCCTTCCTTCCATCCCTTCTGATTTCCCAAACCTTTAGGCATATTTTAGGCGTGGAGGTATCCAGGTGTCACCTGGGTAGAGGCAATCATTGACAATGTGTGAATAGATAAAAAATTGCCAAAGAAGTATATATAGAGAAGAGGACCTAGAATGAAAACTTGGGGGACACCCATGCCTAAGTGTATAAACTACCAAAAGGGAATAAAAGTAGAAACAGGAGGCTTTTATGTCATAGAAATCAAGATAGTGGAGGAAAGGGTAAGAAGATAGGAAATATTTCAGAGTTTGATGCTAAAGGGCTTAAGGAAGATAAAGACAAAGTTCCTGGGAATAGGCAGCAAAGGTGGTTAAGAGACTTTGGAAAGAGCTATTCAAGTTGAAGGGTAATAAAAATCAGATTGCAAAGAGTAAGTGGTGGATTAAAAAGTGGCACTGGTGGAATCTGATAGGAAAAGTGGAAAAATTTGTGAGAGGTGTTCATTTCAAGGGAAAATTTTTCGTTTGTATTTTTAGCATGCCTATAAACTGAGGTGGGGAAATCCAGGAGAGACAAAAAGACAGGAAGAATTAAATGATTTAGAGATAGAAGAAATCTCAGAAATCGTCTAGCCCTTCTCTTTTTACAGATAAGGAAATATAAGCCAAGGCAGTGTGAATTTTAGATTTACTCCACCTTGCTTAGTCTTTAGAATTTTAGCAACCAAGGAATGTATACACCCCCAATTAAGGATTAAGTGTGGGAGAGGATGGTCTGTGACCTGTGTGTGCTAGCAAGTGACAAATCAGAAACAACTGACTGACCCCCTGGGCTGTCCTATGCCAAGGTTAAGCCACCATTGGTACATGTGAGACACAGGAAGTGATGTAAAGAACCTCCTTTATATTTCTTGTCACTTCCTATGAGAGGGGCTTTTGTGACTTTTGAGGACTTGGATGGTGGAATTTGACTTGAAGGAGCTCTGAAGCATGGGTCTAGGTGGAACTGCTTCCCTCAGGTGACATGTGGTGAGTGATTGGCTGACTCCCCTTTCCCTTGACCCTTTTGAAGGCACCAGCCTCCAGGGAGGCCCCTCATCTTGGAGGAGGCCTTGTGGCTGGAAGCCGAGCTAGATTCAATCTTCTGGGAAGGCCCCCTTGGCTGAGGCCTCTGAACTCCCCCTGGCTCAGGCCAGGCTGGAGCAGTTCTTCCCCTTTTCTCTTTCTCCCCCATTCTTAATTTCTTCCTTCTATTGTAAATAAAGCACCATTATTTCATTGGGATTTAGAATTTAAATCCCTGGTGACCTATAAATAATATATTCAGTCTCAACCCTAAATTTTACCCTTAACAACAGCCAGCTGGCATAGGGAATAGAATATTGGGTCCAGAGTCAAGAAGACGTAAGTTCAAATCCTGCCTTGGATATTTACTAACTATATGATCTTGGGCAAGTCACATGAGCTCTTTTTGCCTCAGATTCCTCAATAATAAAATAGGAATAGTTATAGCATCTACCTAAGAGTTGTCATATATCAACTTGTATGTGGAAAATTTTTAATTTTCACAGGGAAAGCACTAGGTAACAACTCACACAGAAGAGCAGGGTGCAATTGCCAACATAAGTTAGATAGGCTTCCTGTATAGGTGATGCTTAAGATGAGTCTCAAAGGAGAAGAGGAATTCTATGAACTGAAGAAAGTGCAGTATAGGTATGGTGGCAGCCTGTGCAAAGACAAAGAGATGGGGTAAGTTTGTGTACAGAGAATAGCAAACAATCTAATTTGTCTAGAATGACCCATGTATGAAGGAGACTCATGTCAAATTGGCCTAGAAAACCAGAGTCTGATTTTGAAAGGTTTTAAAAGCAAACTTTGAGGTTTATTTTATCTAAGCCAGAAAAGAGCCACTGGAGCTTCTGGTTATCAGGGAACTGATAGCCAAGATAAATAAGAGGAGAATAAGAAAGCACCTAGCTGTTCTGATAAATTAAAACCACCTGGTCTAGATAAGCTCCATTTTCTTGTACTGGAAGAACTGGCAGATGTGATTGCCAAGATACTCTTAGTAATAGTAAGAAGATCTTGCAAAATGCATGAAGTACTGTGAGCCTGGAAGAAGACAGATGTCTCTCTTTTTTTTTTAAAGGAAAGAAAACAGTATTCAAATTATAGATCGTTTAGTTTGACTTTGATTCTTGAAAAGAATTTAAAATGGAATTCTAAAGAAATAGTTGAGGGATATTTATAAAGACAAACTGAAAAACATTATGGCTTCAGCAAGAATACATCACACTGAGGCAGCTAGGTGGTTCAGTGGATAGAGAGCCAGGATTAGAGATGGGAGGTTCTGAGTTCTGTATAAATGGAGATTTTGAATCTTTGACTTCATTCCCCAGAAGTCCTTAGTATTTTGCAAAATTCCCTATAATCTCTCCTGTGTCTCCACATTGGGGAGATCACATTATTGGTATTTAAGTGGATGTATGCTCCTTCCATGCTCTCTCTTTGACCTGTGACTGGGCTGAATTCAGGCAGTTCTTTTGCTTTAGTTATTATGAATAAAACTTTATAAAATATAATATTTAATTATCATATATTAATTTAATCTTTACAGTTCAAATTTGATCTCAGATATTTCCTAGCTGTGTGACTTTAGGCAAGTTATTTAACCCCAAATATCTAGCCTTTCTAGCTCTTCTAACACAGAAGGTAAGGGTTTTCCGGGAAAAAAAAAAGGTGTGTACATCTTCCCTTGGTGATAAGTGTGTGTGTATCCAAACTTCCCTTTGGTGATAAGAAAGCTAAAAGAATAGATAGTGGGGATAGGGTAGATCTGATTTATCTAGATATGGGCAATGCTTTTGATAAAGTACCTCCTACCCTTCTTTTAGAGAAGATGGAGTGAGATATGGACCAGATAATATTACAGTTGGAAGACTTTAGAACTGGTTGGATGATCAGATTTGAAAAAAGTAGGGTTTTTTTTTTCCTGTTTCTCAAATAAAAGAGGATTTTCTTGACATCTCATCCCCCTTGTTACTACTCAAAAAAGTATTTCAATCAATGTTGCAGGTAGGAATAGCAGTTGAGGACAGAAGATGCAAGGATGACCACTTGAAGATAGAGCATCAAGTACAAAGTGGCCTCTTTCAAGATGTCATGGTCCAAGAGGGTCCAATCATCTTCTAGTTGTTTTTCCATAAAAATCAGACATTGCTGATCTGCTGGGATGCTTTCCTTGTCCTGGACTTTGGCTTTTACATTCTCGATGGAATCACTGGGTTCGACCTCACAGGTAACAGGTTTGCCAAGCAGAGTTGTCACAAAGATCTGCATCTCTGAAACACTTTACTACCCTACTTGGCCAAAGAGAAAGAAGCTACTGGCAAAGAGTAATTGTTTTTATTTTTTTTTAAACATTATTTTATTTGGTCATTTCCAAACATTATTCATTGGAGACAAAGATCATTTTCTTTTCCTCCCCTCCTCCCAACACCTCACCCATAGCCCACATGCGATTCCACTGGGTATCACATGTGTTCTTGATTCAAACCCATTTCCATGTTGTTGGTATTTGCATTAGAGTGTTCATTTAGAGGCTCTCCTCAGACATGTCTCCTCCACTCCTGTAGTGAAGCAGTTGCTTTTCCTTCGTGTTTTTACTCCCACAGTTTGTCCTCTGCTTGTGGATAGTGTTTTTTTTTTTCTCCGAGAGAGATCCCTACAGATTGTTTAGGGACATTGCATTGACACTGATGGAGAATTCCATTACGTTCGATTGTACCACAGTATATCAGTCTCTGTGTACAATGCTTTCCTGGTTCTGCTCCTTTCGCTCTGCATCACTTCCTGGAGGTTGTTCCAGTCTCCATGGAATTCCTCCACTTTATTATTCCTTTTAGCACAATAGTATTCCATCACCAACATATATCACAATTTGTTCAGCCGTTCTCCAATTGAAGGGCATCCCCTCGTTTTCCAATTTTTGGTCACCACAAAGAGTGCAGCTATGAATATTCTTGTACAAGTCTTTTTCCTTATTATCTCTTTGGGGTACAATCCCAGCAGTGCTATGGCTGGATCAAAGGGCAGATAGTCTTTTATCACCCTTTGGGCATAGTTCCAAATTGCCCTCCAGAATGGTTGGATCAATTCACAACCCCACCAGCAATTCATTAATGTCTGGAATTTGCCACATCCCCTCCAACATTCATTACTTTCCATAGCTGTCATGTTAGCCAATCTGCTAGGTGTGAGGTGATACCTCAGAGTTGTTTTGATTTGCATCTCTCTGATTATAAGAGATGTAGAACACTTTCATGTGCTTATTAATAGTTTTAATTTCTTTGGCTGCGAACTGCCTGTTCATGTCCCTTGCCCATTTATCAATTGGAGAATGGCTTGATTTTTTGTACAAATGATTTAGCTTTTTGTAAATTTGAGTAATTAAACCATTGTCAGAGGTTTTTATGAAGATTGTTTCCCAATTTGTTGCTTCACTTCTGATTTTAATTATATTAGATTTGTTTGTACAAAAACTTTTTAATTTGATGTAGTCAAAATTATTTATTTTACATTTTATGACTCTTTCTAAGTCTTGCTTGGTTTTAAAGTCTTTCCATTCCCAAAGGTCTGACATGTACACTATTCTGTGTTCGCCTAATTTACTTATAGTTTCCTTCTTTATGTTCAAGTCATTCACCCATTTTGAATTTATCTTGGTGTAGGGTATGAGGTGTTGATCTAAAACTAATCTCTCCCACACTGTCTTCCAATTTTCCCAGCAGTTTTTATCAAATAATGGATTTTTTGTCCTCAAAGCTGGGATCTTTGGGTTTATCATATACTGTCTTGCTGAGATCACTTGCCCCAAGTCTATTCCACTGATCCTCCTTTCTGTCTCTTAACCAGTACCAAATTGATTTGATGACTGCTGCTTTATAATATAGTTTGAGGTCTGGGACTGCAAGGCCCCCTTCCTTTGTATTTTTTTTCTTTTTTCCCCTGGATATCCTTGATCTTTTGTTCTTCCAAATGAACTTTGTTATGGTTTTTTCTAAATCAGTAAAGAAATTTTTTGGAAGTTCAATGGGTATGGCACTAAATAGATAAATAAGTTTGGGTAGGATGTTCATTTTTATTATATTGGCTCATCCTACCCATGAGCAGTTAATGTTTTTCCAATTGCTCAAGTCTAGTTTTAGTTGTGTGGAAAGTGTCTTGTAGTTGTTTTCATATAGTTCCTGTGTTTGTCTCGGGAGATAGATTCCTAAATATTTTATTTTGTCTAAGGTGATTTTGAATGGGATTTCTCTTTCTAGTTCTTCCTGCTGAGCTGTGTTGGAAATATATAGAAATGCTGATGACTTATTTGGGTTTATTTTGTATCCTGCAACTTTGCTAAAGTTGTTGATTATTTCGATTAGCTTTTTGGTTGAATCTCTAGGATTCTTTAAGTAGACCATCATGTCATCTGCAAAGAGTGATAACTTGGTCTCCTTCTTGCCTATTTTAATACCTTCACTTTCTTTTTCTTCTCTAATTGCTACTGCTAGTGTTTCTAGTACAATGTCAAATGATAGAGGTGATAATGGGCATCCTTGTTTCACTCCTGATCTTATTGGGAATGCATCTAGTTTATACCCATTGCAGATGCTATTAGTTGATGGTTTTTGTAATATACTGTTTTATTATTTTTAGGAATGACCCTTCTATTCCTATGATTTCTTGTGTTTTTAATATGAATGGGTGTTGTATTTTATCAAAGGATTTTTCTGCATCTATTGAAATAATCATGTGATTTTTGTTGGTTTTCTTGTTGATATGATCAATTATGTGGATAGTTTTCCTAATATTGAACCAGCCCTGCATCACTGGTATAAATCCTACTTGATCATGGTGAATGACCCTTCTGATCACTTGCTGGAGTCTTTTTGCTAGTATCCTATTTAAGATTTCTGCATCTATATTCATTAGGGAGATTGGTCTATAATTTTCTTTCTTTTTTTTTTGACCTGCCTGGCTTTGGAATCAGTACCATGTTTGTGTCATAAAAGGAATTTGGTAGAACTCCCTCTTTGCTTATTATGTCAAATAGTTTGTATAGTATTGGGATTAGCTGTTCTTTGAATGTTTGATAGAATTCACTGGTGAATCCATCAGGCCCTGGGGATTTTTTCTTAGAAAGTTCTTTGATGGCCTGTTGGATTTCATTTTCTGATATGGGATTATTTAAGAATTCTATTTCTTCTTCTGTTAGTCTAGGCAGTTTATATTTTTGTACATATTCATCCATATAGCCTAGATTGGTATAGTTTTTGCCATATAATTGGGCAAAGTAGTTTTTAATGATTGCCTTAATTTCCTCTTCATTGGAGGTGATGTCCCCCTTTTCATCTTTGATGCTGTTAATTTGCTTTTCTTCTTTCCTTTTAAAAATTAGATTGACCAGTACTTTGTCTATTTTGTTTTTTTTTCAAAGTACCAGCTTCTAGTCTTATTTTTTACTTTAATAGTTCTATCACTTTCTATTTTATTAATTTTCCCTTAATTTTTAGGATCTCTAGTTTGGTTTTCTTCTGGGGGTTTTTAATTTGTTCACTTTCAAGTTTTTTGATTTGCATTTCCAATTCATTGATCTCTGCCCTCCCTAGTTCGTTAATATATGCACTCAGGGATATGAATTTACCTCTGATTACTGCTTTGGCTGCATCCCAAAAGGTTTGAAAGGATGTCTCACCATTGTCATTTTCCTTGATGAAATTATTAATTGTTTCTCTGATTTGTTCTCTAACTAACTGATTTTGGAGTATCATATTATTTAATTTCCAATTAATTTTTGATTTGGCTCTCCATGTACCCTTACTGATCATTATTTTTATTGCCTTATGATCTGAAATGGCTGCATTTATTATTTCTGCTTTTCTGCATTTGTATGCCATGTTTCTGTGACCTAGTGTATGGTCAATCTTTGTGAATGTGCCATGTGGGGCTGAGAAGAAAGTTTATTCCTTTTTGTCCCTATTTATTTTTCTCCATATGTCTATTAACTCTAATTTTTCTAAGATTTCATTCACTTCTTTTACCTCTTTCTTATTTATTTTTTGATTTAATTTATCTAAATTTAATAGTGGTTGGTTCAGATCTCCCACTAATATGGTTTTACTGTCTATTTCTTCCTTCAATTCTCCTAATTTCTCCATTAGAAATTTGGGTGCTAAACTATTTGGTGCATACATGTTCATTAGTGATATTTCCTCATTATCTATAGTCCCTTTTAACAAAATATATTTAGCTTCCCTATCCCTTTTAATCAGGTCTATGACAAAGCTTTGGCTTTGTCAGATATCATGATTGCAACTGCTGCCTTCTTTCTATCAGTTGAGGCCCAGAAGGTCTTACTCCATCCTTTAATTCTGACCTTGTGAGTGTCTAGTCGCCACATGTGTGTTTCTTGAAGACAACATATGGTAGGGTTTTGAATTCTAATCCATTCTGCTATTCATCTACATTTTATGGGTGAGTTCATCCCATTCATGTTCAAAGTTATGACTGTCACTTTTGGACTCCCTGGCATTTTGATATCCTCCCATAATTCTGACCTTTCTTCTTTAGCTATAACCTTTTAACCCAGTGATTTACTTTAAATCAGTCCCCCTAGTCCCCTCCCTTGATATGTTTCCCTTTCTACCCCCTCCCTTTAAGTTCCCTTCACTTCCCCCCTCTCCTTCCCTCTCTTTTTGTGTCCCCTCCCCTTACCCCTCTTGGTTTTCCCTTCTCCACTACCCTGTTGGATAACTTAAAATTTAAGATCCCAATGGATCTGCATGTTCTTCCCTCTCAGAGTTGATTTCTCTTAGAGTAAGGTTTAAGTAAAAAATCTCTTCCTCTCCTTCTTATAGGAGAATTCTTCCCCTCCCCTTCCCATGTGTATCTGTGTGTGAGAAAGATTATTCTTTTTAGTTTTTTTTCTATTTCTTGGAGTATATCTTAGTACCATCAATGATTCTCCCCCCATTTTTCTTTCTACCCCCCCTTTCTCCATATTATCTTGATGCCCCAAACTTTCCCTATGTGTGATTCTTCTTACTACTGTAATGATGCATACAGTTTTTGAGAGTTACACAATACATTTTCCCCACATATTAATATATATAATTTGATATCAATGTAGTCCTTATAGAAGAGAGTTTGAATAAAAGAAAAAGATAACATTTTTTCTCCTTTTCCCTTTCCTTCATATTTACCTTTTCATGTTTTGCTTGCTCTTTGTGTTTGGATATCAAACTTTCCACAGAGCTCTGGTCTTTTCTTTACAAACACTTGGAAATCTTGTATTTTGTTGAATGCCCATACTTTCCCCTGGAAGATTATAGTCAGTTTTGATGGATAGCTGATTCTTGGTTGAAGACCCAGCTCTCTTGCTTTTCTGAATATCATGTTCCATGCCTTATGGTAGTTGAGAGTGAAAATTGCTGGGTCCGGTGTGACCCTGATTGGTGTTCCTTTATATCTAAATTGTCTTTTTATGGCTTCTTGTAAGATTTTTTCTTTTGCTTGGAAGGTTTGGAATTTGGCAATCATATTCCTGGGAGTTGTCTTTTGGGGATTTAGTGTAGAGGGTGTTCTGTGAACTCTTTCAATGCTTATTTTATCCCCTTGTTCTAGAATCTCTGGGCAGTTTTCTTTGATGATATCATGTATTATGATATCAAGATTACTGTTTATTTCTGGCTTTTCTGGTAGACCAATGATTCTCAGATTGTCTCTCTTTCCTCTGTTTTCCAGGTCTGTCACCTTGTCAGTGAGATATATTATGTTGTTTTCTAATTCTTTAGTCTTTTCACTTTGCTTTATTAATTCTTGCTCCTTTGCAAGATCATTGTCTTCCATTTGCCTGATTCTGACCTTTAAAGACTGGTTTTCCTTTTCAGTTTGGTCTGACCTGTTTTTTGAGGCTTCGAGCTGTTTCTGCATTTGCATATTTTGGTCTCTCAGATTCCTGAGTTCTTTTTGCATTGTTTCCCATTTTTCTTGCCAGAGGCTTCCATCTTTTTGACAATTTCTGAGTTAAATTCTTCAAGAGTTTGTGGAGAATTTCCATTTCCTTTGGAAGGTTTTGGAGCATTTGTTTGTGTTTCCTCTTCTATCTCCTCTGTATTTTGTATTTTTGCTCCATAAAATGTGTCCAAAGTCACCCCCTTCTTCTTGCTTTTCTTGGTGTTTGGAGGCTTTTGCACTTCTGTATGGCTTGTCATCTCTATGGTTTTTCTTCCCCTTTCCAGTCGGAAATCTGAGTGAGGAGGACTGGCTCTTAGTGTATCTGTCTGATGGTCCAAAGCTGCACAGCTGCACTGTCTTCCTGGGGAAGCCCAGGGTCTGCCCTCCCCTGCCTGCCGGCGTTTCGGGTGTTGCTGCTCTCAGTTCCCTCCAGTTGCTTCTCCGCTGCCTTACTTCCATGCTCTGATCCTGGTTCAGCACTGTCCACAAGGTACCTCAGTGCCTTTGCTGGCCCTGAGGTTCCTGTCCTTTCAGAGGGCCCTGCACTCTAAGGGGGAGGGGTCCTGGCCTCCTTGAGTTCTGAGGGCTCCTGATGGGATTATGTTCAGCTGAGTTGGTCTGGATGTGCCCCGAGACAAAAACCTCTGGTGAGACTCCAATGGAAGGACCCAGCCAGGGGGCTACAGGCTCCCCCTGTCTGTCTCAGGTTGCTTCCCTGCCATCTGTGTTGGATTCCCCGAGACTGGCCCAGGTTGCTTTCAAGGTATGTCCTTTGGAGCAACAGCTTTGCAGGCCCTGAGGTTCCTGTCCTTTCAGAAGGCCCTGAACTCTAACGGGGGAGGGGTCCTGGCCTCCCTGAGCTCTGGGGACTCCTGATGGGATTAGGTTCAGCTGGGTTGGTCTGAATGTGCCCCAAAGCAAAAACCTCTGATGAGACTCAGATGGAAAGACCCAGCCAGGGGGCTACAAGCTCCCCCTGTCTCTCTCAGGCTGCTCCCCTGCCATCTGTGTTGGATGCCCTGAGACTGGCCCAGGTTGCTTTCAAGGTACACCCTTCAGAACAGACAGCCCTGAGGCCCTTTTGCCAGCCTTGAGGTTCCCACTGCTGTTGCGGGCTCAGGGCTCTGGGTTGGGGGGGAGGGGTCCTGGGACCTTTTTTCTTCCTTCCCCTTAGACCCGAGTATTCTAGGATTCTGGCTTTTGGGGGGGCATACCCTTTGATTTGAGTCCAGAAGGAGGGTTCCCAGGCTGTGTCCTGTTGTTAAGTTTGAATTTCGGTCTCCTAGGAGTATTCAGTTTGTATCGGTAAGGAAGGGTTTTCAGAGGTCTGAACTTTTGCTGCTTCTAAGCCACTATCTTGATCGGAAGTCAGAGTAATTGTTAATAGACCAGTGTAAATGCAGTAGGTAGATACAGTAAATCCTGTATCATATCTCAGGGATATCTGCCTGGCTTTGTGCTGTTTAACAGTTTTATTGATGACTTAAATAAAGACATAGATAGCAAGCTCATAGAATTTACAGATGATTTTTAATACATCATATAACAGAGTCAGAATCCCCAAAAGATCTTGGTAAGTTAGAACAGTATGCTGAACCTAATAAAATTAAATTCAATAGGAATGAATGTAAAGTCTTATATTTGGGTCAACCCACCCCCCCAAAGAAAAACAATTTCCCAAATACAAGACTTGGGAACCATGGTTAGGTAGCAACTTGTCTGAAGAAAATATCTGGGAGTTTTAGTGGACAGAAACAGTTTTTAGTGGACTAACAATATGGTAGTGTGTTGTGGCAGCCCTAAAAGACTGATGTGGTGCTAGGCTGCTTTAAGAGATGCAAAGCTTCAAGGCTGGATGACTACTTTTCAGATGTGGTACAGCGTGTGAATTCCATTCAGGTGTAGGTAGGTCAAGATGGCTTCTGAAGTCTCTTCTAGCTCCCAAATTCTGTGATCCTATGTTTACAAAATCTAAAACAGATAAAAGAGGGATTTGAACCTTGATTGGCATTTTTTGATTGGAAGTTCAGAGGTCCAAGCATTCCTTATCAGCTTTGAGAGAGACAGAGACTATCGGAATCTTTGAGCTGGCAAATGGATATCAATCACCCCTGGGAGAATTTTTTTTTGGAAAAAGTAAGCAGTTGACAGCAGAGATGAGATAGATGGAGCAGAAATAGCATATCACAGACACAGGCAGTATGTCTGTGAGGAAAACATGGAAAGATAAGGGGACAATTAAATGTAACCAGGAACTTTGAGACTGTTGGTTAACATCACCACTAATAACAGAGGAGAATTCTGAAAGGTTTGAACACACTCTAGATTTCCTTCCCTATTACTCTTGCTTAAAAGGCATTTTCCTGTGATTTTCTTGCTATTTATTTAATCTGATTCTCTATCCTAATCCATAATCTATAACAAATGTCTAGATTGTTTGTTTAACTATTTTGTTTAACTATGGCTGTTTAACTATTATATACCTAGGCATGGGAAATTAGAGGAAGCTAGGAAATAACTAGCATTGCTAGAACTAAAAATAAAATAGATCAGGGAAATAAAGCCTTCATTAGCAATCAGACTTCAATCCTAATTGAGTCTGCAAAAGTTGTAAGTGATTTTGATTAATAATTCATGTTTTTAATGCTTTGTATTTTTAAGCTCTCTAGAAATGAACAATTGGGACCATAGTCATTGTCACTAGACTGACATCTAATATTGATGATGATCTGTGACATTAAATTTGGACACCTTAGACAACCTCCAACACTATCCTGATTGGAGGGGGAGGGAGAGAAGGGGAAAGAATGGCAATGAAGGGAAGGTTACACCCTAACTATACCAATGGAGGATAAAGGCATGTTTGGAGAAGAACCATTGTCTCCCTTTTCTAGAAAGATCTCTACAACTGCACTTTACCCTATATAGATAACTTTTGCTTACACAGATAACATAAATTACGGGAAATTGAAAAAAATCTTGCAAGAAAAAATCAATATAACTAGGATAAAGAAGAAAATGATTGGTTAACCAAGGCTACAAATGATACACTTGGTTTTGTCATAGAAAAAGGCCACTTTTCCCTTTGAAAATAGATATGTTGACATTTATATGTCAGTTTTGCTAGGATAGAGATGTACAACAAGGTAGAAGAGTTGAAAATTTGAAACTGGAATTCAGGAGATAGATTGAACCTAAAGATAAATTTGAGAGTTCTCTTAAGAGAGATTATAATATTATAATCCCCTGGGAATAGATGAGATTGTCAAAGGAAAGAATGTAGATTGCAGCAGAGAAAATAGATCCACTTTGGGATCACCTTGGGGGATAACTAAACACAGGTATCAGGAAGAGTTGGAGGAAGTCATGAAATAGATAAGTATCCAAAGAAATAGAAACAGCAATGTCATGGAAGTCAAAGGAGGAGAGAACATCAGAAAGACAGAGTAGCCAACAGTTGTCAGCTGCTACAGAAAGATTAGAAAGAATAAATTCTAGGCAATTAAGATGTCACTGGTGAACACAAGGAGACAGTTTTAGTATAGTAGTATAGAAATTGAAGCCTGGTTACAATAGCCTTAAAAGTGAATAAATAAAAAGGAGGTATAGGAGGGAAGGCTAGACTACTCTTTCAAAAAGTTTGTCAGTGAAGGAGAGAGATATAAGATAATAAATTAAAGAATCAAGATAAAATGAATGTGTTTTTTTTGCCATTTTTAGTGGTTTGTGAGAAATCTCTAGGGAGAGATAAAGGAACTAGTAAGAAAGGAGAGATCAAAAAGAATAAAGTACTCAATGGGGAAAGACAGAGACAGAGAGAGACACAGAGAGAGAGACACAGAGAGACAGAGAGAGACAGTGAGAGAGACAGAGAGAGAGAGAATTCCATAGGAGAGGGGATCAAAGCCCCAAAGAGAGAGAGAGAGAGAGAGAGAGAGAGAGAGAGAGAGAGAGAGAGAGAGAGAATTCCATAGGAGAGGGGATCAAAGCCACAGGCAGACAGTTTAGCTTTGTCAAGGAAAGGAAACATTTGATTCTCTAGGTCTGAAGACTGTGTGTGAGAAAAGGCACAAAAATACTGAAAGAAAAGTTTTGAAGTATAATAAGGGAGACAGGGTAAGAAGAAAGGAATCTTAGAAGAGATACCTTTAATCTTTAATAAAGCAAGATTTAAATCCATCTGCAGAGAGAAAATGGATTAGGAATAGAGTTGAGATTTGAAGAGAGAAAGTGATTAGAATAGTTTCTTAGGGTTAATATTGAAAGTCATTACTGAAATGGATTTCTGTAAATTAAGCAATAAAATTAGTTTCATTAGAAGATTTAGAACTAGAAGAGACATTGGATATCATTTAGTCCCCCCCCCCAATACATGTAAAAACAAGTTCCAATATTTTTAAAAATGTTGAGTCTTGAATTCTTCCCCCTCTCCATATCCCTGCTCAGATGGTAAGTAATCTGATATAAAGTTTACACATGCAGTCATGTAAAACATTTTTCCATATTGCCCTGGTCTGGATTCAGACTCCATCAGTTCTTTCTCTGGAAGCAGATGGCATTTTTTATCATGAGTCCTTTGGGATTGCTATGGATCATTGTATTGCTGAGAATAGCTAAGATAACCATAGTTTTTTTTTTACCATACAATAATTGCAGACACTGTGTACATTGTTTTGGTTCTGCTTACTTCACTCTGCATCATCAGTTCATGTAAGTCTTTCCAGGTTTTTCTGAGCTCCTTCTACTTGTCACTGTTCTTTCTTTTTTCCCCTAAACCTTTACTTTCTGTCTTGGAATCCAGAGTGTGTATTGGTCCCAAGGCAGAAGATCAGGGAGGGCTAGAAAATGGGGGGTTAAGTGATTTGCCCAGGGGTTACACAACTAGGAAGTATGTGATACTAGATTTGAACTCAGAACTTCCCATCTTGACCCAGCTCTCAATCCACTGAGCCACCTAGCTGTCTCCCTGACCCCCATCATTTCTTATTGCACATTGCAATCTTTTACTGTAACTTATTCAGCTATTCCCAAGTTGATGGCTATCCCCCCCTTTTCAATTCTTTGCCACCACAAAAAGGACTACTTTAAGTACTTTTATACACATATGTCCTTTTCCTTTTTTTTTTATCTCTTTGGGATACAAACTTAGAAAAGGTATTATTGAGTAAAAGGGTTTATATTGTTTTATAGCCCTTTGGGCATAGATCCAAATTGTTCTCAGGAATGGTTGAATCAATTCACAACTCTTCCAATAGTACATTACTGTCTCAATTTTCCCACATCCCCTCCAAGTTTTGTGATTTATTTTTCTTTCATAAAGACAATCTGATAGGTGTAGGGTGGGACCTCAGAGTTGTTTTAATTTATATGTCTCTAATTAATAATGATTTAGACCTTTTATAATGAGTAGAGATAACTTTAATTAATTTGTCTGAGAACTGCCAGTTCATATCCTTTGACCATTTATTAATTGGAGAATGACTTGTATTCTTATACATTCAACTCATTTCTTTGTGTATTTGAGAAATGTGACCTTTATTAGAGATTTGTAAATTAAAAAATAATCTTTTATTTTTTCTAATTACATAAAAAATAATTTTTAACATTCATTTAAAATTTTTTCTTGAAAATGCAGAAGAAAAGCATATGATTGACCACATAGTTCAATAGGGATGTGATTAGGGTTTTGATATTGAAAGATCACTCTACTGCAAATATGAACAACATGGAAATAGGTTTTAAACAATGATACATGTATAACCCAGTGGAACTGCTTGTCAGCTTTGATAGGGGGAGGAAAAAGAGGGGGGTTCCATGAATCATGTAACCATGGAAAAATATTCTAAATAAAAAATAAAACTAAATGCAATTTTTTCTTGAGGCCCAAATTTATTCCCTCCTTCTACCTTCCTTCTCTCATTTCCCTCTACCTTCCCCTGTGATGGTAAGCAATCTGATGTCATTTTTTGAAGCCATTACTTTACCTCTTAGAATTAATATTATGTATTGGTTCAAAGGCAAAGTGCAGAGTGGTAAGGGTTAGGAAATGGGAGTTAAGTGACTTGCCCAGAGTCATATAGCTAGGAAGTGTCTGAGGACCTGCTGTTTCTAGACCTGGCTCTCACTTGACTGAGCCAGATTGTCTTGGATCACTGCATTGCTAAGAATAACTAGGTCATTCACAGTTGTTAATTAAAAAAATTTTTTTGCTGTCACTGTGTACAGTGTTCTTCTGGTTTTGATTGTTTTGCTTTGCTTCAGTTCATATAAGTCCAGATTTTTCTGAAATCATCCTGTTTGTCATTTCTCATAGCACAATAATGCTCTATCACAATCATATGCCACAACTTGTTCAGCTATCTCCATCCCTTTTTTCTTTCCTATAAGTAAATATATATTTCTATATCCAACTAAGTATGTATTTTATTCCCTCTTGGAGTCAAATCTGATGATGGTAAAGTTTAAGAATTGGCTGTCATTGCCCCCATCATTCTCTCCATTATAATAGCTCTGTCATGACTCTTTTATTTGAGATAATTCATCTTATTCTATGTCTCCCTTCCTTCTCCTTCTAGTGCAGCCCTTTTCTCATTTCTTAATTTTTTTTTTTGGAATAACACCTGATTGTAGTTATATTGCATCTAGATCCTTTATGTTATATTCCTTTTAGTTGTCCTAATATTGATAAAGTTCCTGAGAGTTATAAGTATTATCTTCCCATGAATGAATATAAATACTTCAACTTTATTGAATCCCTTATGATTTCTTCTTCCTGTTTACTTTCTTATGCATCTCTTGAGTCTTCAGTTTGAATGTCAGATTTTCTGTGAAGTTCTTGTCTTTTCATTAGAAATGTTTGAAAGTTCTCAATTTTGTTAACTGTACATTTTTCCTTTGAAGAATTTTGCTCATTTTTGCTGGTTCGGCAACTCTTGGTTGCAAGCATAACTCCTTTGCTCTAAGGAGTATAATATGCCAGTGCTTCTCTTCCTTTAAGGTAGAAGTGACTAAATCTTATGCTATCCTGACTGTGACTATGATATTTGAATTTCTTTTTTCTGCCTGCTTGTAGCATTTTCTTCCTAATTTGAAAGTTCTGGAATTTGGCATTAACATTCCTAGAATTTTTTCATTTTAAGATCTCTTTCTGGAGGTGATTGGTGGATTCTTCCAATTTCTATTTTACCCCATGATTCTAGGATTTCAGGACAATTTTCTTTTATCATTTCCTAAGTAAAATGTTGTATTCTTTATTTGATCATGACTTTCAGGTAGTCCAATAATTCTTAAATTGTCTTTCCTTGATCTATTTTCTGGGCTGTCTTTCCAATGAGAAATTTTACATTTTCTTCTATTTTTTAAATTTGATTTTGTTTGTTTCTTGATGTCTCATGGAATCAATAGTTTCCATTTATCCAATTCTAATTTCAAGAAATATTTTTCTTTTTTCAATGAGCTTCAGTACCTTCTTTTCCATTTGGCCAACTTTATTTTTAAAAAGTGCTTTTCCTTATTAAATTTTTGTACCTCTTTTTATATGTGGGCAGTTCTGCTCTTTAAGAAGTTCTTCTCTTAACTAGATTTTGTGCCTCTTTTACTAATCTATTAACTCTTTTTTTCATGATTTTCCTGCATCACTCATATTTTTTTCACCCAATTTTTTTCTATCTCTTTTATTTGATTTTTAATGTCCTTCTTGAGTTCCTTTATCAATTTATTGGGGGGGGGTGAGGCTTAAGACTAATTCACTTTTTTTTTTGGAGGCTTTAGATACAACAGTATTGATTTTAGTTTGTGTTTTGGTCTTCCCTGTCAACAAAATAATATTCAATGTTTAGTTAGTTTCTTTTTTTTTATTAATTGCTTATTTACCAGCACTTTTCTTTTTGGCCTTCTAAGTTGTTTTGGGCTGAAAAGTTGTTTTGCCCCATTTTTGTGGGTACTACTGCTCTAGAATTCATATTTCAGATGTTTTATCAAAGTGGTTTAGTGGGTAACTTGGTAGAGATCAGGTGAGTCTGTGTACCATCTTCACCATCTTAGCTCTACTCCCTATGATTTAATTTTAAGAATTGGAAAATGGATTCAGTGTAGAAGGGTAATGAAAATGCGGAAATTTCTCCCGTCCTTTGCCATGGTCGACTCACTTCTGTGGTATTTTGTTCAGTTTGTGGTGCAACATTTTTTTAGGAACCCTAATAAGCTAGAGGGTTGGTGTTTATGTTTCATTTTCAAAGACAATCAATGACATCACAATGATTGGATTGGGATACATTGCATTCATCTAGGTCTGATTAGTACAATATGAGTAGAAGGTTGTACCATAAGTCATGTACAAGTAGTCAATCAGAATGTTTGTGATGGAGACATGTCTGGATGTACTCAGCTCATTTTCCCTTTGTGCTACTGTGATTCTGCTTTGGAGAATAGCGCCTTCTTTGATGAAGGCATGCCATGCTGAGCAGTTCTGTGCCAGCTTGTCTCATGCCTCACAATCAATACTAAAGTTTTTCAGAAGGACCTATAGAGTAGCCTTGTGCCACTTCTGACCTCCATGTGAATGCTCGCCTTGTGTGAGTTCTCCATACGATGATCTTTTAGGTAAGTGTGCATTTGGTGTTTCAGGCTATCTGGGAAGTACATAGATGTTGAGCTCTCTTCAATAGAATTTGAGTGCTTGACAATTTAGTTCCAGAGAGAAACTCAGTATTTTGGTACCCTATCTTTCCCCAGGACTCCAAAATTACATCTAAATATAATATTTTGTAATCATTTTTTGACATTTTGTGATCATGTTCTCTCCTTCCTTCTTCTCCCTCCCCACCCCCCCATTCTTGAGATGGCAGGTAATAGGTTATACATGTGTTAGCAGCCATTACATAGTTCCATGTTGTCATGTTGTGAAAGAAGACACATATTACTTATACAGGAAAAAACCCAACTTGTGAAGTAGTAAATGTAATATTTGGCATGCTTCAATATGCATTCAAGGCTCCATAAATTCATCCTATGGTGGCAGATAGCCTTTTCATCCTGAGTCCCTTGGAGTTGTCTTGGATCCTTGCATTGCTGATAATACTTGTCCTTCACATTGAATTCATCATATGTTATTGCTCTTTCTGTGTACAATTTTCTCCTGCCCACTTCACTTTGCATCACTTTATATAAGTTTTCCAAGTTTTTCTGAAAGCATCCTGCTTATCCTTTCTTATGGTAAATAGTATTCTTTCAGAATCATATGCCATAACTTGTTGAGTCATTCCCCAGTTGGTGGATATCCCTGGAGTTTCCAATTCTTTGCCCCCACCCCACCCCTATGATTCTGAGCAAGTCACATAATCTCTGTTTACCTTAGGTTGCTCAACCATAAAATGAGAATAATAATAGCATCTATGTTCCAAGGCCGTTGAAAGGACCAAATGAGATATTTGTGTGCTTTTTTTTAGCTGATTAAATTCTATTTTTTAATCCCTATCTTCTATCTTAGAATTGATAATAAATATCTTTTCCAAGACAGAAGATTAGTAAGGACTAGACAGTTGGGGTTAAGTGACTTGCCCAAGTTCACACAGCTAGAAAGTGTCTGAGGTTACATTTGTACTCAGAACTTCCAGTTTCTAGTCCTGGCTCTTTATCCACTGAGCCACCTAGCTGCACCCCACAAGTTATATTCTTTATCTATAGTATTATTATCCCTCATTCTCACATGAGAGATGAATTTCTTTTGCTGCAGTGACAAAACCTTAGACATTAATTAAATTCTGATATCCTGAGGGAAAACTCTTGGTAGAAGTGGGATGTAAGCCAAAAAAAATATGTGGTGGGAAACCCACCCATGTACCCTGATTGAACATTTCTGTGTAAACCCAGCTTTGATTCTGGGTCAGAGTTACACAACATTAGATAGCAAATAAACTCAGATCTAATACAATAAATAAAGTTGATTAAAAGTTAAGGTTCACATACCCTTAAAGGAGCAGCTAGGTGGTATGGTGGATAGAGTGCCAGGCCTGAAATTGGGAAAATTCATCTTACTGAGTTCAAATATGGCCCCAGACACTTAATAGCTTGTGTGGCACTGAGCAAAGCCCTTAATTGTGTTTGCCCCAGCTTCCTCATCTATAAAATGAACTGGAGAAGGAAATGGCAAACCATTTTAATATCTTTGCCAAGAAAACCCCAAAAGGGATCAGGTAGAGTTGGAAACAACTGAAAAATGACTAAAAAACAACAACAAATATATCCTTCCTTTAAGAAAGAGTAAATTACAGAAGTGGAAGAGTATAAATACTATCATGATACAATTACTTTTTTTATGCTATTTTGCAAAATTCCATTTCAGGAATATATTTCATAGATGAGCTTCTCATGAATTTGTTGGGATTTGCCTGCTGTCAAAGCAAAATTTATCAATTAAAGAAAAAGGCAAGAAGGACTTTTCTAGCAGATAAGGAATAAGTAAATTAGAAAAATAAAACCTCAACTTGATAAGGAAATTCTTGAATGCAAAACAGCTACTGGGAAAGTTAATTAAAAATTGAATGGGGGACTTCTGCCAAATGTGATGAGAGAACAAATATTGAAAGATCAAATAAATTGGGTAATTAAAGGAAGATTCTTATTCAGTTAAAAAAAATAAGGTAAACAAAAGATAAAGGAATAACATACAAAAATGTAAAGAATTATAGAAAATTTTAAATCAATATAAGAAAAAAAGATAATACAATCACACAAAGTTCAGTGAACTGGAAATAAATTCATAAGACAATCACTAGGTGTCAGAGAATGAAAAAAAGTAATGACAACAGATTGCTTTTCACTTTTTCATGTTGTGTTTGAAGCAGGATTTAAGTCAAGGGCTTCTGGATTCCAATACCAATTCTTACCTCTATACTACACAAGTTCAGATGATATAGTGGTTATATAATCTACATTTTTGGAGAGAAGTCATTATCTGGAGTGTCACAATGATAGATCCACTGAAGCATAATAGTATCAAAGATGCCCCTGCATCAGTGTCATTCCCAGCACTCTTGGTTCACTTTTCAATACTCATCCAAAATCAGAATGGAGGGAAGTGGTTATTTTTAATAGCCAAGCCCAAAGAATTATTCATCTAGTGGCCAACATTGTGGCGATATGCTTCTCCCTACTGAGATAGGCTGACTCTCAGACAGTAATAGACTTGATTCTTGCTGGGAATACACATAAAATGTTTCCAGTTTTCATAATTTACCAAATCTTGCATTCCAGTTGCATGACTTTCAAGAATGTAGGTTTATTTTCAATCTGTGATGATAAAGAAAAGCAAAATTTCAATGAAGAAATGTATCTATATATAGTCTAGTGGCAAGACAAAAGTTAGGATGGTTAGTGATAGCTTTGGATGCAGTGGATGTTCTTGGCATCTTTGATGTCTGACCAAGCTCCAGGCACTCCACAGTACCTACTTCATCCACCTTTATGGCTATTGAAACAAATAATTCTCATTTGTTTATTCCATCAGGATAAGTGTTCACATATTTGGGATAGATACTCCCCTAACTCAGCAAAGGGTTTAGGGCCTCTCAGCTGCCCTCAACATTGTTTCACCCACCTGCCAAGATGATTTTACTGGAATTGACTATTACACAAGCTATATCACTTCATGAAACCATAAGTAAGACCTGAAGATGGCTACATTTACTCCCTTCTCCTGAATTTTTTTCCCCTGGCAATTGGACACCAAAAGACAAAAACAACACTGAAATGTTAAAAGACTTTGCCTGAACATCTCATGCACCCCATAGATGGAGGTAATCTGAAAAGGGAAGCCATAGTTTCTGGTTGTAACAGTTTAAGAACATTGATAAGCTAGGGAATATCAAGAAAAGAAAAATATTAAGAGTGAAGGACTTTAGGTCCATGTTCTATGAGAATCTATTGAAGGAACTGGAAATGTTTGTATGTAAAAGAAAAAAAATCAGGGGTGGGGAGGAAATATAGTCATCTTCATGAAGGGTAATCATGGGGAGGAGGGATTAGGTTTCTTCTGTTTGGCCCCCAAAAAAACAATCCAGAAGCAATAGGTAGACATTGCAAAGAGGTAAAGCTAGGCTTGGTATAAAACAAAACTTTGTAAAAGTTAGAAATGTCAACTGAGGGAATGGGCTTCCTCTAAAGGTTTTTGGTTCCCTTTCCTTTACTAAGAGGTTTGCAAGCAGAGGCTGGATACCCACTTTTGTGTATATTATAGAAGGCATTCTTTTCAGCTGTGGTCTCTCAGGTCCTTTACAACTCTAAAATTTTGTGATTCTGTAGTTGTTGACTATATTTTAAAAGGCAGCAGTTATATATAATATATTTTCAGATATTTACATGGATGGAGCTTTGATCTCATAAGTATGCTTTATTCCCTCCTCCTTGTTGCAGATCATGACCCATTCTTACTTTTTTCCATATGGTTCTTATTTAAATCTTTCTATAGACCTTCTACAGAGGATTCACCCAACATACTAGAACTTCTTGTGGTTCTCTGCATGTTTTATAGATAGAGGAAACCAAATAGTACAGTGGAACACTGGAACTGAAGTCAAGAAGACTAGAATACAAATCCTGATTAAGACACTTACTAGTTGTATGATCCTGAGCAAGTCCATTAACCTCTCTCTGCCTCAGTTTCCTTATTTCTAAAATGGTGATAAATTCCAGGGTTACTATGATGATAAAATAAGATATTAGTAAAACACTTTGTAAACCTTAAAGTTCTATATAAATTTTATAACAATAATAATAGTTATCAATGTTATCATTATTTAGTAACATTGATACCATCTATCTTTTATCACTTGCTCTGTCTATATGACTGTCCTACCTTCTTTTCGAGTCACACATATCCTTGATGACTCTACTACTTCTTGTGTATATATCATCACTGGTCGTATGCTTCAATCAGTTTGTGCTCATTATACACCTTTGCATCACCTTTTCTGTGACACCAAATTTGAATTCCTCTGAGTTGTGGTATTCTCTGATTTGTTATCTTACTGTACCACTGTGATATCATACCCACAAAAGTCCTACTTAAATATTTCATAGTTACGTTGGGGACATCTTGTGGCCTCAAAAATTATAACAGATGAGCTGAAGTTATGGTGGGTTCCAGATAATTGGAAAGACTTTGAGTACAGTACTGACAATCATATCTGCAATCTGATAAGCAGCTTAGTAGGGAATGAGAGATACTCACCACCATAGTATTAGCCATTAGTTGATTAATTTATGAACTAAGGAGACCATCAATGGAGATAAAATATGAAATGTCCTCAGTTTTTCAGTGATAGTGACAGTTTAGGAATAGGGGCAGAAGGAGATAAGGACACTTTTTTTTCATAAGACCTAAATGTTAAAAAATTAGAAATGAATAAAAAAGTGAGTAAAAGACATAATATTCCTAAAAAACCTAAAGATACAATCCATTAAACAATTAGGTTCAATTAAACAATTAATTATATAAAGGATAGGAGAATAATAAAAAGATTAACTGCTCATCAAAATCTATGGGATATTGACAAAAAGCTGTCAGAAGCAATTGTGTAAACATCAAGTGCCTATGTTAATTAAAGGAAAAGAAAAAATCAAATTGTTGTCTGCAGCTAAAGACAACATAAAGGAGTTAAGTAATCCAAACAAAATTAGGAGAGAGATAGTAAAGATAAGTGTAGAAATCAATACAATAGAAAATGAAAACAAAAATTGAGTTAATAGGTAGGTCAGGGGAATTCTACTTTGTTTATTGGTACTTGGAATATTTTGGGGGGTCTGTGAAGAATTCAAAGTGATCTAGACAGCAAAGAATTTTGAGAAATTGAATGGAAATACATTTTTCTGAACTTCTTTGCAAGAGAGGATAGAGGCTATAGGATTGCCACAAGATTGCAAAAGACCTTTTCCTATCAAGGAGCCAAGTGACAGGAAATTTCTTTTAATCTTCTTGCCACCTAGACTTTTTGGAGAAAGACAGGAATGCCCAGGCTAAATAGTAATCAAATGAGCAGAAATTACAAGGAGAAAGTCTTGCCCAGAAAAAATTAGCAGCTATCATGATACCTTTGCATATGCATGGGTGGGATAGGGGGAAACACTTCCTCGCCTTTTTTTCCTCAATTACATGTAAAACAGTTTCTAACATTTTAAAAAGAATATTGAATCTCAAATTCTCTCCCTTCCTCCTCCCCCCAAACCTCTGCTCTCCTTTAGATGGTAAGCAATATTGTATAGATTTTACATGTACATTTATGTAAAATATTTTTCCATATTAATCCTTTTGTGGGAGGAAACTCAAATAGAAAAAAAATTTAAAAGAGCAACAAGTTTGCTTTGTTCCATATTCAGATTCAGGTCTTTTCCCTCTGGAAATAGCATTTTTTTATCATGAGTCTTTTGGGATAGTTTTGGATTATTATATTGCTGAGAATAGCTGTTATTCAAAGTTTTTTCTGTAAAGTATTTCGATCAACTGTATAATGTTCTTCTTAGTTTACTCTGCTTCAAGTCATGTATTTCCAGGTCTTTCTGAGCTCCTCCTGCTTGTCATTTCTTCCAGCACAATAATATTCTTTTTTTAATTGAATTTTTTTTAAATGTCCAAAACAAATACAAGCTATATTTTCTGTTAACTGCTATTATGAAGCATCTAATGAAATCTGATGCAGTGTTCTTATTTATTTGTTTAAGGATAAGAAGAAAAAGCTTATAAGTAGAATAAAATAGCAAATAAAAATGATGGATACCTGAAGGGAAGAAAGCTTTGGATTTTCTGATATTGAATCAAGTCTTCTGAAGAAGAGATACTCTTGTACAGTTCAAATGATCCTCACCTGGTATAGACTCAATGTTTTTCTTTTTTTTTTATCAAAAAGCTTGTGTTCTTTTTTCCCCTTCTTGTTTACACCCAGTTTATTCTTTGATTTAATTGATTAACTTAATGTAGGGTCCGGATAATCTTCACTCATACACAAATGAGGAAATGGAGTCCAGGAAAAAGAAGGTTTTCTTTTTAACCCCAAAGAACACATTGTGGCACTCAAGCCTAGAATTTAGGTCTTTTGGCTCTCATTCAGTGAGGCCACCCAGAAAAAATCTTTGGGACAGGAAAAGATGGATAATTAGAAGTTGATGACATTGATGCTAATGATGTTGATGATGCTAATGTTGATGATGTTGTTGATGGTGATGATGGTGATGTTATTGTTGAGGTCAATGATGATGCTGTTGATGATGCTGTTGATATTGATAATGACATTGATGATGATGTTGTTGATGTTGATGATGATGTGGATTTGGATGTGGATGATGTTGATTTGATGCTGCTACTGTTGTTGATGATGTTGTTGTTGTTGATAATGATGAATGATGATGATGATGATGATGATGATGATGATGATGATGATGATGCTGATTGAATTTGGAGTTGTAGGTTTTTCTTCCACTTGAAACTTTCCCTTCCATAATGATTAAAATTTTCTTGGAGACTGTCTCCAACTTTTTTCACCCTTACATTTTATTGGTCTTCTCCCCCTCCCACCATCCACTTCTTTATGAAATGTAAAATTACCCCATTTTATTTCTTTTCCCATTTCTCTTAGTATTATCCTCTTTTTTACCCCTAGTTATATATATATATACATCCCATACAGTTTGTCACTCTACCTTGTAAGTATACTTCTAGCTACCCTGATGATAATAACAATTTCTAAGAGTTACCAATACCATCATTTACCAATTTGGTACCAATACAAATCATTTGAACTTACTGGGTCCCTTATAATAGGTTTTCTTTTTCCCCTTTCTTAATTACCTTTTGTGATTCTCTTGAGTTCTGTGTTTGGGCATCAAATTTTCTGTTTAAGTCAGGTCTTTTTTTTAGGAATGCTTGGAAGTTTTCTATTATATTAAATGACTATACTTTCCCCTACAAGAATATAGTAAATTTTGCTGGGTTGTAGACCCAGTTCTCTTGATTTCTGGAATATCATATTCCATGCCTCCTGGCCCTTCAGTGTGGATGTACCCAGGTCCTGCGTCATCCTAACTATGGTTCCATGATATCTGAATGGTTTCTTCTTAGCAGTTTGTAGAATTTTTTCCTTGATCTGGTAGTTCTTGAATTTGGCTATAATATTCCTGGGTGTTGTCAACTGGGCATTAAATGCAGGAGGTGATTTGTGGATTCTTTCAATCTCCATTTCCCCCTCTTGTTCAAGAATATCAAGGCAATTTTCTTAGATAATTTCCTGTAGAATGATGTCCAGGCTTTTTCTTTTGTCATGATTTTCTGGTAGTCCAATAATTCTTTAATTGTCTCTTCTGGATCTATTTTCTGGTTCTGTAGTTTTATTAATGTGTTGTTTCATATGTTCCTTAATTTTGTCTAGTCTTTTGATTTTGTTTTATAGACTCTTTATGCCTTGTGAAGTCATTTGGTTCTAGTGGTTGTATTCTAATTTTTAAAGTCTGAATTTCATCCTTGGCTTTTTGGTCATCCTTCTCCTTCTGATTGGTTTTTCTTTGTAAGATTGGTCATCTTTCACTTTCTTTGCCTCATTTTCAAGCTGGTCAATTCTGGCTTTCAAGACATTATTTTCTTGTTTTAGTTCATGTGCCTCTGTTTCCAGATGACTTGTTTTGCTTTTTAAGTTCTTGTCCCAATTGTTTTCAGCCTCTCTTAATTGTTTGTTTGTTTTTTTTTTTTGAACTGGGTTTTGAGTTCTTTCAAAGCCTGAGTCCAATTCACTGGAGTTTCTGCATTTTTGCTTGGTATTCCAGGGTCCTCTTCTGTTTCATTTGCTTTTTGTTCATTACCTGGATAGAAGCTTTTGATTGTAATTTTATTTCTTTTTCTGTTGTTTACTCATATTTTTCCTTCTCCCCCCTTACCCCCAGTCATTGGCTTTAATCTTGCTCTTCTGATCATTTTCTAGATCTGTGGGTTTGAACTATTCTGTCTTGAGGGGTTGATTCTATGCTCTCCTGATTGAATAGATTAGGCTGATGGAGTATTAATGAGTCCTGAGGTCAGATCTTCCCCAGCTGGCCACTGTTACCCCAACCCTCGGTGGCTATGAGTTCTGGAAGCCTTGGCTGATGCTTCAGCTATGCCCAAAGCCTGTATCCTTGGTGTGGCACTGTATTCAATTTCTACTCTGGGTAGATCTCTTATGCTGGCCTTTTAGGTTGTTTTGGGCTGAAAAATTGCTTCACTTTGTCTTTTTTGTTTATGCTGTTCCAGAATTCATTTTAAGGTGTTACCCCAAAGCTTTTTTTGGAGGGGGTTAATTTGATAGAAATAGGATGAGTCCCTTGACCTTCTCCACCATCTTGGCTCTGCCCCACCTCCCTTTTCCTCATTTTAAAGGGTCTTCTGTTCATCAGTCAAAGTACAAATTTTGTTCCTTTTGTTACATCTTTCTTTTCCTGCTTCTCTCTGTAAATCTTAAAATTTCTCAGACTCAACCTTGGAACATTTGGTTAAGGCTATTTCCCATTTTAAACAATGAAGGTACTTGGTCAGGAATGCATTGAGAACTTTACATTACTCCACCCATACTTAGGCATACTTTAGGGGAAGATAAAGTTGTAAACTTCTGATGGAACAATGAGAAAAAGTCCCCAAACCATACTTATAGTGAGGCAAAAGCCCTTAAGCTAGGTCTATTTTTTAGATCTAATACAAAAGGGTGCTAAGTGCCTATGAAGGTCAAATTAATCACTAAAAGGTCAAGCAACTTACAAAGGACAAGCTTAGCAAAGAGGTGTGAAGTAGTCAGAAGATATAATCTACCCAGAGAAGTTGAGAACTAAAGAGTGGTGAAAACTAAGAATGGACAGTCCTAGGAAAACCATCTACTGTCATTGGTAGATGTGAAAATTTAGGGGAGGTGACATAAGAGAAAATTTTCTTTAAAAGGAAGGAGCTTGGGGCCTCTGAACTTAGTTGAGTTTGGAAGCTGAATTGGAGGATCTCTCTGAACACTAGAGTTTGCTTGGGACAAAATCTTGTGGTGAGTGATTAAAGACTGACTTAGTTTCTCTCTTAAAGAGAAAGGCCTAGGCCACTTGGCCTAGTCCCTAGCCTTTTCCTACTATTTCCTCTTACTCTGTCTCTTTCCCTTTCCTTATTTCATTCATTCATATTAATTAAAATGTCCATAAAACCCAGCTGACTTGGGTATATTTCATATTTGGGAATTTTTCCCATGGTGACCACTTATTTTTTATTTAAATCAAGACACTAAAAATTATCTTTACAGTTTTGGCAATTCAAAGTCTTGAAACCATATTTTCACGGTCACATCTCTCACAAAAATATTTCATCCAATCAGAAATCATGCTTTCTTACATATATGTAGTATCACAAGACTAATATACAATAAACTATTGGATAATAACATACTATTTGAGGCAGCTATGCAGCACAGTAGATAGAGCAATGGGCCCAAAGTAAGGAAGACCTGAGTTCAAATCTAGCCTCAGGCTCTTATTGGCTTTGTGACCTTAGGCAAGTTACCAAACACATATTTTGTCTCAATTTCCTCATCTGTAAAAAGGGAATACTGATATCTTTCACCCAGGATTATTGTGAAGATCAAATGAGATAATCGCTTTGTGAAGGGAGCCCCTTCTTCCTAGGATCATGAACTTTATGCTTATCTACACCAACCCATTGGCTTGACTGAAATGTTCCTAACAGAGATACTTTGATTGGTTTCTGAGATGAGACCAATGCACAGGAAACGAATGTGACATGGAGGAGAAAGATTATAAAAATGAGACCACAGCGGTAGGCTGGGCCCTTTTCTCTGGAGATTTTGGCTGGGAGATTTTCTGCAATCCAGTTTTGCTGGCTTGGGTGGAAGACACCCACATGGGCTATTAAATTAGTGTGGCAAACTAGGAAATATTTTTCTATTTCCTTCCTTCCTTCCTTCCTTCCTTCCTTCCTTATTTTTTTCTTATATATTAAAATTCAATTGTTAAAAGCTACTATCATCCTTGTGACTCAAGTGTTAGTTATTTTATAAATGGCAACTACACCAAATTTTTACTAATATTATATTTCCAAACCAATTTCTAAATATTATATATGATATAATATTAACAATATTACAATACAAAGTACTTAGCATAGTACCTGGCACATAGTAAGGAGTATGTAAATGTTCACTATAATGATGATGATGTTTCTGAATCTATAAGAGCCATAACATGAAAAATGAAATCCTTTGGATGCATGAGATCTGAGCCTGATAGAGGTACTAAATGATACACTTCAATATCTGAATAATATATCTCTTCATCTCCTACATTTAATTGGAGATCAAAAGAATAAATATTCTGAACCAATTATCTGTTCATATTGTTTTGATTATGGCCTTAATGACCACAGTACAATCAGTGGTTGGGGGTGAAGCATTAGTCATTCTTATCCCTTCTTAGCACAAAGCCTGGCATGTAGTTACTGCTTACTAAATATTTATTGATTGACCAAAAATATAGATTCAAGATATCAAAGGATGAGTGGATGAAAGAGGGATGGATGACAGTAGTAGATTTCTAGTCCATATGGCTATTTAGGGGAATTTGGGTCCTCTAAGGATGTCATAAGCCCTTATATGCCACCTTCCAAATTCCCTGAGCTTCTTTATTCCTCAAAAATATTAGGAGCAAAGACAACCTAGGGAAGATATCATCATGCCATATAGTGAAAAAAATCCCTTGTTGGATGTGTCCATCCTGCCATAATGTGGAAACTTCTCTATTGCACAAACCTCAGTGAAGAAAATCTAACTGCACAGTAGTTTTCCACATAGCCGCTAGAGAATGTAAAACTCTTCTGTACATGAGTGAATGACTATAGATGATTCTGTCTTTGAGTGAGATCCTGACATCTCCCACATGTTACTGACTTAGGTGCCTTGCCGTGTACTGAGCATTGGAAAGCTATGTCCTGGGGTTGACTTAAAATCTGATGGTACCTGTCATTTCAAGGTTGGTAAAAGAACTGATGGTTGGGACTTGATTTTGTGTATCCTTATAATAAATATTATTTTTATATTTTTATAAATTTATATTTTTATATTTTTTATTTATTTTAAATATTTTTATTTTATATTTATTTTTATATTTTATGTATACAATATAAAATAAATGCTATTATTTATATTATTAAAAATAAATTTATATTTTTATAAATAAATATAAATATAATAAATATTCTTACTTTTATAACCAGAAGTCTCTCATGTAGCCATATTTTCTAAATTGAACCAGAGCACTGACTAGCTCATACAACAAATTAAACAAAATAGTTAAAAACAGAAAAGGTATTACCATGAAAGCTAACTTATCTTCACTGCATTTAGAATATATATACAAAAAATTTTTACATAAATATATGGCATTGATCTTTCAAAAATAATATCAAAACAAAATTGATAATCAAAATGGAACACCACACATACACGTCTGTACATGCATGTATGATCTATGATTTCATTGATATAAGGAATTCCCAGTGTAGAAACTACCCTCTCGATAGAGATCATTACCTACTCTGCAGCTTAGATTCATACTAAGTTTCCTACTAGATTTTTAGCGTTTGAGAACCATAAGGACAATAAAAAAAGGGGAAATATGCATTATTCAATAATTGTTGTTGAGAAAACTAGCTAGCAATTTGATGAAAATGCTATTTAGATCCACACCTCACAGAATAAACATTCTATTTGTGTCAGACAAAGGAAAATTAATGATAAAAAAAAAGAAAAAGGAATGATATAGTAATCCTAATTCTGGATGGCAGACATTTTTATTTGTTAAAGAAATAGGAGAAATTGGACAAGGTAACTGAATTTGATTTCATGAATATAAAAAAAAGTTTTGCTTGATGGAAAACAATATATTAAAAAACAAAGAAAAAACTCCTGTTTGGAAAACTATATCAGCAGAAAATATAACAGAAAAAATCTTAACTTCTAAAATTTAGAAGGTACTGAGTGAGTACTTAATTCAAGGGCAACATAGTTCCCAGTGGGGTCCCCATTTGGTCTACGGATGAAATGACAGTTTACTTTCATATATTATATAGAGTCATTTGAAAAAAGTGTTCAACCTCATTAATAATATAAGAGACACAAAGCAAAACAACTTGTTTTTCTACTTCAAACATGTCAAATTAGCAAAAATAACTGGAAGTGACAATATTCGATGTCAGTAGAGTTGTAGAGACTTTGGCACAACTTTCCATAGGTAATGGGATTATAGATTTCTTGGAGGGCAATTTGGCAGCACTAAACAAAATGTTCATGAGCCAACTTTGAGCAAATATTACCATTATTGGTAATCTATCCTAAGGACATTATTATTAAAACAGGACCATTTAAAATAAATGTTTTGTAAATATGTATAAAATAGGACCATTTAAAATGCCCTATTTTACTATAGTACAATATTATGATATATTTATATGTGTGTTTCATTTGTATGGAGAACAGAAGTGATATTGATATCAACTATAAAAACCAGACACTTCCATCTCTAAAGCTTCAATTCAAGCGACCTATCTGCTCTGATTGTTGTGACTATCCTATCCCAAAATTTCAGAAGAACGTCAGCCATATTTCACTTTATTCCCTTCTTTTTCAGTTATCTTTTCCATAGCAATCCCCAAACAACTTGTCTATTCAATCGCCTTTCTCCAATCCTATCCAGTTATGGAAAAAGGCTTAAATTAACACTGATTTTGTTAGTGCTTGGGATGTGTCAGTCTATTCCCCTATGATCTCACTGACTACCACTCCACTAAATATGGGTTGTTCAAGATTTCTGGTGTAAAAGCCTTACCAGTCTTTTTTTTAGGGCTGCTCATTCACCCTTTACCCAATTCTCATCTGTTCCATATAGCTCCAAGAAGCTACCGTGTACACAGCAGCTTGGTAAAAACCATATCAGCAGGCTGGCTAAATCTGGCTGGGGATAATTGATAAGCCTTGAACCTATTGGAGAGTTAGGCGGTGTCTACCCCAAGCATGTGAAGACTTTCCCCAGTGGGATGAATGGTTGAAAACAATTTGTTCCAAAGACCATGAAGATAGGTAAAGCAAGTGCTGTGGAGTGCTTTGAGTTTGGTAAGTCAAGGAAAGAAGCCAAGGTCATCTACTGACTCCTGGGCCATCACTAGTAGTTCTTATGTTTGTCTTCCCACAAGACATTGATGATTCTGGAAGAGAGAGTGAGGCTGATGACTTTGTTCAACTCTACCTCATTTAAACCCAATTCACACACAAGTCAAGAAATGCCTATGATGTCTTTGTCCTCTTCAAAATCGAAGTATAAAGAAGAAGTATTTGGTTTCTCCCTAATAAAATATAAATTCTTTGAGAGTGGGGAACATCTTTCTTTTATTTTTATATCTCTAGTACTTAACAGTACCTAATACATAGTAAATGCTTAATAAATGCTTCTTTAAAATTCATTCATTTCAGATGTTAATCAAATAAAAACAAAAACAAAAACAAAAAGCAGAGAAAGTACCTTAGCAAGCATCTGACTTACTTTCACCAGGAATAAGATGGCTGCCAAAGGCAACACTGTGATAAAATATGAACTCATTTAAAAAATCTTACAAAGAAGCATGATGTATGATTATGAGCAATATCATCTCATAAAGCAGAGAAAAGCAGCTGAGGGAAAAATCAGTTTAAAAAAAGCTTTGCATGAAAACTAAGCAGTCATCCCAAAGGCATTCAAGTATGAAAATGGAAAGAAAATTACAAATGGAAGATAAATGGAAAAGATTTGCAAAAACCATTGCAACAAACTGTTTTTTTTTTTCCCATCAAAGACAGTAGAACCATCACACTTGAACCCTCATATCACAATTCTGGATGTGCTTATGGAGGACATCAAAATAATACTGAAGAGAACAAAGAAAAGCAGCTGGATTAGATCAAGCATAGTGTTAAAGGGAATTTTTATCCCCTTTTTCTATTTTAAATTAATCAATCAAGAACTTAAAAATATCCCTATTTAACACTTAGTAAGTCACTAGGAAAGAAAGTTCATTCCCTAAAAGGCCACAAGTGGGCAGTGCTAGGTAGATTGAAAAGCTGTGATTGATTCCTGAGATGTGACAAGGAGAGCTGATGGATGGAGAAAACTATATATAAGTTGGAGCCTGAGAGGGATTTGGGAATTTTAATCTTCCTCTTCATTTCTCGAGTTCTTCATTGCTTGGCTCTTTTGATTCTGGGGCTCTTTATTCTTGGGCTCCTGTTCTTCATTCTTGGCTGCCTTTAGTCTAGGGAGCAAGAGCTTTGGGGGTATTCTTGGTGGTCTTGGCCTCATGTGCGTTGAAGGTTCTCTGCAGTTTGTCAGCATCTTTGGCTCTTTGGATTTTTGCTTCGTGATGCGGACTTTGGATTCTGGTGAGATTTTGCATTTTCGGTCTGTAGACTCTAGGATTACAGCTTAGGGTATTTTTAGCTAGCTGATATTTTCTACCTTCTTCCTATATTTCCCAAATTAATATCTCTACCTTATTGTAAATAATAGTCTACTGGCTCATATTTTAACTTTAACTTTTATAAACAGCGACCACAACAATTCTTTTTTTTAAAAAACATTATTATTTTTGTCAAGCAAAATTTTTAATTATTACATTTTGGTCACCTAATTTGAATTATTGAGTAGCTAAAAGAGACGTATTAGAGACAACACAATTATAATACATTGAGGGACTGATTTGAAAGTCATATGGCAGAAGGAAAGATACCAAAGGATTTGAATGAATCTTAGACCTTATTTTTCAAAAAGCCATAAAAAATCAAATATTACCAGCCAGTATGCCTACACTCTTGGTTACATGAAATCTTTATAAGTCATCAACATACAAATTTAGGGTGTTGTTAAGGACATTGATAGGGAACAAGAAGACTTTTGCAAAGAATATTCAATAATATACCATATATTTACCATTTCATAATTAACCAAAAGATGTAGGTAATGTAAGACCATATTGTATTTATTTCTGTGTTTATTTTATTTAGTAATGAGAAATGATATCTCACATCTATATATCAAAATTGTTCAAGATTCTTCTGAGAATTTAACAACAGAAATGAAAATTTAAAATGACCCTTGTTGGAAAACTTAATATCATTGTTTGAACACAGCCTTGTGGGGCTTGCCTCTTTGTATGCTAACTAGATATTGTTTCCTTGTTCTTTTGTTTGAATCCTATATAATGTATAACTTACAAGCACTCCTTTTTTGGCTCTTCTCCATGCCATGTGACTTACTTTCTTTCTAAATTATTTCAGTTCTGGGTTTTGTTCTATGCCACATTACACTTTAATAATAATTATCAGGGAAGGTATAAAACAAAGAGATTCATACTTATCAAAGTTATGATGAAGGAGATCCAATTCATGAAACAAGTTGAAAAGGATACTGAAGTCCCTAGTTACTCTTGTTTGGGACTTAAATTGTTTAGATTCCATTAACCCTTAGAATTTCAAAGCTCTAGGAAGAGATTTACAATTATTTAAAGGAATTTTATCTGCCATTTCTGGAGGAAAGAACAAGTAGACAAAGATTGCCCATTATCCAGATTTCATCATGCATTTAGTGGGACAAACTTTTGAGTTTGTTCATCAGTATGTATATCTTAGACAGACACTACAGATGGCAAAAGAGAGCAGGATAACTAGCCTTGGGATAGTACAGGGTTTCTTTATTTTTTCCAAGCTTCTCTTGAAAACAAAGTCCTATTTTTTTAATGCTAACATTCTTGTCGTGTACTGTATGGGAGCAAGACACATAAACCATTTGCCATAGAAGGATCAAGAATAAGTTTTACACAGAAAGAAACAGGGAGGCTCCAAGATGTGAGCATGCTGCAACATATAAGCAAAGAGGAACTTCAAAGGAGGACAAGTATAAAAGATGTTATGAAGAGTTTTTGTATTAGGAAGAGAAGATGGCCTGGGAATGTGATAAGAATAAAGGATGACAGCTGAACAGCCTGAGTGATCCATTGGTACCAGTTTGTATACTTGATCCAACCATTTTTTTTAAGTTTTTAAAACATTATTTTATTTGGTCATTTTCATAGATTATTCAATGGAAAAAGAGATCATTTTCTCCCCCCCACCCCTTGCCACCCTTCCCCCAGCCAACATGCGATTCCTCTGGGTATCACATGTGCCCTTGCTTCGAACCCATTTCCTTGTTGTTAGTATTTGCATTAGGGTGCTCATTTAGGGTCTCTCCTCGATCATGTCCCCATAACCTCTGTAGTCAAGCAGTTGCTTTTCCTTGGTGTTTTTACTCCCTCAGTTTGTCCTCTGCTTAAGGATAGTTGTTTTTTTTTTTTCTCATAGAACTCTGCAGGTTGTTCAGGGACATTGTAAAGCCATTACTGGAGAGGTCCATTACGTTCTCTTGTACCACAGTGTGTCAGTCTCTGTGTACAATGTTTTCCTGGTTCTGCTCCTCTCACTCTGCATCACTTCCTGGAGGTTGTTCCAGTCTCCATGGAATTCCTCCACTTTATTATTCCTTTGAGCACAATAGTATTCCATCACCAACATATACCACAATTTGTTCAGCCATTCTCCAATTGAAGGACATCCCCTCATTTTCCAATTTTTGACCACCACAAAGAGTACAGCTATGAATATTCTTATACAAGTCTTTTTCCTTTGATCCAACCATTTTGAAGAGCAATTTGGAATTATTTTCAGAGAGTTATAAAACTCTCTATACCCTTAGACTCAGCAACACGACGGCTGGGTCTGTTTCCCAAGGAGATTAGGGGAAAAGGAAAAGAACCCATATGTTCCAAAAAAAGTTGTAGCAGCTCTCTTTGTTGTGGCAAAGAATTAGAAATTGACAGTACGTGCATCATTTGGGAAATTGATAAACAAATTGTGGTACATGATTTTGATGGAATACTATTGCACCATAAGAAATGAGATTAATTAAAAATACTTGGAAAGAACTACATGAGATAATGAAGATTATAATGATTAGAACCAAGAAAACATTCTATACTGCTACAGATTTAATATTTGAAAAATAATGAAGGTTCACTTCCAACGAATGAACTGAAAAATGGAAACACAAAAGTTATAATCTATATATACATAGATGTATTCTATGAGTCAAGGAGGAGACAAAGATACCTGCAAATAAATTGTGTTAATAAAAAATGTTTGAATATGCTTATATAAGCTAGTCAATCAATAATATATTTATTAAATATTATGTACCAGACACTGTGCTAAGCATTAGGGATGCAAAAAAAAGGCAAAAAACAGTTTCTGCTCTCAAAGAACTTATAATATCATTGGGAGATACAATATCAAACAAACACAAAGCAAGTATAATATTGGATACAAAGAAAATAATTAAGAGATGGAAGGCTCTAGAGTTATGAGGAGTTGGAAAAGGCTTCCAATTAAAGAAGGCATTTTAGATGAAACTTAAAGGAAGGTAGTAGGGAGGTCAATAGTTAGAGTGGATGAAGGAGAGCATTCCAGGTATGAGGGACCTATTTCCAGAGAAAATGCTTACAGCCAGAGACAGTATCTCATCCATGGAAATGCAAGGAAGCTAGTATCACTAGATTGAAGAGTATGTCTGAGGAAATAAGGTGGACTAGAAAAGTAGCAAGGGGCTAGTTTATGAAGGGTTTTGAATACCAAATAGAACATTTTGTGTTTGATCCTGGAGGCAATAGGGAACAACTGGAGTTTATTGATTAGGGGATGGTGTCATTGCCAAACTAGAGCTTTAGGAAAATCACTTTAGTGGCTGAATTGAGGATGAATTGGTGTAGGGAGAGACTTTGGGCAGATAAGCCCAATAGTAGTGAGGTGATGAAGACCTCACTTAGAGTAGTGACAATGTTAGAGAACAGAAGAGGGTATATTCAAGAGAAGTTGTATAGGTGAAATCAAAAGGCAATGGCAATAGCTTTAAAATGAGAGATTCTGAAAAATCCAGAACAACTAGATTGTTAAATTGAGGGATTAGAAAGATGGTTTGCTCTTTAAAGTAATAGGGAAGTTAGGAGATGGAGAGGATTTAATGGAAAAGAAAATGAGTTCTGGACATATTGAATTAGGATGTCTATTGGACCTCCAGTTTGAGATGTTTGAAAGGAAGCTGGAAATAAGAATAGGTCAGCAGAGAGGTTAGGACAGGATAAGTAGATCTGAAAGTCATCAGCACAAATAATGAGATTGCCAAGTGAAACAGAATAGAGGGAGTAGAGAAGAAAATTCAGGGCAGAACCTTGAGGGACATTTACTATTAGAGACTATGATCTGAAAGAGGATTCAGCAAAGGAGACAAAAAAGGAAGGATAAGAATCAGGGGAGAATGGCATACCAAAAACCTAGAGAGAAGAGTATCAAGAAGTGATCAGTAGTGTCCAAGGTTGCAGGGAAGTCAAGGAGAATGAAGATTAAGAAAAGGTTTTTGGATTTAGCCAATCATGGATCACAAGTAACTTTGGAGAGAGTCCATTCAGTGAACTGATAAAGTCAGAAGCTGGATTATAAAGGATTAAGAAGAGGAGGAGAGGAAGTGAGGCACTTATTATAGATAATCTTATGTAGTTTATCTAGGAAGGGCAATTGATATCTATAAGATAATAACAGAACTGAAAGGCCTAAGTGAGTATTTTTTTCAAGATGGAGAAGCCATAAGCATGTTTGTGGGCAGAAGGTAATGAATAGGGAGAAACTGAAAATAAATAAGAGTGGGGATGTCAGAGAAGGCAGTCTGTTAGAGGAGATAGGAAGTAATAGAATCACCTGAGCAAATCTCTACCTAGGTTAAGAATGCACTTGGGGAGGTGGAGTCAAGATGGAGGCATAGAGGCAGCAAAAGTTCAGACCTCTGAAAACCCTTCCTTACCGATTACAAACTAAATGCTCCTAGGAGACTGAAAATCAAACCTAACAACAAGACAGAGCCAAGGAACCCTCCTGCTAGACTCAACTTAAAAGGTACACCCCCCCAAAAGCCTGAATTCAAGAACACTCGGGTTTAAGGGGAAGGAAGAAGGAAGGTCCCAGGCCACTCCCTCACCTAGAACGCTAAGCCTCCAGCAGCAGCTGGAACCTCTGGGTGGGCAAGGGTGCTGGTCTGGAGGGAGCACCTTGCGGTCAAAGCTGTGCCAAGCTCAGAGCATCAAACACAGATGGTGGGGAAACAGTTGGAGAAGAAGTCCAGAGCTCAGAGCAGGCAGCCTAGTTGCAGCAGCGGAGACACTCCATATTGCAACCCTCCCACCCCCACCCCAGTTACCAAGGTTTTGGTATCAGGGCACATCCAGCTCAACCCAGCCAGACTTAATCCCATCAAAGCCTTAAGAGGGCAGAGAACCTCAAGTTCCAACACTCCTCCCCCACAGACTGCTCTGAGAGATTTGCTAACTAAGTTCCAAGGGTAAAGACTGACAGAAAATCCCCAAACCACAAATCCAACAAAATGAGAGGAGCAAGAGTGCAGGTAAGTGCAGGCAGTAAAGAAGGGGTAAATATGAGCAAACAAAAGAAAAAGAAAAAAGAAATTACAATAGACAGCTTCTATACAGGCAATGAACAAAGAGCAAATGGAACAGAGAAGGATAAGGGAACACGAAGCAAAAACACAGAAACTCCAGCAAATTGGATACAGGCTTTGGAAGAACTCAAAATACAAGTCAAAACACAATTAAGAGAGGCTGAAGACAACTGAGAAAAGGACTTAAAAAGCAAGATAAGCCACCTGGAAATAGAAAACAGGGTCTTGAAATCCAAAATTAATCAGCTTGAAAATGAGGCAAAGGAGATGAAAGATGACTTCCAAAGAAAATCATACCAGAAGGAGAAGGATGACCAAAAAGCCAGGCATGAAATCCAGTCTTTAAAAACCAGAATACAACAATTAGAAGCAAGTAACTTCACAAGGCAGCAGGACACTATAAAACAAAATCAAAGGAATGAAAAAATTGAGGAAAATATGAAGCACCTCATTCACAAAACAGAAGATTTAGTAAATTGTTCCAAGAGAGACAACTTAAGAATCATTGGTCTACTGGAAGATCATGTCAAAAGAGAAGCCTGGACATCATACTACAGGAAATTATCCAAGAAAATTCCCTTGATATACTAGAACAAGAGGGAAAAGTGGAGACTGAAATAATCCACAGATCCACCTATACTCAATCCCCAACTGACAACACCCAGGAATGTTATAGCCAAATTCAAGAACTATCAGACCAAGGAAAAATATTACAAACTGCTAAGAAGAAGTCATTCAAATACCATGGAACCACAGTGAGGATAACACAGAATCTGGCTGCATCTACACTGAAGGACTGAAAGGCATAGAATATGATATTCCAAAAAGCAAGGGAACTAGGTCTACAACCAAGAATCAACTGCCCAGCAAAACTGACTATATTCTTACAGGGGAAAGTATGGTCATTTAACAAAATAGAAGAATTCCAAGCATTTATAAAGAAAAGACCAGACCTGAACAGAAAATTTGATGCCAAAGCACAGAACTCAAGAGAATCATCAAAAGGTAATTAAGAAAGAGGGAAAAAAGAAAAACAAAACAAAAAAACACTTTTTTTTAAAGATACCCAATAAGTTAAAATGATATGTATCCGTATAAGAAAAGAGGTCATTGGTAACACTTAAAAATTGTTATTATCAACAGGGCAGCTAGAAGAATTACACTTAGAGGCAATAGTGACAAACTGTATAGGATTAAATGCCAAGACATAAATGTATATAGGTATATGTATGCATAAATACATATATATGTGTATATATATATATATACATACACAACTAGAGCTAAAATAAAAGAGGTTAATACTAAAAGAAATGGGAAAAGAAACAAAAGGGGGTAAATTTATATGTCACAAAGTTCATGGTGGGAGGGGGGAGAGAACATCAATACATGGGAAGGGTAAAGAGGTTGGAGGGAAATAATCAACTCTTACATGCATTGAAATTGACTGAAAGAGGGAAGAACAATCAAATACATTTGGGAAGAGAATTGATTTGTGCCCTCTAGGAAAGTAGAAGGGTAACTAATATATTGGTGGGGAGGGAAGCAGTACAAAGAAGGGAGAGGGTAGGGGGTAGTTTAAAAAGATTATAAAGAAAATAAGAGGGGAATAAGAGGGGAAAAGGGGTAGAAAGGGAAGTAAAATAAGGGTGGGAATTAGAGGGACTGAATATAAATAAAACATTGGTATAGAAAGAAATAGTAAAAGAAGAAAAGGCAGGACTAGGAGTAGAAATCAAAATGCTGGGAAATACACAGCTGGTAATCATAACTCTGAATGTGAATAGAAGGAACTCACCCATAAAACGCAAGCAAATGGCAGAGTGCACTAGAAACCAAAACCCTACCATATGCTGTCTACAAGAAATACACATGAGGAAGGCAGACACACATAGGGTAAATATAAGAGGATGGAGCTAAATCTATTGGGCATCAACTGATAAAAAGAAGGCAGGAGTCACAATCATGATATCTGACAAAACCAAAGTAAAAATAGATCTAGTTAAAAGAGATAGGGAAGGTAATTTCATCCTGATAAAAGGCAGTATAGACAATGAGGAAATATCAGTACTCAACAGGTATGCACCAAATGGCATAGAATCCAAATTTTTAAAGGAGAAACTAGTGGAGCTCAAGGATGAAATAGATAGGAAAACTATACTAGTGGGAGACCTGAACCTTCCTCTATCAGAACCAGATAAATCAAACCAAAAAAATAAATAAGAAAGAGGTAAGAGAAGTGAACGGAATCTTAGAAAAATTAGAGTTAGTAGATATGTGGAGAAAAATAAATAGGGACAAAAAGGAATACACCTTCTTTTCAGCAGCACATGGTACATTCACAAAGATTGATTATGTACTAGCGCATAAAGACATTGCAAATAAGTGCAAAAGAGAATAAATAATAAACGCAACCTTCTTAGATCACAGTGCAATGAAAATAATAATTAGTAAGGGTGCATGGAGAGGCAAATAAAAAATTAATCAGAAATTAAACAATATGCTTCTCCAAAATCAGTGAAAGTACAAATCATAGAAACAATTAATAATTTCATTGAAGAAAATTACAATGATGAGCCATCCTTTCAAAATCTATGGGATGCAGCCAAAGCAGTACTCAGGGGGAAATTTATATCCTTGAGTTCATATATTAACAAATTAGAGAGGGCAGAGGTCAATGAATTGAGCATGCAAATTAAAAAAAAACCTAGAAAGTAAACAAATTAAAAACCCTCAGACAAAAGACTAAATTAGAGATCCTAAAAATCAAAGGAGAAATTAATAAAATTGTAAGTCAAAGAACTATTGATTTAATAAATAAGATTAGAAGCTGGTACTTTGAAAAAACAAATAAAATAGACAAAGTACTGGTCAATCTAATTAAAAAAAGGAAAGAAGAAAACCAAATTGAGAGTATCAAATGATGAAAAGTGAGACCTCACCTTTAATGAAGAGGAAATTAAGACAATCATTAAAAACTATTATATCCAATTATATGGCAATAAATATGGCAATCTAGGTGATATGGATGAATATTTACAAAAATATAAATTTCCTAGACTAACAGAGGAAGAAATAAACTACCTAAACAACCCCATATCAGAAAAAGAAAGCGAACAAACCATCAAAGAACTCCTGAAAAAAAATCTCCAGGTCCAGATGGATTCACAAATGAATTCTATCAAATATTCAAAGAACAACTAATTCCAGTATGATACAAAGTATTTGACAGAATAAGCAAAGAAGGAGTTCTACTAAATTCCTTTTATGAGACAAATATGGTACTGATTCTAAAGCCAGGCAGGTCAAATACAGAGAAAGAAAACTACAGACCAATCTCCTTAATGATTATAGATGCAAAAATCTTAAATAGGATACTAGCAAAAAGACTCCAGCAAGTCATCACAAGGGTTATTCACTATGACCAGGTAGGATTCATACTAGGAATCCAAAGATGGTTCAATATATTAGGAAAACCATCCACATAATTGACCACATCAACAAACAAACCAACAAGAACCACATGATTATCTCAATAGATGCAGAAAAAGCCTTTGACAAAATACAACACTCATTCCTATTGAAAACACTAGAAAGCAAAGGAATAGAAGGGCCTTTCCTAAAAATATAAAACAGCATATATTTAAAACCATCAGCAAACATCATCTACAATGGGGATAAACTAGAAGCCTTTCCAATAAGATCAGGAGTGAAACAAGGATGCCCATTATCACCTTTATTATTTAACATTTTACTCGAAACACTAGTTGCATCAATTGGAGAAGAAAACAAAATTGAAGGTATTAAAATAGGCAATGAGGAGACCAATGTATCACTCTTTGCTTATGATATGATGGTCTACTTAAAGAATCCTAGAGAATCAACCAAAAAACTAGTCGAAATAATCAACAACTTTAGCAAAGTAGCAGGATACAAAATAAACCCATAAGTCATCAGCATTTCTATATATCTCTAACCCATTTCAGCAGCAAGAACTAGAAAGAGAAATTCCACTTAAAATCACCCTAGACAGTATAAAATACTTAGGAATCTATCTGCTGAGACAAACACAGGAACTATATGAACATAACTACAAAACACTCTCCACACAATTAAAACTAGTTATAAACAATTGGTAAAACATTGATGGCTTGTGGGTGGGATGGGATAACATAATAAAAATGACAATCCTACCCAAATTAATTTATTTATTTAGTGCCATACCCATTGAACTACCAAAAAACTTTTTTCTTACAGAATTATAAAAACCATTATAAAGTTCATTTGGAAGAACATAAGATCAAGGATATCCAGGGAAATCATGAAAAAAATATGCAAAGGAAGGAGGCCTTGCAGTCCCAGATCTCAGACTATATTATAAAGCAGCGGTCATCAAAACAATTTGGTACTGGCTAAGAGAAAGAAAGTAGGATCAGTGGAATAGACTAGGAGTAAGTGACCTCAGCAAGGCAGTCTATGATAAGCCCAAAGATCCCAGCTTTTGGGACCAAAATCCACTATTTGATAAAAACTGCTGGGAAAATTGGAAGATTTCAATCTGACTTTGGTTCAATCATTTCAGTAAAATATTTATAGTATTAATGATTGAATTCATGTTTACTGGCACTGTTTCTTTAAGGATGCCTGTAAACATGAATTCAATCATTAATACCATAAATATTTTACTGAAATAATTGAACCAAAGTCAGATTGAAATCTGTTCTCTAAATGAGTGTAGATGACATTAGGGAGGTCTGTATAAATTCAAGGATGGCTAACCAGTTCCCATTTCAGAGGAGAATAAAAGGCTAGGTGGGTCCGGTTTCATTGTACATCCAAAGGCAATGAGAAGCATCATTTCATGTTTAGTCACTTCATCTTATGGGACTCATGATTAAGTGAAGTAAAAAGACCACCATGAGGATTTTCAGTTCAAAGCAATAAGGACTTAGGAAGCAACACGCATTTATTAACATCAAACTTTCTTAAGTGTTTACTGTATTCCAAAAGCAATCATTTAGCACTGATTATTAAAAGGCTAGGTGCTAAGGATATACAGACAAAGACTAAGGTAATCTTTGCCTTAAGGATCTTACACACCACCAGGGGATAGAAAATGGATATGAGAAAATAAAAACAAGACAATTTGAAGAGGGAGAGAGCAATAAATTGCCTTAATTGCAGCTCATCCACCAACATCTGTTGCAAAGGATGAAGTAGAGAGATTCCATGAAGAACTTGGCAGGATGCTGTAAATCAAGTCAATATATATCTTGTTACTCAGCGACTTCAGTGCAAAATTGGGCACAGCACAGGGACGACAGTGAAAAATATGTTGGAAGATGTAATTTGCAGGATTAAGAAATGAAGGAAGCTAAAATGCTTTGGATTATTCAGGAGCTTGATGCCCAAAGGTAATGTTTTATTTTGTTTTGTTGTTTTTCTTTGTGACCCCATTTGGAGTTTTCTTAGCAAATATATAAGAAAGATTTGCCATTACCTCCTTCAGCTTGTTTTGCAGATGGGGAAACTGAGGCAAAGAGGATGAAATGACTTTCCCAGGGTCACACAGCTAGTAAATATTTGACACTAGCTTTGAACTCAGGAAGATGAATCTTCCTGACTCCAGGCTCAGCTGTAGCTTCAGTGTTGTTTAAATCAGTATAATTTTATTGGCACCTGGAGCTTCTTTGACTAGTGCATATGATCACCTACCCATACTTGGAAAGAAGCCTGGGGCACAGAAAATTTAAGACTTGCTGAGACTCACAAAGCCAGTACAATCCTTGACCCCAGGTCTATCTGGCTTTTGTTAGCTCTATTCACTACACTAATCTGCTTCTTCAGATCCCTATAATTTCCTAAATACTGGAGATCTCTGGGATGGCCAGAGGCAGGACTTGAACCCATGTCTTCAAGACTCCAAGAATAGCTCTCTGTCCACTATGCTGATCTGCCAGTATCCTGAACAGTCTGCCAAAATAATTAAGAGTCCCTGGTTATAAAGAATACAAGACAGCTCCACTAAAAAGAAAACTGGCTCTATCTTATGGATGAAATCAGTTTGTGACATTAAATTGGTCTGAAGAAGTTGCCAAAGGCACACTGATGTTGTGACTTGCTAAATGTAAACTAGTTCATGTGGTTCAGAGACAGGATGTGAACTTGAAGATGTCTTCCTGACATCAAATCTTGAATTTAACCACTGCCCACACTGCCTTTGATTATATTTTAACAGATGGGAAATGACTGGTTATCAATATGGAATTATTTGTGAACCATCTGTTTGGTTCAATTATATGATGGACTACTTAATGTAAAGGGAAAAAAATTAACATCAAGTAAAGCAAAAGGATAATGGCATGATATTCTAGAAGTTCCAAGCTAGAAGTATGAACAAGTTGTAAACTCCACAAACTCCTCTTTAAAAAAATGGAAGTGGGCAAAAATAAAGGGACTCTATCACCACTTCTTGAAGATGCTTAATTGATGCAAGAAAGATTCAAGAAAACAAACAGAGCCAGTCAAGGCTTGGTCACCTTGCAAAATGGAAAGACATGGTATCCAAGAGCAGCATTGGTTTAGAGCACATGCTAATGTGCAGAAAATTATGGAGGAGAATGTCAGAAGATTGTGATCAGTATTCAGCTTAGCATGAATCCTAAACAAGTCAGATAATCCTAAGAACATTTATATATTTAACTATCAGGGGCCACTGATATCTCTGGTTGTCTGATCCTATTTTTTTTTAACCCTTACCTTCCATCTTGGTATCAATACTGTGTATTGGTTCCAAGGCAGAAGAGTGGTAAGGGCTGGGCAATGGGGGTTAAGTGACTTACCCAGGGTCACACAGCTAGGAAGTGTCTGAGATCACATTTGAACCCAGGACATCCCATCTCTAAGCCTGGTTCTCAATTCACTGAGCTACCCAGTTGCCCCCTGATCCTTGATTGGTGGTCCAAAGTTCATCCCCATGGTGATATGCTCAACCCAGTACCAGAATGAATTTTCTCCAAGGCACCACACTCTCTCTGTTGAAATATCTACATCTATTCCCCTGGCTCTGCCCCATTTGGTGTGTGATGGTATCACCTTCTTCATTATTCTGCAGGTGTAGTGGGTAGTGGGTTATGTTCCTTTGGCTTATGACCCACCATCCAGAAGTTTTAGCCCTCCTTTCAATGATTAGTTATTGTGGATTTCAGTCTTAGGAGCATGGGAAAATGGAATCTGTATAAAATCTTTAGCTTAAAACCATAGAGATATAAGGAATAAAAACCACTGACATGAAGGTGTGGAGAAAGTGGATTAGACCTGTGTGCTTTGAGTTTTGGGGAACAATTTTCTCTAACTCTTTCAATATCTCCTCAGAAGATCATTGTATGTGGGAGCATCGCAGTTACTGAGCACCACACTGGCATGGCGGAGGAGAGAGCATCACCCTCTTTCCCCACCCGGTGCCATCTTTCTTGTGAAGCCACACATCCAGCAGAGCTGAAGTATTAAATGAATCTCTAGCTGTCTATAATTTGTAAGCAAGGCAGATTGAAATTATGTGGAGATCTTGGATGACAAGACAAAGAAGGAAGGAGTAAAGAATCCAACTCAATGTTTCAGCCTGTTTTCTCTCACTTTATTCATCCTTTGCATATGACCTCTCAGTCACATAAATTTTGATTAGTGACAGACGAATTGTATTGACTGGAAACTCCTCTAGCTTCTCCTCTCCTCCTTTCAAGAGGTTTGGCCAAAGCTTTTCAGTGTTAAGAAAAAGCTTCTCCAACTTCCTAAACATCTATCTGTTGTTGGCTTCTTTTGTGAAGTTTTGTGCTGTGAGCCATGCAGGCTATGACCAGCAGAGGGGGATATTGGGTAAAGTAAGGATTTGAGAGACTTGTGAAGGCGAGCTTTGGGCTCTAAATAATGCGTGTAAAATTAAAAGCAGACATATTAGAAAGTCTATATATCTTACTTCAATTTACTAAACAAGTCTCAGAAAAATAAGTACATTTATATGCTGTGGAGTCCGAAGAATGGTGGAAACATGTAAAAATATTCTTTGGAAATGGTTTTGCTATTTTTTTTCCTTCCTCCTTTTCTTTCTAAACATTTCTTTGTTACATTGGGTGGCTCTCTGAAAAGGGAAAAGGGAAAGATAATGGAGAAAATCTTGGTGATGTAAAAACAGAAAATATCAATTTTTAAAATTAAATTAAGAAACATTTTAACAATAAATAAAAGTTTTATGACCATAGGTGAGTCACTTTTATATATGTATATATAAACCAAAATACATATTACTATATGTATATACATATATGTATATATTATAATATAATGTGTAACACACATAAAGCAAAAATATGTATATATTATAAAACCAAACAGGGACAAAATCCCAGCATGAACTAACTGGACCCATCCAGTAGAAGTTAAGAAATCAATTAGGTAGGTAGAGCTATGTATGTAGATAAGTAGATACTATCAGCTTCCTTCCTTCCTGGAGAATGAGCCCATACTCGGGCAACAGAAACAAAGGAAAGTTGGGCAGTGTCAGCCGCTGGAAGCTTAAAACAGGACCCAAGAGGAAGAAGAGCAGTAGTCCTGTAAAAAGATGATCCAGAAGTGATTTATGATAGTCTTTTCCATTTTATCCCTGTAGAATATTTTATTATATTTACATAGAATCTTCATGCTGTGTCCCAGTAGAGACATTCACCCAATTCACATGCCTTCTCTGCCATCAGGAAGCTATAAGAGATAGGACCTGGGGGAAGAAGTTATTACTAAAACTAGGGAAGGGGGAAAAAACAGAACACACAGAAAATGCAGATCCTGCTCTCAAATGCTTTCTTGTATCAACGCCGTTGTAGGGATCTTACTTTTCTCTCATTTCCAAAAAGCTTTTTAGTCCTTCTCTATCCCCCAGGTTCCTTGTGTTGAGATTCTGAGTCTATGCTGAGTTGTCCAAGCAGTGAGGCAGCAGTTGCAACCATGATGGCAGAGACTGCATTTTATCATTAAGACCCCAATTGTATGGCAGCAGGCATTTTTCTCTTCTTGAGAAAGCTTGCTATTTCAGAGCATGGATCATATGGATTTGAAGATGGAAAGGACCTTCAAGGTCATCTAGTGTAATCACCTACTTTATAGATGAGCAAACTAACGTTCATAGAGGTTAAGTGATTTGACTGAAGCCGTGCAGCTGGTAAGTGGCAGAACTGGGATTTAAAGCCCACTCCTCTGATTCCAGATCTAGTTCTTGTTCTACTGTGAAATGTGGCCCAAAGGCTTTTTTCTAAATGCCAAAAAAAAATCTGGTCTAGATGATAGGACAAACCCCCTGAGCTGGGTAGCCTTGAGCTGTCCATAACAAGATTGACTTATCTGTTGCAGCTTGCTTTTAATTATGGTTTAAAATCTCTTGTAAGGACTATGGAAAAGGACAGCCAGCTGAAAAGATTTTTCTGCCCTTTTGGCCCAAAGTGCCACCTTGTGAAACTATAGTACTGTACAAGAGAAGCACCAGCATACTCCTACTCTGCTTTTTGTTCAATTGACTATGGGACTGTCTTGATCCCATTTTTAAGAGACCCATAGAATTCTGAATGAAACCAAACTTCTTTAAAGCTATTTTACATTAAGTGGGGGTTTTCCCCTAACTATGTCAGTCCTGTCTCATTCAAAAGAGGAAAAGAAAAACATTCAGAACCTACCTATCAGGATGGCCCTAGGACTAAACCCTGGAATTTAGATCAGAGTTAGGTGGCCTCTGAGAGTTCATAGTCTGAATCCCTCAGTTTATTGATGAGAAAAGTAAAGATCATATAGAAGGTTAATGAGGGAGATAGGAGTAGAACCTGGTCCTCAAACTCTGATCTTGTTTTCCTTATATCACTGGGTCCTATTCTGATCTTCAGTGTCAGAATAAGGTTCCCTTGTCTTTTCCTTCATTTATATTTTGGACCTCATTTCTTTGCTTATTCTAAAAATATGATGACTATATATTGAACACACACTATGTACTGGTCCCAAGGAAGATAAAGATTTAAAGACCCCACCCTTTGAGGGTTTGCATTCACCTGGGGGTGAGGTTGGGAAGAATGATTTATACAAAAAGAAATGTCAGAAAAAAGATACAGAGTGATTGGAGCAAGGACATCCAGACAAAGTGCTCTAGAAAAATTTGTGCCTAAAGACAGCACTTTTTGTTAGGTTGGAGTATTGATGGGAGGCAATATTGAAGGCTTAGTGCCTGAGTTGAACTCTGAAGGAAGATTAAAAAAAAAAAAAGGAAAGAGTACATTTTAGGCTTGGAGGCTGGCTTTTGAAACTTCATGGAGATAAGAAATGGCAAGTCAAATTCATGGGTAATTTAGGCTAATCTGGCAAGGAGAAAGCAGAACTCTCCAGTAAGACCAAATAAATTATAATATAATTGAGAAATGTTCAACAAAATAAATAAAAATACAATATAACAACATAGATTATTATTAATTTGTGTTTTTGAAAGTCAATATATCATAGCAGGGTTCTAGCTGAGGCAATTTTTATTTGAGTTTGACACCATTATTGTAGAGAATGTAGAACAATGGGATATAAGGCTGGCCAAGGGGGTCGATGATAATCCAAGGCCTTAAATGCCACGCTAAGGAAATTGTGTGTCTCATACAGGCAGTGGGAAGCTTCTAATGACTTTTGAGCAAAGGAGTAATAATTGCAGTGATTTTGACAGTTGTACAAAGGCTGTCTTGCTTGGAGAGACAAGAAACAAGAGACAGAGACACTTGGAATAGTTTAGTCAATTAGTAATACGAGCTTCAATTAAGGTGGGAGACATGTAAGGAGATGCCTTAGTTTTGAGAGGAAAACTCTCAGGGTTGGAGAGTTGAGCAGAATCTCCTAATATTATCATGTCCGATCCATTATCCACTCTTCGTTATGTCCAATAATGAGCAGATGAAGGAAGTGCTATCTCCTCTCTATTAAAGGATGAAAGAAAACCCCACAGCACAGTTCACACATCATTGGGATGTCTTGAATGATATTATAGCTCCAATGAACAATAAATACAGGGAATTCAAAAGTTGCCAAGGTTCCCTTCAGGTGCTTCCAGGTGAGGACCAGCAAATTCCTCTGGGAACTACGCCATCTGTCATGTGGCATCCACCTGCATAGCATGAGTATGTCTACAAACTGAAGCTCTATTGTTCTCGGATGTTTAGGAAAGTTTTGCTCCTAGTGTTGTTTATGAGCAGTCTCACTTTTGGATTGGCCTTGATGGTTTAGAAATCAAATAAGTGTCTGGGGGTATGTATGGGCATTCTCTCTGAACTCATGATCAGTATTTTTTCAGGCATCATAGCTTTGATACACATTCAAGACCCTCAGTGGCCTCAGAAACAGGGAGATGTTATTGGTGGGAGTGTAGCCTATAATGGAGAATTATTTTCTAATTAACTTAAGCACTGCTGTGTATTCAGTACTCTTACAAGGTAGCCATTATCTTAGGTTGAGCAGCTTGCTCACAACAGGTGCTAATAATTATTCCAACAATTACCTTGGCAGAAGTTACTATTGTCTTAGGATGGGGTTAGAGGATAAGAAAGGCAAAAAAGCAGTCAGATTTTTTTTTTTTGCAAAAGTTATAAAGGGGAAGAAAAGGATTGAATTTTTAGCATGCAAACTATGAGGTTATAAGTGACTACTATACTTCAGAGAAAACTATTAACTCTTAACAAACCAGAAAAATTAAAACCAAATTAAAAATAATAAAATGTTTTTGGTTTTGTTCTTTATGGAAAGACATTCCCCCAAAAGGAGGCTGTCCTAGTAGTTTAAATATACAAATGGATAAGATAAAGGTTTAGTCCATGATCTAGTTCCTATGCTATAGGAGGAATTCATCCATTGACTTAGTAGCATCTTGAACTACAGGGTGGTTCCCTTTTGGGAGCTTGACATATGTTCAGAGCTTACTTGACCTCCTTTCTTCCTAGGAACTGAGCTTGCTTGTTCTATTATTGAGTGACTACGGAATTCGACTTGGATTATCCTCAAAGTAGGAAGGATTTATTGGGAAAATTTGGGATCTGTACCTGGAGTTGAGATATTTTTAACTAGGCTTCTAGTGGTATGACCTGTGTTGAAAGAGATACCTGGAGAGATTTTTGTCCAGACCTCTAGTTGGATTCTCCTTGAGTGAAGGAAATCATGAAAGGATTTTCTCCCAGGACTGTTTGAGGATAAAAGAGGATGATTTCCAAATGCCTCCATGTCTTTTATCATCATAGGAAGAACCCAACATATGATGGGCATCTGGTGATACTGTAGTTCCTTTTCTCGTTTTTTTCATCTTCTTGCTAGTTGTTTTATTCCAATTATCTTTTTATTTATATATTTTTTCTCTATTTGCATGGAAAGGGAGAGGCCCTTTTAGTACTAAGAAAGCATTAACTTTGGGGATGAGCCTTGTAATGTTTCTTCTCTACTTAACCTGCGTAATACTATATTTATGAAATAATTGTGATTTCTTCAACTAAGTCTGGAACAGTTTAAAATATTTTCACATGGATTTTTCAGAGATTCTTTGTTACAAAAAATCTAGGTAAGACATTAAAAAAGGAACATTTTATGCTTCTCCAGGACCCAAGAGAACTTCAGGATTGTAGACATACATAATGAAGTTAGTCCTTTTGCTAATGAAAACATATATTTCAACCCTGAATAGAATTCAGTAACACTCACACACTGGTATAACCATTTAGGTCATGATTAGTTGACATTCCATTCAAGGACATACATTTTCTTCTACTTTAGAACATTGACAGACATGCTCTGATTACTTCCTTTTGGTCATGAAAAATCACCAATTTATACTGTTTTATGATAATGCCTTTAAATAGGATGTAGAGATAGAAATCTGGATATATTAAAAGGTCACCATCCCCTTAGTGTCCTCTCCCTTTCTAGCTTCAAACCATGAGCACTCACTAGAATTGCATCTGGGAGAGTTAGTTGGGGGAATAGTAGAAGTCTTATCCTCCACCTAAATTCATACAGCTATAGCCTGTGAGGCCACCTCTCTTTTCTTGTGTTTCCTTCCTCAATTAATTGACTGAACAGTAACCTTGAGATGGGTGAATCCAGGTGCCCTTGTATATTTTAAATCATGGGATCATGAAGGGGATTTTACAGAGTGTCTGCAATGTCCACCAGACATCAATTTTAGTTGAAGTAGCAGCAGCAGCAAGAGCAAGATGGACTGCAGGGAAATGTTGGCATTAAAGGCAAAGGGGGTCCTCTAGAGAAGAAGATAAGACAAATTGTTTTCATCTTTTGAATGGACTGTGCTCAATAGAAGTAAAATGATTAATTAGTAGCCTTGCAAACTGTGTCTAATTATTGACCTTCCATCTGACGGTACTAGTAGAGATGTTAGGTTACTGAATTGGGTCCTAATCATCTAAATATGCATTGTTAGTGCTACTACAAGTTTGAGAATGAAAAAAATCTGATCTATATTTGATTTATTTTGGTGTTTTGCCTTTACTTCCTCCTTGGGGAGGGGATTTTACTTATTTATTTATTTTCTTTTATTTATTTTTTGCAATGAGATGGTCTTTATTTTTTCATTTCTTTAATTTGGAAAATTTTATTTATTTAATTAATTTAGGATATTTTTTCATGGTTACAAGATTTATGTTCTTTCCCTCCCCTCCTCCCATCTGTTCCCATAGTCAAGGAGCAATTCAACTGGGTTTTACATGTGTCATTGATCAAGACCTATTTCCATATTATTGATATTTGCACTAGGGTGAGTGCTTAGAGTTTACATCCCCAATCATATCCCCATAAACCCATGTGATCAAGAAGTTGTTACATCTGATTGTGCCACAGTGTATCTGTCTCTGTGTATAATGTTCTCCTGGTTCTGCTCCTTTCACTCTGCATCAATTCCTGGAGGTTGTTCCAGTTTGCATGGAATTCTTCCAGTTTATTATTTTTTTGAGCACAATAGTATTCCATCACTAACATATACCGCAGGGGAGGGAATTTTAGACTAGAGACAAAAGTGGATTTATTTCTGAAGTGGAGGTGGAATGAAGCTTTTGGGCATCCTACTTTCCTTAATGAGAATTCAGATAACCTAAGAACAATGAACTTAGTCCAAAACACGATGACCTTCAAGAGCAAAATGGGGTGAGTACTCTGTGCCCCTGTGAGTCTCAGCAAATCTTACCTTTAGCCTCTATGTTAGACAAATGTACTTGCTGTAATCAGGTGAGGCAGGGAGCTTGACCTCAGCATCTGAATGTTCAGAGATACTTGAACATCTTTTTAATTAGATCTTTGAACAGATATAGTTTTTCTATATTTGGGGCTTCCCATGCACTATGACAAGCAAAATCTTAACTCTTGATTTTCTAGTCCCTATGATTCAGATGACCTCTCAGTCTAAGAAATTAGAAAGTCCTATTCTTTTTTATTGCTCTCCACACTTTCATTTTTATCCAGCTTAGAACCTTTGCTCCACTTGAACTCTCCTCTCTTATTATCCTGTAGACCTTCCTCCTAAGTTTTTTTCATTTTCTAGTGCTATAAAGAAGTAGAACAATAACTTTCTCCTAAAGACACTACATCTTTTAGCACCTTCTCCAAGGATGGCTTTTCCTTCTTTCACACTCACTAAACAGGGCCAGAAGGAGTTGACATAAAACCTCCACAATTCCCCATTGCCACTTCAGATCCTCCCTCTTCCACCTTTAGTCAGCAGTCACCAAAGTTCACTTCATCAATTAATAAGCATTTTATTAACATTTACCATGTATTAGATTCTCTGATAGGTTTGGGGGATACAAAATACAAAAAATAATATAATCTCTACATAAGCAGGAACTTATTCTAATAGAAAAGACAAGTATATGCAGAATGAATATAAAAAGTACAAATGCTCGACTTCTGGGGCTGGAGCCAAGATGGCAGAGTAGAAAAAGGGAAAGCTTGAATCACTCTGAGAATTCTCTCCAACCAACCTTAAAATAACACCTTAAAATAAATACTGGAGTGAAAGCCAACCAGGAGATTGAGTGAAGCAACTTTCATACAGAGAACAACTTGAAAAGTAGGCAGAGAAGGTCAAGTTCACTGGGGTGAGAAGGGAATACAGCCTACAGAAGGCTACACCAAGGGAAAACCAACAGCAAACACCCCCCTTCCCCACATCTAGTCTTCCAGGCCAGGGCCAAAGCCAAAATTGAGACTCTGAGATTCTGCCTAGGTCAATGACAGTGCAACCACACACACACACAACCTTTAAAGTTCCAAGCTCTAGTCCAAGCCTGCAGTGAGGTCCTGAATCCCAGCATAAGGCAGTTCATGTGGCATGCAGGCCAATAATATAGTGAGGACCTGAACCCCAGTGCAAGGTAGTACCCAGTTCACCTGATCTGTGTAAGTCCAGAATGATGTCCTAAACCTCAGCAAAAGGCAGTTGGTAATGTACCTGGCCTATGTAAGCCCAGGGTAAGCCTAGGACCCCAGCCCAAGCCTGCAGTGAGGACCTGAATCCCAGCACAAGATAGTCTACCTTGGTATGCTTGGTCTGTGTAAGCCCACAGCAAGACACAGAGTTAGCCCCTATCGAAGATCAAGGCTAGGTTGCAGGTCCCAGGGCAGGGCAGTCCACTGTGTGCCTGGCCTGATCAAGCCCAGAGTGAGGTCAGAAGTCCCTGCCAAAACCTGAGACTAGACTTAGCCCCAGCACAGGGTAGCTCACAGTGAGCTCTGCAAGTCATCAGCAATCTCAGGGGATGGTTGAATCAGTAGTGGGAGGTGACTTTCAAAGCTTCTAGTCCACAGTCTACCCTACTACCTTGGAAGAACTAAAACTTGCAGAAACCAAGAAATGGAGCTAAGGGTAGAATTGAGGAAAAATTGAAGTTTAAGAGAGTGCCCCATCTACTCTGAGAACAAAGCCCACCCTTATGATAAAAGTGAACATTAAGAAAAAGGCTGGGAAAATGAGCAGCCATCCAAAAAAAATCTAACCATAGAAAAAGTTTATGGAGACAAAGAAGAGCAAGGCACAGGCACAGAAGGGGACTATGAAAATAAAGTAAATACATGCAAAAAATTCAAGGAAAAAATAGGAATTGATCTCAGGTTCTGGAAGAGCTCAAAAATGATTTCAAAAATTATTTGAGAGGCTGAGGAAAAATGGGAAAGAGAAATGAAAGCAATGCAAGAAGAAAATAACAGCAAAATGCGTCAATGAAAAAGGAATTTCAAAAGCTCACAGAAGAAAATCATTCCTTAAAAATTAAAATTGGGCAACTAGAAGCTAATAATTTCATGAAAATTCAAGAAACAAAAAAACAAATTCAAAAGAAGAAAAAAAGAAGAAAACATCAAATATCTCATTGAAAAATCAACAAACCTGGGAAATAGATACAGGGGAGACAATTTTAGAATTATTAGACTACATGAAAGCTGTGATAAAAAAATCCTGAACATCATAATGCAAGAAATCATCAAAGGAAACTGCCCTGATGTTCCTGAACAAGAGAGTAAAATGGAAATGGAAAGAATCCACAGATCATCTTCAGAAATAAATCCCCAACTGACAGCTCCTAGGAATATTATGCCTAAATTCAAAAGTCCTCAAGTCAAGAAGAAAATACTTTAGAAAGATAGATGGAAACAATTCAAATACCATGGAGCTACAGCCAAGATTACACGGGACTTAATAGCTTCCATATTAAATTATCAAAAGACTTCAAATATGATATTTTAGAAGGCAAAAGAGGGTTTGCAAGCCAAAATCACTAACCAGTAAAGCTTAGTATATTCTTTCAGGGGAAAATAGTAATTTAATAAAACAGAAGATTTCCAAGCATTGCTGATGAAAAGACCAAACCTAAACAGAAAATTTGATTTTCCAGCATAAGACCCAAAAGAAGTCAAAAAATGCAAATAAGAAAGAAAAAAAATTTAAGGGATTCATGAAAGTCAAACTGTATATGTTTCTACATGGAAAGATACTATTTTAATTCTTAAAAAAATTTTTTATCAGTGTTAGAACAGTTAGAAGGCATATACATAGAGAGTGTGGGAGTAAGCTGATTAGTATGATATGCAAAAAAAAATCAAGGAGTAAAAAGTGGATCACACTAAGAATAGAGAAGGGACTGGTGGAATGGGGTAAATTATCTCACCTAAAGAAGTGTGAAAAACTATTATAATGAAGGAGAGGATGAAGGTGGTGATGGACAGTGGTTAAACATTACTCTTGTAATTGGATCAGAGAGGGAATAACAACCATACTCATTTGGGTATAGAATCCTATCTTACCCAGTAGAGAAGTAAGGAGGAATAAGAGCTGGGAGGGGGAAGGAATAGAAAGTAGGAGGAAGTAGGGGTGGTGATTAAAAGCAAAACATCTATGAGGAGGGACAGCATGAAAAAAGAAAGAGCAGGATTAAAAGGGGAAATAAGATTGAGAGGAATACACTGTTTGTAAATCACCTACAAAATGGATTAAAAACCAGAATCCTAAAATATGTTGTTTACAACAATAAGGATGATATTAGAAATTAAGTCTTGTAAAATTAGTTTAGAGATAAGATGTAGAGAAGTTGGCTTGAGAAAGAATTGGAGTTTCAAACAGAACTGAGACAGAGTGTCAGTTTCAAGTGTAGTGATTAAAATAGTGGGATGGTCTTCCACTATTTTAATCATTACACAAGTCTTAACAGTTTTTTTTCTGTGACAGTTGCTCTCAGTGTGGCAGTTGGTCCCTGGCAGTTGGCATAGTCACTCTCTCTCTTTGAGGGCTTGGAAGAGATAACATCTTTTCACTCTCTCTCCTGTCTGAGGTAGAAGGAAAGGAGGGAAAGACCTGAAGGAGCTAAGTGTTTTCCTTTCTCAACTTAGGAAACACTAGTGACTATCTATTGCTGTTTTTATAGATTGTTTTTAACTCAGAGAAGACAAAAGAATGATCTGGTCTTTGTTTTAGACTCTGAGTCTGCTAAGACTCGGAGTCCTAATTTGATTCTTGCTGATGCTCAGGCAGCTATCCTTTGTCATTTTTATAACTTGGAGATGAAGTTAAGAATTATAAAGATAATAGTGTTAGTTTATTTAGAATAGTAAAATTTGGGTTAGTCAGATCAGAAAGGATCAGTGTAGCCTGTGGAAACAGTAGAAGCAGTTCCTTGTGGAATCAGGGAGTTTTATTTGGGTGAAGTTAGAATCCCTTAGAGTTATAAAGCCTTTTTATCCTCATATTTTCAATATATATTTTATTTTTTATAACAAGAATCTCTTTAGCATCCTTGTGCCTGGCCCTGAAGAGAAGGTCATTTATGAGCTTCACTTCACTTATATAAACTGAATATACTTTGTAAGTACAGAAAGCAGAGTATCTAATAAGTTTATAACCCATAATCGATTCATAATCAAAATGCTGTATTATTTTTATAGTTCTTGCTATTATTTTTACACAAGAAACAGCTGTTACAGTTGTTATTTTCAAGAAACAAGGAAGCAGGGAGACACATAAAAGAGTAAAGGTAAGGGGATGAAGTAGAATTTATTGTCCATCTTTTGAAGTAAAAAAAGCAGGAGTAGCAATCATGATCTCAGACAAAGCTAAAGCAAAAATAGATTAGAGATAAGGAAGGATTACTGAATTAGAAAAAAAAAACATAACTAAGTTCATTTGGAAGAACAAAAGATCAAGGATATCCAGGGAAATCATGAAAAAAAAATGCAAAGGAAGGAGGACTTGCAGTCCCAGATCTCAAACTATACTATAAAGCAGTAATTATCAAAACAATTTGGTACTGGCTAAGAGACAGAAAGGAGGATCAGTGGAATAGACTTGGGGCAAGTGACCTCAGCAAGACAGTATATGATAAACCCAAAGATCCCAGCTTTTGGGACAAAAATCCATTATTTGATAAAAACTGCTGAGAAAATTGGAAGACAGTGTGGGAGAGATTAGGTTTGGATCGACACCTCACACCCTACACCAAGATAAATTCAGAATGGGTGAATGACTTGAACATAAAGAAGGAAACTATAAGTAAATTAGGTAAACACAGAATAGTATACATGTCAGACCTTTGGGAAGGGAAAGACTTTAAAACCAAGCAAGACTTAGAAAGAGTCTCAAAATGTAAAATAAATAATTTTGACTACATCAAATTAAAAAGTTTTTGTACAAACAAAACCAATGTAACTAAAATCAGAAGGGTAGCAACAAATTAGGAAACAATCTTCAAAAAACCTCTGACAAAGGTTTAATTACTCAAATTTACAAAGAGCTAAATCAATTGTACAAAAAATCAAGCCATTCTCCAATTGATAAATGGGCAAGGGACATGAACAGGCAGTTCTCAGCCAAAGAAAACTATTAATAAGCACATGAAAAAGTGTTCTACATCTCTTATAATCAGAGAGATGCAAATCAAAACAACTCTGAGGTATCACCTCACACCTAGCAGATTGACTAACATAGCAGCTATGGAAAGTAATGAATGCTGGAGGGGATGTGGCAAAGTAGGGACACTAATTCATTGCTGGTGGAGTTGTGAATTGATCCAACCATTCTGGAGGGCAATTTGGAACTATGCCCAAAGGGTGATAAAAGACTGTCTACCCTTTGACCCAGCCATAGCACTGCTGGGCTTCTACCCCAAAGAGATAATAAGGAAAAAGTCTTGTACAAGAATATTCATAGCTGCACTCTTTGTGGTGGCCAAAAATTGGAAAATGAGGGGATGCCCTTCAATTGGGGAATGGCTGAACAAATTGTGGTATATGTTGGTGATGGAATACTATTGTGCTAAAAGGAATAATAAAGTGAAGGAATTCCATGGAGACTGGAACAACCTCCAGAAGTGATGCAGTGAAAGGAGCAGAACCAGGAAAACATTGAACACAGATACTGATACATTGTGGTACAATCGAAGGTAATGGACTTCTCCATTATTGGCAATGCAATGTCCCTGAACAATCTGCAGGGATCTAAAAAACACTATCCACAAGCAGAAGATAAACTGTGGGAGTAAAAACACCGAGGAAAAGCAACTGCTTCACTACAGGGGTGGAGGGGATATGACTGAGGAGAGACTCTGAATGAACACTCTAATGCAAATACCAACAACATGGAAATGGGTTTGAATCAAGAACACATGTGATACCCAGTGGAATCGCATGTGGGCTATGGGAGAGGTGGTGGGAAGGGGGGAGGGAAGAAAAGAAAATGATATTTATTTACAATGAATAATGTTTGGAAATGACCAAATAAAAACTTTAAAAAAAAGAGAGATAAGGAAGGAAATTACATCTTGCTAATTAATACCAATAGTAAACATATATGCACCAAATGGTATAGCCTCCAGATTTTTAAAGGAGAAAGTAAATGAGATTCAGGAAGAAAAAACAATAAAACTATACTAATGGGGGAACTCAACTTCCTCCTTTCAGATCTAGATAAATCGAACTGGAAAATAAATAAGAACTAAGTAGATGAAATTTTAGAAAAGTTAGATTTAATAGATATCTGGAGGAAATTTAATGGAAATAGAAAGGAATATATCTTCTTTTCAGCAGTAAATCGCATCCACACAAAAACTGATCATGTATTAGGGCATAAAAACTTCACAACAAAATACAGAAAAGCAGAAATAATAAATGCTTCCTTTTTAGATTATGAAGCAATAAAAGTTATAATCAACAAGGGTCCATGGAAAGACAAATAAAAAATTAATTGGAAACACAATAACCTAATGCTAAAAAGGGGTGGGTCAAAGAACAAATTATAGAAACAATCACTAATTTCACTAATGAGAATGACAATGAGGATATGACATATGAAAATGTAAAGGATACAGCTAAAACTAAAACAGTATTTAGGGGAAATTTAGCTCTAAATGCTTACATCAATAAAATAGAGAAAAACCAGGTAGATAAATTAGGTATGCTACTAAAAATCCTTGAAAGAGAACCCATAAAAATCCCTAATTAAAAAGGCTAAATTGGAAATCCTAAAAATTAAAGGAGAAATTAACAAATTAAAAGTAAGAGATCCATTGAAGTAATAAATAAGATGAAGAGATGGTTTATGGGAAAAAACAAATAAAATAGAGCATTGGTTAATTTGATTAAAAAAAGGAAAGAAGAAAATAAAATAATCAGTATCAAAAATGAAAAGGGTGAACTCAACACCAATCTGACAATTTTTGTAAAATGGGTGAATATTTACAAAATTATAAATTGCCCAAATTAACAAAAGAGGAAATAGAATACTGAAATAATCCCATCCCAGAGAAAGAAATTGAGATGAACTCCCTAAGAAAAAATTCCCAAGGCCTGATGGATTCCAAAGTGAATTCTATCAAATATTTAAAGAACAATTAATCCCAATACAATATAAAATATTTGGGAAAATAGGCAGGAAAGGAATGCTACCAAATTCTTTTTACAACACAAATATGGCACTATTGCCTAAGCCAAGAAGAGCAAAAACAGGGAAAAAATTAGAGGTATCTTATTAATGAATAAATATGAAAAACTTTAAAATAAAGTACTATCAAAGAGACTACAGTAATATGTCACAAGGGTCATTCACTATGACCAAGTGGGATTTGTACTAAGAATGAAGGATTGGTTTGATATGAAAACAATCTGAATCATTGACTATATCAATTTCCAAACTAACAAATTACATGATTATCTCAATAGATGCAAAAAAAAGCCTTCAACAGAATAGAATACCCTTTCCTATTTAAAACACACACAAAAATAGGAATAAATGGGCCATTACTTAAAATGATAAGTAATATCTACCTAAAACTAGCAAGTATCATCTGCAATGGGAAAAGGTTAAAGTCTTCCCAGTAAGATAAGGAGTGAAACAAGGATGATCACCACTATTCTTGAATATTGTATTTGAAATGCTGGCTTTAGCAATAAGAAAAGAAAAAGAAATTGAAGGAATTAAAGTAGGCAATGAGGAAACTAAACTATATCATTCTTTGCAAATGATATGATGGTATACTTAGAGAATCCTAGAGAGTCAACTAAAAACTAGTTGAAATAATTCATAACTTTAGTAAAGCTGCAAGACACAAAATAAGTCCATACAAATCAACAGCATTTCTTTATTAGCAAAAAAGTTCAGCAGTAAAACAAAGAAAGAACATTCCATCTAAACATTTAAAATAACTCTAGACAAGATAAAATATCTAGGAATGTATTTGCCAAGACAACCCAGGAATTATTATGAGCACAATTACAAAACAACTTTCACACAAATAAAGTCAGATCTAAACAACTGAAAAAAATGTTAATTGCTCATGGGTAGGCCAAGCTAATATAATAAAAATGACAATTCTAACTAAATTAATTTACTTATTCAGGGCCATCCCAAATAAACTACCAAATAATTATTTTATAGAACCAGAAAAATAATAACAAAATTCATACAGAAGAATAAAAGTTCAAGAATATCAAGGGAATTGATGGGGAAAAAAATGTGAAGGAAGATGGTCTAGCAGTACCAGATCTCAAACTATACTACAAAGCAGTAATCATCAAAATAGTCTGGTACTAGTTAAGGAACAGAATGGTATATCAATGGAATAGATTAGATACAATAAATAGGGGTAAGTGATCTTATCAACCTAGTATTTAATCAAAGACCCCAGCTTTGGGGATTAGAATTCACTATTTAACAACAACAACAAAAACCCAAACCTCAGAAAATTAGAAAACAGTATGTCAGAAACTAGTTATAGATCAATATCTCATACCCTATAGTAGTGATTGTGAAACTATGGCATGGGTGTCAAAGATGGCACACAGAGCACCCTCTGTGGGCACTCCCTGAGTTCATTACTAAAAAGGCAGAGACACTTGGGGGGAGCTGCTCCCCTCCTCCTCTCCACCATACCTGATGACATTTTTTCACATACCCTGCCCCTCTGCCCAGTATCCCAATGAGAGCTCACAGCTGGTAAGGTGGATGGCTCACAGGCTGCAGAGCTGGAGGGGCGCAAAGCATTCAGGTCACTCCCCCCCCCCCCACACTCACTGAGGACATTCCTCACTTCACCCAGTCCTCCATGCAGCAGTCCATTAGGAGTGCTTTCTCCCTCCCATGAGTGGGGTAACGAGGGGGCAGGGCACACCCAGCACTCCGTGGGGGTAGGGGGGATTACATGCAATATGGGGGTGGGCTGGAGGCACAACACTCCATCTCTAAAAGATTCACTATCACT